>NC_135050.1:0-600000 GCF_051014685.1 Ptiloglossa arizonensis | reverse complement strand
TTATACGTTATTCGTTATACGTTATACGTTACACGTTACACGTTATACGTTGTACGTAATACGTTATACGTTATACGTTATACGTTATACGTTATACGTTATACGTTATACGTTATACGTTACACGTTATACGTTATACGCTATACGTTATACGTTAGACGTTATACGTTATACGTTATACGTTATACGGCATACGTGATACATTATACGTTTTACGTTACACGTAATTCGTTATACGTTATACATTATACGTTATACGGAATACGTTATACGTTATACGTTATACGTTATACGTTATACGTTATACGTTATACGTTATACGTTATACGTTATACGTTATACGTTATACGTTATACGTTATACGTTATACGTTATACGTTATACGTTATACGTTATACGTTATACGTTATACGTTATACGTTACACGATATACGTTATACGCTATACGTTATACGTTATACGTTATACGTTATACGTTATACGTTATACGTTATACGTTATACGTTATACGTTCTACGTTATACGTTGTACGTAATACGTTTTACGTTATACGTTATACGTTATACGGTATACGTTATACGTTATTCGTTATACGTTATACGTTATACGTTATACGTTATACGTTATACGGTATACGTTATACGCTATACGTTATACGTTATACGTTATACGTTATAGGTTATACGTTATACGTTATACGTTATACGTTATACGTTATACGTTATACGTTATTCGTTATACGTTATACGTTATACGTTATACGTTATACGTTATACGTTACACGTTATACGTTTTACGTTATACGTAATTCGTTATACGTTATACATTATACGTTATACTGTATACGTTCTAGGATATGCGTTATACGTTATACCTTATACGTTAAGCGTTATACGTTATACGTTATACGTTATACGTTATACGTTATACCTTATACGTTATACGTTACACGTTATACGTTATACGCTATACGTTATACGTTATACGTTATACGTTATACGTTATACGGCATACGTGACACATTATACGTTTTACGTTATACGTAATTCGTTATACGTTACACGTTATACGTTATACGCTATACGTTATACGTTATACGTTATACGTTATACGTTATACGTTATACGGCATACGTGATACATTATACGTTTTACGTTATACGTAATTCGTTATACGTTATACATTATACGTTATACGGTATACGTTCTAGGATATGCCTTATACGTTATACGTTATACGTTAAGCGTTATACGTTATACGTTATACGTTATACGTTATACATTATACGTTATACGTTATACGTTATACGTTATACGTTATACGTTATACGTTATACGTTATACGTTATACGTTATACGTTATACGTTATACGTTATACGTTATACGTTACACGTTATACGTTATACGCTATACGTTATACGTTATACGTTATACGTTATACGTTATACGTTATACGGCATACGTGATACATTATACGTTTTACGTTACACGTAATTCGTTATACGTTATACATTATACGTTATACGGAATACGTTATACGTTATACGTTACACATTTCACGTTATACGTTGTACGTAATACGTTATACGTTATACGTTATACGTTATACGTTATACGTTATACGTTATACGTTATACGTTATACGTTATACGTTATACGTTATACGTTATACGTTATACGTTATACGTTATACGTTATACGTTATACGTTATACGTTATACGTTACACGTTATACGTTATACGCTATACTTTATACGTTATACGTTATACGTTATACGTTATACGGCATACGTGATACATTATACGTTTTACGTTACACGTAATTCGTTATACGTTATACATTATACGTTATACGGAATACGTTATACGTTATACGTTACACGTTACACGTTATACGTTGTACGTAATACGTTATACGTTATACGTAATACGTTATACGTTATACGTTATACGTTATACGTTATACGTTATACGTTATACGGAATACGTTATACGTTATACGTTATACGTTATACGTTATACGTTATACGTTATACGGCATACGTGATACATTATACGTTATACGTTACACGTTATACGTTATTCGTTATACGTTATACGTTACACGTTACACGTTATACGTTGTACGTAATACGTTATACGTTATACGTTATACGTTATACGTTATACGTTATACGTTATACGTTATACGTTACACGTTATACGTTATACGCTATACGTTATACGTTAGACGTTATACGTTATACGTTATACGTTATACGGCATACGTGATACATTATACGTTTTACGTTACACGTAATTCGTTATACGTTATACATTATACGTTATACGGAATACGTTATACGTTATACGTTATACGTTATACGTTATACGTTATACGTTATACGTTATACGTTATACGTTATACGTTATACGTTATACGTTATACGTTATACGTTATACGTTATACGTTATACGTTATACGTTATACGTTATACGTTATACGTTATACGTTACACGATATACGTTATACGCTATACGTTATACGTTATACGTTATACGTTATACGTTATACGTTATACGTTATACGTTATACGTTATACGTTCTACGTTATACGTTGTACGTAATACGTTTTACGTTATACGTTATACGTTATACGGTATACGTTATACGTTATTCGTTATACGTTATACGTTATACGTTATACGTTATACGTTATACGGTATACGTTATACGCTATACGTTATACGTTATACGTTATACGTTATAGGTTATACGTTATACGTTATACGTTATACGTTATACGTTATACGTTATACGTTATTCGTTATACGTTATACGTTATACGTTATACGTTATACGTTATACGTTACACGTTATACGTTTTACGTTATACGTAATTCGTTATACGTTATACATTATACGTTATACTGTATACGTTCTAGGATATGCGTTATACGTTATACCTTATACGTTAAGCGTTATACGTTATACGTTATACGTTATACGTTATACGTTATACCTTATACGTTATACGTTACACGTTATACGTTATACGCTATACGTTATACGTTATACGTTATACGTTATACGTTATACGGCATACGTGACACATTATACGTTTTACGTTATACGTAATTCGTTATACGTTACACGTTATACGTTATACGCTATACGTTATACGTTATACGTTATACGTTATACGTTATACGTTATACGGCATACGTGATACATTATACGTTTTACGTTATACGTAATTCGTTATACGTTATACATTATACGTTATACGGTATACGTTCTAGGATATGCCTTATACGTTATACGTTATACGTTAAGCGTTATACGTTATACGTTATACGTTATACGTTATACATTATACGTTATACGTTATACGTTATACGTTATACGTTATACGTTATACGTTATACGTTATACGTTATACGTTATACGTTATACGTTATACGTTATACGTTATACGTTACACGTTATACGCTATACGTTATACGTTATACGTTATACGTTATACGTTATACGTTATACGGCATACGTGATACATTATACGTTTTACGTTACACGTAATTCGTTATACGTTATACATTATACGTTATACGGAATACGTTATACGTTATACGTTACACATTTCACGTTATACGTTGTACGTAATACGTTATACGTTATACGTTATACGTTATACGTTATACGTTATACGTTATACGTTATACGTTATACGTTATACGTTATACGTTATACGTTATACGTTATACGTTATACGTTATACGTTATACGTTATACGTTATACGTTATACGTTACACGTTATACGTTATACGCTATACTTTATACGTTATACGTTATACGTTATACGTTATACGGCATACGTGATACATTATACGTTTTACGTTACACGTAATTCGTTATACGTTATACATTATACGTTATACGGAATACGTTATACGTTATACGTTACACGTTACACGTTATACGTTGTACGTAATACGTTATACGTTATACGTAATACGTTATACGTTATACGTTATACGTTATACGTTATACGTTATACGTTATACGTTATACGTTATACGTTATACGTTACACGTTACCCGTTACCTGTTATACGTTATACAATATACGTTATACGGTATACGTTCTAGGATATGCGTTATACGTTATACGTTATACGTTAAGCGTTATACGTTATACGTTATACGTTATACGTTATACATTATACGTTATTCGTTATACGTTATACGTTATACGTTATACGTCATACGTTATACGTTATACGTTTTACGTTATTCGATATACGTTATACATTATACGTTATACGGTATACGTTATACGTTATACGTTGTACGTTGTACATTATTCGTTATACGTTATACGTTATACGTTATACGTTATACGTTACACGATATACGTAATACGCTATACGTTATACGTTATACGTTATACGTTATACGTTATACGGCATACGTGATACATTATACGTTATCCGTTATGCGCTATACGTTATAAGGTATACGTTATACGCTATACGTTATACGTTATACGTTATACGTTATACGTTATACATTATACGTTATACGTTATACGGTATACGTTATACGTTATTCGTTATACGTTATACGTTATACGTTATACGTTACACGGTATACGTTATACGTTATACGTTATACGTTATACGTTATACGTTATACGTTATACGTTATACGTTATACGTTATACGTTATACGTTATACGTTATACGTTATACGTTATACGTTATACGTTATACGTTATACGTTATACGTTATACGTTACACGTTACCCGTTACCTGTTATACGTTGTACGTAATACGTTTTACGTTATACGTTATACGTTATACGGTATACGTTATACGTTATACGGTATACGTTATACGTTATACGTTATACGTTATACGTTATACGGTATACGTTATACGCTATACGTTATACGTTATACGTTATACGTTATACGTTATACGTTATACGTTACACGTTATACGTTATACGTTACACGTTACCCGTTACCTGTTATACGTTGTACGTAATACGTTTTACGTTATACGTTATACGTTATACGGTATACGTTATACGTTATTCGTTATACGTTATACGTTATACGTTATACGTTATACGTTATACGGTATACGTTATACGCTATACGTTATACGTTATACGTTATACGTTATACGTTATACGTTATACGTTATACGTTATACGTTATACGTTATACGTTATACGTTATACGTTATTCGTTATACGTTATACGTTATACGTTATACGTTATACGTTATACGTTATACGTTATACGTTATACGTTATACGTTATACGTTATACGTTATACGTTATACGTTATACGTTATACGTTATACGTTATACGTTATACGTTATACGTTATACGTTATACGTTATACGTTAAACGTTATACGTTTTACGTTATACGTAATTCGTTATACGTTATACATTATACGTTATACGGTATACGTTCTAGGATATGCGTTATACGTTATACGTTATACGTTAAACGTTATACGTTATACGTTATACGTTATACGTTATACCTTATACGTTATACGTTACACGTTATACGTTATACGCTATACGTTATACGTTATACGTTATACGTTATACGTTATACGGCATACGTGACACATTATACGTTTTACGTTATACGTTATACATTATACGTTATACGGTATACGTTATACGCTATACGTTATACGTTATACGTTATATGTTATACGTTTTACGTTATACGTTATACGTTATACGTTATACGTTATACGTTATTCGTTATACGTTATACGTTACACGTTACACGTTATACGTTGTACGTAATACGTTATACGTTATACGTTATACGTTATACGGTATACGTTATACGTTATTCGTTATACGTTATACGTTATACGTTATGCGTTATACGTTATACGGTATACGTTATACGCTATACGTTATACGTTAGACGTTATACGTTATACGTTATACGTTATACGTTATACGGCATACGTGATACATTATACGTTATACGTTACACGTTATACGTTATTCGTTATACGTTATACGTTACACGTTACACGTTATACGTTGTACGTAATACGTTATACGTTATACGTTATACGTTATACGTTATACGTTATACGTTATACGTTATACGTTACACGTTATACGTTATACGCTATACGTTATACGTTAGACGTTATACGTTATACGTTATACGTTATACGGCATACGTGATACATTATACGTTTTACGTTACACGTAATTCGTTATACGTTATACATTATACGTTATACGGAATACGTTATACGTTATACGTTATACGTTATACGTTATACGTTATACGTTATACGTTATACGTTATACGTTATACGTTATACGTTATACGTTATACGTTATACGTTATACGTTATACGTTATACGTTATACGTTATACGTTATACGTTATACGTTATACGTTATACGTTATACGTTATACGTTATACGTTATACGTTATACGTTATACGGTATACGTTATACGTTATACGTTATACGTTATACGTTATACGTTATACGTTATACGTTATACGTTATACGTTATACGTTATACGTTATACGTTATACGTTATACGTTATACGTTATACGTTATACGTTATACGTTATACGTTATACGTTATACGTTATACGTTACACGTTACACGTTACACGTTACACGTTACACGTTATACGTTATACGCTATACGTTATACGCTATACGTTATACGTTATACGTTATACGTTATACGTTATACGTTATACGTTATACGTTATACGTTATACGTTATACGTTATACGTTATACGTTATACGTTATACGTTATACGTTATACGTTATACGTTATACGTTACACGTTATACGTTATACGCTATACGTTATACGTTAGACGTTATACGTTATACGTTATACGTTATACGTTATACGTTACACGTTATACGTTATACGCTATACGTTATACGTTATACGTTATACGTTATACGTTATGCGGCATACGTGATACATTATACGTTTTACGTTACACGTAATTCGTTATACGTTATACATTATACGTTATACGGAATACGTTATACGTTATACGTTACACATTACACGTTATACGTTGTACGTAATACGTTATACGTTATACGTTATACGTTATACGTTATACGTTATACGTTATACGTTATACGTTATACGTTATACGTTATACGTTACACGATATACGTTATACGCTATACGTTATACGTTATACGTTATACGTTATACGTTATTCGTTATACGTTATACGTTACACGTTACCCGTTACCTGTTATACGTTGTACGTAAAACGTTTTACGTTATACGTTATACGTTATACGGTATACGTTATACGTTATTCGTTATACGTTATACGTTATACGTTATACGTTATACGTTATACGGTATACGTTATACGCTATACGTTATACGTTATACGTTATACGTTATACGTTATACGTTATACGTTATACGTTATACGTTATACGTTATACGTTATACGTTATTCGTTATACGTTATACGTTATACGTTATACGTTATACGTTATACGTTACACGTTATACGTTTTACGTTATACGTAATTCGTTATACGTTATACATTATACGTTATACGGTATACGTTCTAGGATATGCGTTATACGTTATACGTTATACGTTAAGCGTTATACGTTATACGTTATACGTTATACGTTATACCTTATACGTTATACGTTACACGTTATACGTTATACGCTATACGTTATACGTTATACGTTATACGTTATACGTTATACGGCATACGTGACACATTATACGTTTTACGTTATACGTAATTCGTTATACGTTACACGTTATACGTTATACGCTATACGTTATACGTTATACGTTATACGTTATACGTTATACGTTATACGTTATACGGCATACGTGATACATTATACGTTTTACGTTATACGTAATTCGTTATACGTTATACATTATACGTTATACGGTATACGTTCTAGGATATGCGTTATACGTTATACGTTATACGTTAAGCGTTATACGTTATACGTTATACGTTATACGTTATACATTATACGTTATACGTTATACGTTATACGTTATACGTTATACGTTATACGTTATACGTTATACGTTATACGTTATACGTTATACGTTATACGTTATACGTTATACGTTACACGTTATACGTTATACGCTATACGTTATACGTTATACGTTATACGTTATACGTTATACGGCATACGTGATACATTATACGTTTTACGTTACACGTAATTCGTTATACGTTATACATTATACGTTATACGGAATACGTTATACGTTATACGTTACACATTACACGTTATACGTTGTACGTAATACGTTATACGTTATACGTTATACGTTATACGTTATACGTTATACGTTATACGTTATACGTTATACGTTATACGTTATACGTTATACGTTATACGTTATACGTTATACGTTATACGTTATACGTTATACGTTATACGTTATTCGTTATACGTTACACGTTATACGTTATACGCTATACGTTATACGTTATACGTTATACGTTATACGTTATACGGCATACGTGATACATTATACGTTTTACGTTACACGTAATTCGTTATACGTTATACATTATACGTTATACGGAATACGTTATACGTTATACGTTACACGTTACACGTTATACGTTGTACGTAATACGTTATACGTTATACGTAATACGTTATACGTTATACGTTATACGTTATACGGCATACGTGATACATTATACGTTTTACGTTACACGTAATTCGTTATACGTTATACATTATACGTTATACGGAATACGTTATACGTTATACGTTACACGTTACACGTTATACGTTGTACGTAATACGTTATACGTTATACGTAATACGTTCTACGTTATACGTTATACGTTATACGTTATACGTTATACGTTATACGTTATACGTTATACGTTTTACGTTATTCGTTATACGTTATACATTTTACGTTATACGATATACGTTATACGCTATACGTTATACGTTATACGTTATACGTTATACGTTATACATTATACGTTATACGTTATACGTTATACGTTATACGTTATACGTTATACGTTATACGTTATACGTTAAACGTTATACGTTTTACGTTATACGTAATTCGTTATACGTTATACATTATACGTTATACGGTATACGTTCTAGGATATGCGTTATACGTTATACGTTATACGTTAAACGTTATACGTTATACGTTATACGTTATACGTTATACGTTATACGTTATACGTTATACGTTATACGTTATACGTTATACGTTATACGTTATACGTTATACGTTATACGTTATACGTTATACGTTATACGTTATACGTTACACGTTACCCGTTACCTGTTATACGTTGTACGTAATACGTTTTACGTTATACGTTATACGTTATACGGTATACGTTATACGTTATACGGTATACGTTATACGTTATACGTTATACGTTATACGTTATACGGTATACGTTATACGCTATACGTTATACGTTATACGTTATACGTTATACGTTATACGTTTTACGTTATTCGATATACGTTATACATTATACGTTATACGGTATACGTTATACGTTATACGTTGTACGTTGTACATTATTCGTTATACGTTATACGTTATACGTTATACGTTATACGTTACACGATATACGTAATACGCTATACGTTATACGTTATACGTTATACGTTATACGTTATACGGCATACGTGATACATTATACGTTATCCGTTATGCGCTATACGTTATAAGGTATACGTTATACGCTATACGTTATACGTTATACGTTATACGTTATACGTTATACATTATACGTTATACGTTATACGGTATACGTTATACGTTATTCGTTATACGTTATACGTTATACGTTATACGTTACACGGTATACGTTATACGTTATACGTTATACGTTATACGTTATACGTTATACGTTATACGTTATACGTTATACGTTATACGTTATACGTTATACGTTATACGTTATACGTTATACGTTATACGTTATACGTTATACGTTATACGTTATACGTTACACGTTACCCGTTACCTGTTATACGTTGTACGTAATACGTTTTACGTTATACGTTATACGTTATACGGTATACGTTATACGTTATACGGTATACGTTATACGTTATACGTTATACGTTATACGTTATACGGTATACGTTATACGCTATACGTTATACGTTATACGTTATACGTTATACGTTATACGTTATACGTTACACGTTATACGTTATACGTTACACGTTACCCGTTACCTGTTATACGTTGTACGTAATACGTTTTACGTTATACGTTATACGTTATACGGTATACGTTATACGTTATTCGTTATACGTTATACGTTATACGTTATACGTTATACGTTATACGGTATACGTTATACGCTATACGTTATACGTTATACGTTATACGTTATACGTTATACGTTATACGTTATACGTTATACGTTATACGTTATACGTTATACGTTATACGTTATTCGTTATACGTTATACGTTATACGTTATACGTTATACGTTATACGTTATACGTTATACGTTATACGTTATACGTTATACGTTATACGTTATACGTTATACGTTATACGTTATACGTTATACGTTATACGTTATACGTTATACGTTATACGTTATACGTTATACGTTAAACGTTATACGTTTTACGTTATACGTAATTCGTTATACGTTATACATTATACGTTATACGGTATACGTTCTAGGATATGCGTTATACGTTATACGTTATACGTTAAACGTTATACGTTATACGTTATACGTTATACGTTATACCTTATACGTTATACGTTACACGTTATACGTTATACGCTATACGTTATACGTTATACGTTATACGTTATACGTTATACGGCATACGTGACACATTATACGTTTTACGTTATACGTTATACATTATACGTTATACGGTATACGTTATACGCTATACGTTATACGTTATACGTTATATGTTATACGTTTTACGTTATACGTTATACGTTATACGTTATACGTTATACGTTATTCGTTATACGTTATACGTTACACGTTACACGTTATACGTTGTACGTAATACGTTATACGTTATACGTTATACGTTATACGGTATACGTTATACGTTATTCGTTATACGTTATACGTTATACGTTATGCGTTATACGTTATACGGTATACGTTATACGCTATACGTTATACGTTAGACGTTATACGTTATACGTTATACGTTATACGTTATACGGCATACGTGATACATTATACGTTATACGTTACACGTTATACGTTATTCGTTATACGTTATACGTTACACGTTACACGTTATACGTTGTACGTAATACGTTATACGTTATACGTTATACGTTATACGTTATACGTTATACGTTATACGTTATACGTTACACGTTATACGTTATACGCTATACGTTATACGTTAGACGTTATACGTTATACGTTATACGTTATACGGCATACGTGATACATTATACGTTTTACGTTACACGTAATTCGTTATACGTTATACATTATACGTTATACGGAATACGTTATACGTTATACGTTATACGTTATACGTTATACGTTATACGTTATACGTTATACGTTATACGTTATACGTTATACGTTATACGTTATACGTTATACGTTATACGTTATACGTTATACGTTATACGTTATACGTTATACGTTATACGTTATACGTTATACGTTATACGTTATACGTTATACGTTATACGTTATACGTTATACGGTATACGTTATACGTTATACGTTATACGTTATACGTTATACGTTATACGTTATACGTTATACGTTATACGTTATACGTTATACGTTATACGTTATACGTTATACGTTATACGTTATACGTTATACGTTATACGTTATACGTTATACGTTATACGTTATACGTTACACGTTACACGTTACACGTTACACGTTACACGTTATACGTTATACGCTATACGTTATACGCTATACGTTATACGTTATACGTTATACGTTATACGTTATACGTTATACGTTATACGTTATACGTTATACGTTATACGTTATACGTTATACGTTATACGTTATACGTTATACGTTATACGTTATACGTTATACGTTACACGTTATACGTTATACGCTATACGTTATACGTTAGACGTTATACGTTATACGTTATACGTTATACGTTATACGTTACACGTTATACGTTATACGCTATACGTTATACGTTATACGTTATACGTTATACGTTATGCGGCATACGTGATACATTATACGTTTTACGTTACACGTAATTCGTTATACGTTATACATTATACGTTATACGGAATACGTTATACGTTATACGTTACACATTACACGTTATACGTTGTACGTAATACGTTATACGTTATACGTTATACGTTATACGTTATACGTTATACGTTATACGTTATACGTTATACGTTACACGATATACGTTATACGCTATACGTTATACGTTATACGTTATACGTTATACGTTATTCGTTATACGTTATACGTTACACGTTACCCGTTACCTGTTATACGTTGTACGTAAAACGTTTTACGTTATACGTTATACGTTATACGGTATACGTTATACGTTATTCGTTATACGTTATACGTTATACGTTATACGTTATACGTTATACGGTATACGTTATACGCTATACGTTATACGTTATACGTTATACGTTATACGTTATACGTTATACGTTATACGTTATACGTTATACGTTATACGTTATACGTTATTCGTTATACGTTATACGTTATACGTTATACGTTATACGTTATACGTTACACGTTATACGTTTTACGTTATACGTAATTCGTTATACGTTATACATTATACGTTATACGGTATACGTTCTAGGATATGCGTTATACGTTATACGTTATACGTTAAGCGTTATACGTTATACGTTATACGTTATACGTTATACCTTATACGTTATACGTTACACGTTATACGTTATACGCTATACGTTATACGTTATACGTTATACGTTATACGTTATACGGCATACGTGACACATTATACGTTTTACGTTATACGTAATTCGTTATACGTTACACGTTATACGTTATACGCTATACGTTATACGTTATACGTTATACGTTATACGTTATACGTTATACGTTATACGGCATACGTGATACATTATACGTTTTACGTTATACGTAATTCGTTATACGTTATACATTATACGTTATACGGTATACGTTCTAGGATATGCGTTATACGTTATACGTTATACGTTAAGCGTTATACGTTATACGTTATACGTTATACGTTATACATTATACGTTATACGTTATACGTTATACGTTATACGTTATACGTTATACGTTATACGTTATACGTTATACGTTATACGTTATACGTTATACGTTATACGTTATACGTTACACGTTATACGTTATACGCTATACGTTATACGTTATACGTTATACGTTATACGTTATACGGCATACGTGATACATTATACGTTTTACGTTACACGTAATTCGTTATACGTTATACATTATACGTTATACGGAATACGTTATACGTTATACGTTACACATTACACGTTATACGTTGTACGTAATACGTTATACGTTATACGTTATACGTTATACGTTATACGTTATACGTTATACGTTATACGTTATACGTTATACGTTATACGTTATACGTTATACGTTATACGTTATACGTTATACGTTATACGTTATACGTTATACGTTATTCGTTATACGTTACACGTTATACGTTATACGCTATACGTTATACGTTATACGTTATACGTTATACGTTATACGGCATACGTGATACATTATACGTTTTACGTTACACGTAATTCGTTATACGTTATACATTATACGTTATACGGAATACGTTATACGTTATACGTTACACGTTACACGTTATACGTTGTACGTAATACGTTATACGTTATACGTAATACGTTATACGTTATACGTTATACGTTATACGGCATACGTGATACATTATACGTTTTACGTTACACGTAATTCGTTATACGTTATACATTATACGTTATACGGAATACGTTATACGTTATACGTTACACGTTACACGTTATACGTTGTACGTAATACGTTATACGTTATACGTAATACGTTCTACGTTATACGTTATACGTTATACGTTATACGTTATTCGTTATACGTTATACGTTATACGTTATACGTTATACGTTACACGGTATACGTTATACGCTATACGTTATACGTTATACGTTATACGTTATACGTTATACGTTATACGTTATACGTTATACGTTATACGTTATACGTTATACGTTATACGTTATACGTTATTCGTTATACGTTATACGTTACACGTTACACGTTATACGTTGTACGTAATACGTTATACGTTATACGTTATACGGTATACGTTATACGTTATTCGTTATACGTTATACGTTATACGTTATACGTTATACGTTATACGGTATACGTTATACGCTATACGTTATACGTTATACGTTATACGTTATACGTTATACGTTATACGTTATACGTTATACGTTATACGTTATACGTTATACGTTATACGTTATACGTTATACGTTATACGTTATACGTTATACGTTATACGTTATACGTTATACGTTATACGTTATACGTTATACGTTATACGTTATACGTTATACGTTACACGTTACACGTTACACGTTACACGTTATACGTTATACGCTATACGTTATACGCTATACGTTATACGTTATACGTTATACGTTATACGTTATACGTTATACGTTATACGTTATACGTTATACGTTATACGTTATACGTTATACGTTACACGTTACACGTTATGCGCTATACGTTATACGTTAGACGTTATACGTTATACGTTATACGTTATACGTTATACGTTATACGTTATACGTTATACGTTATACGTTATACGTTATACGTTATACGTTATACGTTACACGATATACGTTATACGCTATACGTTATACGTTATACGTTATACGTTATACGTTATTCGTTATACGTTATACGTTACACGTTACCCGTTACCTGTTATACGTTGTACGTAAAACGTTTTACGTTATACGTTATACGTTATACGGTATACGTTATACGTTATTCGTTATACGTTATACGTTATACGTTATACGTTATACGTTATACGGTATACGTTATACGCTATACGTTATACGTTATACGTTATACGTTATACGTTATACGTTATACGTTATACGTTATACGTTATACGTTATACGTTATACGTTATTCGTTATACGTTATACGTTATACGTTATACGTTATACGTTATACGTTACACGTTATACGTTTTACGTTATACGTTATACGTTATACGTTATACGTTATACGTTATACGTTATACGTTATACGTTATACGTTATACGTTATACGTTATACGTTATACGTTATACGTTACACGTTATACGTTATACGCTATACGTTATACGTTATACGTTATACGTTATACGTTATACGTTACACGGCATACGTGATACATTATACGTTTTACGTTACACGTAATTCGTTATACGTTATACATTATACGTTATACGGAATACGTTATACGTTATACGTTACACATTACACGTTATACGTTGTACGTAATACGTTATACGTTATACGTTATACGTTATACGTTATACGTTATACGTTATACGTTATACGTTATACGTTATACGTTATACGTTATACGTTATACGTTATACGTTATACGTTATACGTTATACGTTATACGTTATACGTTATACGTTACACGTTATACGTTATACGCTATACGTTATACGTTATACGTTATACGTTATACGTTATACGTTATACGGCATACGTGATACATTATACGTTTTACGTTACACGTAATTCGTTATACGTTATACATTATACGTTATACGGAATACGTTATACGTTATACGTTACACATTACACGTTATACGTTGTACGTAATACGTTATACGTTATACGTTATACGTTATACGTTATACGTTATACGTTATACGTTATACGTTATACGTTACACGTTATACGTTATACGCTATACGCTATACGTTATACGTTATACGTTATACGTTATACGTTATACGTTATACGTTATACGTTATACGTTATACGTTATTCGTTATACGTTATACGTTATACGTTATACGTTATACGTTATACGTTACACGTTATACGTTTTACGTTATACGTTATACGTTATACGTTATACGTTATACGTTATACGTTATACGTTATACGTTATACGTTATACGTTATACGTTATACGTTATACGTTATACGTTACACGTTATACGTTATACGCTATACGTTATACGTTATACGTTATACGTTATACGTTATACGTTATACGGCATACGTGATACATTATACGTTTTACGTTACACGTAATTCGTTATACGTTATACATTATACGTTATACGGAATACGTTATACGTTATACGTTACACATTACACGTTATACGTTGTACGTAATACGTTATACGTTATACGTTATACGTTATACGTTATACGTTATACGTTATACGTTATACGTTATACGTTATACGTTATACGTTATACGTTATACGTTATACGTTATACGTTATACGTTATTCGTTATACGTTACACGTTATACGTTATACGCTATACGTTATACGTTATACGTTATACGTTATACGTTATACGTTATACATTATACGTTTTACGTTACACGTAATTCGTTATACGTTATACATTATACGTTATACGGAATACGTTATACGTTATACGTTACACGTTACACGTTATACGTTGTATGTAATACGTTATACGTTATACGTAATACGTTATACGTTATACGTTATACGTTATACGTTATACGTTATACGTTATACGTTATACGTTATACGTTTTACGTTATTCGTTATACGTTATACATTTTACGTTATACGATATACGTTATACGCTATACGTTATACGTTATACGTTATACGTTATACGTTATACATTATACGTTATACGTTATACGTTATACGTTATACGTTATACGTTATTCGTTATACGTTATACGTTACACGTTACACGTTATACGTTGTACGTAATACGTTATACGTTATACGTTATACGTTATACGGTAAACGTTATACGTTATTCGTTATACGTTATACGTTATACGTTATACGTTATACGTTACACGGTATACGTTATACGCTATACGTTATACGTTATACGTTATACGTTATACGTTATACGTTATACGTTATACGTTATACGTTATACGTTATACGTTATACGTTATACGTTATACGTTATTCGGTATACGTTATACGTTACACGTTACACGTTATACGTTGTACGTAATACGTTATACGTTATACGTTATACGTTATACGGTATACGTTATACGTTCTACGTTATACGTTATACGTTATACGGCATACGTGATACATTATACGTTTTACGTTTCACGTAATTCGTTATACGTTATACATTATACGTTATACGGAATACGTTATACGTTATACGTTACACATTACACGTTATACGTTGTACGTAATACGTTATACGTTATACGTTATACGTTATACGTTATACGTTATACGTTATACGTTATACGTCATACGTTATACGTTATACGTTATACGTTATACGTTATACGTTATACGTTATACGTTATACGTTATACGTTACACGTTATACGTTATACGTTATACGTTATTCGTCATATGTTATACCTTATACGTTATACGCTATACGTTATACGTTATACGTTATACGTTATACGGCATACGTTATACATTATACGTTTTTCGTTATACGTAATTCGTTATGCGTTATACATTATACGTTATACGATATACGTTCTAGGATATGCGTTATACGTTATACGTTATACGTTAAGCGTTATACGTTATACGTTATACGTTATACGTTATACGTTATACGTTATACGTTATACGTTACACGTTATACGTTATACGCTATACGTTATACGTTATACGTTATACGTTATACGTTATACGTTATACGTTATACGGCATACGTGATACATTATACGTTTTACGTTATACGTAATTCGTTATACGTTATACATTATACGTTATACGGTATACGTTCTAGGATATGCGTTATACGTTATACGTTATACGTTAAGCGTTATACGTTATACGTTATACGTTATACGTTATACATTATACGTTATTCGTTATACGTTATACGTTATACGTTATACGTCATACGTTATACGTTATACGTTTTACGTTATTCGTTATACGTTATACATTATACGTTATACGGTATACGTTATACGTTATACGTTGTACGTTGTACATTATTCGTTATACGTTATACGTTTTACGTTATACATTATACGTTATACGTTATACGTTATACGTTATACGTTATACGTTATACGTTATACGTTATACATTATACGTTATACGTTATACGTTATACATTATACGTTATACGTTTTACGTTATTCGTTATACGTTATACATTATACGTTATACGGTATACGTTATACGCTATACGTTATACGTTATACGTTATACGTTATACGATATACGTTATACGTTATTCGTTATACGTCATACGTTACACGTTACACGTTATACGTTGTACGTAATACGTTATACGTTATACGTTATACGTTATACGGTATACGTTATACGTTATTCGTTATACGTTATACGTTATCCGTTATGCGCTATACGTTATTAGGTATACGTTATACGCTATACGTTATACGTTATACGTTATACGCTATACGTTATACGTTATACGTTATACGTTATACGTTATACGTTATACGTTACACGGTATACGTTATACGCTATACGTTATACGTTATACGTTATACGTTATACGTTATACGTTATACGTTATACGTTATACGTTATACGTTATACGTTATACGTTATACGTTATACGTTATACGTTATGCGTTATACGTCATACGTTATACGCTTTACGTTATACGTTATACGTTATACGTTATACGTTATACGTTATACGTTATTCGTTATACGTTATACGTTATACGTTATACGTTATACGTTATACGTTACACGTTATACGTTATACGTTATACGTTATTCGTCATATGTTATACCTTATACGTTATACGCTATACGTTATACGTTATACGTTATACGTTATACGGCATACGTTATACATTATACGTTTTTCGTTATACGTAATTCGTTATGCGTTATACATTATACGTTATACGATATACGTTCTAGGATATGCGTTATACGTTATACGTTATACGTTATACGTTATACGGTATACGTTATACGTTATTCGTTATACGTTATACGTTATACGTTATGCGTTATACGTAATACGGTATACGTTATACGCTATACGTTATACGTTATACGTTATACGTTATACGTTATACGTTATACGTTATACGTTATACGTTATACGTTATACGTTATACGTTATACGTTATACGTTATACGTTATTCGCTATACGTTATACGTTACACGTTACACGTTATACGTTGTACGTAATACGTTATACGTTATACGTTATACGTTATACGGTATACGTTATACGTTATACGTTATTCGTTATACGTTATACGTTATACGTTATACGTTATACGTTATACGTTATACGTTATACGGTATACGTTATACGCTATACGTTATACGTTATACGGTATACGTTATACGCTATACGTTATACGTTATACGTTATACGTTATTCGTTATACGTTATACGTTATACGTTATACGTTATACGTTATACGTTATACGTTATACGTTTTACGTTATTCGTTATACGTTATACATTATACGTTATACGATATACGTTATACGCTATACGTTATACGTTATACGTTATACGTTATACGTTATACGTTATACGTTATACGTTATACGTTATACGTTATACGTTATACGTTATTCGTTATACGTTATACGTTACACGTTACACGTTATACGTTGTACGTAATACGTTATACGTTATACGTTATACGTTATACGGTAAACGTTATACGTTATTCGTTATACGTTATACGTTATACGTTATACGTTATACGTTACACGGTATACGTTATACGCTATACGTTATACGTTATACGTTATACGTTATACGTTATACGTTATACGTTATACGTTATACGTTATACGTTATACGTTATACGTTATACGTTATACGTTATACGTTATTCGTTATACGTTATACGTTACACGTTACACGTTACACGTTATACGTTGTACGTAATACGTTATACGTTATACGTTATACGTTATACGGTATACGTTATACGTTATTCGTTATACGTTATACGTTATACGTTATACGTTATACGTTATACGGTATACGTTATACGCTATACGTTATACGTTATACGTTATACGTTATACGTTATACGTTATACGTTATACGTTATACGTTATACGTTATACGTTATACGTTATACGTTATACGTTATACGTTATACGTTATACGTTATACGTTATACGTTATACGTTATACGTTATACGTTATACGTTATACGTTATACGCTATACGTTATACGTTAGACGTTATACGTTATACGTTATACGTTATACGTTATACGTTACACGTTATACGTTATACGCTATACGTTATACGTTATACGTTATACGTTATACGTTATACGGCATACGTGATACATTATACGTTTTACGTTTCACGTAATTCGTTATACGTTATACATTATACGTTATACGGAATACGTTATACGTTATACGTTACACATTACACGTTATACGTTGTACGTAATACGTTATACGTTATACGTTATACGTTATACGTTATACGTTATACGTTATACGTTATACGTTATACGTTATACGTTATACGTTATACGTTATACGTTATACGTTATACGTTATACGTTATACGTTATACGTTATACGTTATACGTTATACGTTATACGTTATACGTTATACGTTATACGTTATACGTTATACGTTATACGTTACACGTTATATGTTATACGCTATACGTTATACGTTATACGTTATACGTTATACGTTATACGGCATACGTGATACATTATACGTTTTACGTTACACGTAATTCGTTATACGTTATACATTATACGTTATACGGAATACGTTATACGTTATACGTTACACGTTACACGTTATACGTTGTACGTAATACGTTATACGTTATACGTAATACGTTATACGTTATACGTTATACGTTATACGTTATACGTTATAAGTTATACGTTATACGTTATACATTATACGTTATACGCTATACGTTATACGTTATACGTTATACGTTATACGTTATACGGCATACGTGATACATTATACGTTTTACGTTATACGTAATTCGTTATACGTTATACATTATACGTTATACGGTATACGTTCTAGGATTTGCGTTATACGTTGTACGTTATACGTTAAGCGTTATACGTTATACGTTATACGTTATACGTTATACGGTATACGTTATACGTTATTCGTTATACGTTATACGTTATACGTTATGCGTTATACGTTATACGTTATACGTTATACGCTATACGTTATACGTTAGACGTTATACGTTATACGTTTTACGTTATACGTTATACGTTACACGTTATACGTTATACGCTATACGTTATACGTTCTACGTTATACGTTATACGTTATACGGCATACGTGATACATTATACGTTTTACGTTTCACGTAATTCGTTATACGTTATACATTATACGTTATACGGAATACGTTATACGTTATACGTTACACATTACACGTTATACGTTGTACGTAATACGTTATACGTTATACGTTATACGTTATACGTTATACGTTATACGTTATACGTTATACGTCATACGTTATACGTTATACGTTATACGTTATACGTTATACGTTATACGTTATACGTTATACGTTATACGTTACACGTTATACGTTATACGTTATACGTTATTCGTCATATGTTATACCTTATACGTTATACGCTATACGTTATACGTTATACGTTATACGTTATACGGCATACGTTATACATTATACGTTTTTCGTTATACGTAATTCGTTATGCGTTATACATTATACGTTATACGATATACGTTCTAGGATATGCGTTATACGTTATACGTTATACGTTAAGCGTTATACGTTATACGTTATACGTTATACGTTATACGTTATACGTTATACGTTATACGTTACACGTTATACGTTATACGCTATACGTTATACGTTATACGTTATACGTTATACGTTATACGTTATACGTTATACGGCATACGTGATACATTATACGTTTTACGTTATACGTAATTCGTTATACGTTATTCATTATACGTTATACGGTATACGTTCTAGGATATGCGTTATACGTTATACGTTATACGTTAAGCGTTATACGTTATACGTTATACGTTATACGTTATACATTATACGTTATTCGTTATACGTTATACGTTATACGTTATACGTCATACGTTATACGTTATACGTTTTACGTTATTCGTTATACGTTATACATTATACGTTATACGGTATACGTTATACGTTATACGTTGTACGTTGTACATTATTCGTTATACGTTATACGTTTTACGTTATACATTATACGTTATACGTTATACGTTATACGTTATACGTTATACGTTATACGTTATACGTTATACGTTATACGTTATACGTTATACGTTATACATTATACGTTATACGTTTTACGTTATTCGTTATACGTTATACATTATACGTTATACGGTATACGTTATACGCTATACGTTATACGTTATACGTTATACGTTATACGATATACGTTATACGTTATTCGTTATACGTCATACGTTACACGTTACACGTTATACGTTGTACGTAATACGTTATACGTTATACGTTATACGTTATACGGTATACGTTATACGTTATTCGTTATACGTTATACGTTATCCGTTATGCGCTATACGTTATTAGGTATACGTTATACGCTATACGTTATACGTTATACGTTATACGTTATACGTTATACGTTATACGTTATACATTATACGTTATACGTTATACGTTATACGTTATACGTTATACGTTATACGTTATACGTTATACGTTATACGTTATACGTTATTCGTTATACGTTATACGTTACACGATATACGTTATACGCTATACGTTATATGTTATACGTTATACGTTATACGTTATACGGCATACGTGATACATTATACGTTTTACGTTATACGTAATTCGTTATACGTTATACATTATACGTTATACGGTATACGTTCTAGGATTTGCGTTATACGTTGTACGTTATACGTTAAGCGTTATACGTTATACGTTATACGTTATACGTTATACGGTATACGTTATACGTTATTCGTTATACGTTATACGTTATACGTTATGCGTTATACGTTATACGTTATACGTTATACGCTATACGTTATACGTTAGACGTTATACGTTATACGTTATACGTTATACGTTATACGTTACACGTTATACGTTATACGCTATACGTTATACGTTATACGTTATACGTTATACGTTATACGGCATACGTGATACATTATACGTTTTACGTTTCACGTAATTCGTTATACGTTATACATTATACGTTATACGTAATACGTTATACGTTATACGTTACACATTACACGTTATACGTTGTACGTAATACGTTATACGTTATACGTTATACGTTATACGTTATACGTTATACGTTATTCGTTATACGTTATACGTTATACGTTATACGTTATACGTTATACGTTATACGTTACACGTTATACGTTATACGTTATACGTTATACGTTATTCGTCATATGTTATACCTTATACGTTATACGCTATACGTTATACGTTATACGTTATACGTTATACGGCATACGTTATACATTATACGTTTTTCGTTATTCGTAATTCGTTATACGTTATACGTTATACGTTATACGTTATACGTTACACGTTATACGTTATACGTTATACGTTATACGTCATACGTTATACGTTATACGTTTTACGTTATTCGATATACGTTATACATTATACGTTATACGGTATACGTTATACGTTATACGTTGTACGTTGTACATTATTCGTTATACGTTATACGTTTTACGTTATACATTATACGTTATACGTTATACGTTATACGTTATACGTTATACGTTATACGTTATACGTTATACGTTATACGTTATACGTTATACGTTATACATTATACGTTATACGTTTTACGTTATTCGTTATACGTTATACATTATACGTTATACGGTATACGTTATACGCTATACGTTATACGTTATACGTTATACGTTATACGTTATACGTTATACGTTATTCGTTATACGTTATACGTTACACGTTACACGTTATACGTTGTACGTAATACGTTATACGTTATACGTTATACGTTATACGGTATACGTTATACGTTATTCGTTATACGTTATACGTTATCCGTTATGCGCTATACGTTATAAGGTATACGTTATACGCTATACGTTATACGTTATACGTTATACGTTATACGTTATACATTATACGTTATACGTTATACGTTATACGTTATACGTTATACGTTATACGTTGTACGTTATACGTTATACGTTATACGTTATACGTTATACGTTATACGTTACACGATATACGTTATACGCTATACGTTATACGTTATACGTTATACGTTATACGTTATACGGCATACGTGATACATTATACGTTTTACGTTATACGTAATTCGTTATACGTTATACATTATACGTTATACGGTATACGTTCTAGGATTTGCGTTATACGTTGTACGTTATACGTTAAGCGTTATACGTTATACGTTATACGTTATACGTTATACGTTATACGTTATACGGTATACGTTATACGTTATTCGTTATACGTTATACGTTATACGTTATACGTTATACGTTATACGGTATACGTTATACGCTATACGTTATACGTTGTACGTTATACGTTATACGTTATACGTTATACGTTATACGTTATACGTTATACGTTATACGTTATACGTTATTCGTTATACGTTATACGTTATACGTTATACGTTATACGTTATACGTTACACGTTATACGTTTTACGTTATACGTAATTCGTTATACGTTATACATTATACGTTATACGGTATACGTTCTAGGATATGCGTTATACGTTATACGTTATACGTTAAGCGTTATACGTTATACGTTATACGTTATACGTTATACCTTATACGTTATACGTTACACGTTATACGTTATACGCTATACGTTATACGTTATACGTTATACGTTATACGTTATACGGCATACGTGACACATTATACGTTTTACGTTATACGTAATTCGTTATACGTTACACGTTATACGTTATACGCTATACGTTATACGTTATACGTTATACGTTATACGTTATACGTTATACGGCATACGTGATACATTATACGTTTTACGTTATACGTAATTCGTTATACGTTATACATTATACGTTATACGGTATACGTTCTAGGATATGCGTTATACGTTATACGTTATACGTTAAGCGTTATACGTTATACGTTATACGTTATACGTTATACATTATACGTTATTCGTTATACGTTATACGTTATACGTTATACGTTATACGTTATACGTTATACGTTATACGTTATTCGTTATACGTTATACATTATACGTTATACGTTATACGTTATACGTTATACGTTATACGTTATACGTTATACGTTATACGTTATACGTTACACGTTACACGTTATACGTTACACGTTATACGTTACACGCTATACGTTATACGCTATACGTTATACGCTATACGTTACACGTTACACGTTATACGTTGTACGTAATACGTTATACGTTATACGTTATATGTTATACGTTATACGTTATACGTTATACGTTATACGTTATACGTTACACGTTATACGTTACACGCTATACGTTATACGTTAGACGTTATACGTTATACGTTACACGTTATACGTTATACGCTATACGTTATACGTTAGACGTTATACGTTATACGTTATACGTTATACGTTATACGTTATACGGCATACGTGATACATTATACGTTTTACGTTACACGTAATTCGTTATACGTTATACATTATACGTTATACGGAATACGTTATACGTTATACGTTATACGTTATACGTTATACGTTATACGTTATACGTTATACGTTATACGTTATACGTTATACGTTATACGTTATACGTTATACGTTATACGTTATACGTTATACGTTACACGTTACACGTTACACGTTACACGTTACACGTTATACGTTATACGCTATACGTTATACGCTATACGTTATACGTTATACGTTATACGTTATACGTTATACGTTATACGTTATTCGTTATACGTTATACGTTACACGTTACACGTTATACGTTGTACGTAATACGTTATACGTTATACGTTATACGTTATACGTTATACGTTATACGTTATACGTTATACGTTACACGTTATACGTTATACGCTATACGTTATACGTTAGACGTTATACGTTATACGTTATACGTTATACGTTATACGGCATACGTGATACATTATACGTTTTACGTTACACGTAATTCGTTATACGTTATACATTATACGTTATACGGAATACGTTATACGTTATACGTTACACATTACACGTTATACGTTGTACGTAATACGTTATACGTTATACGTTATACGTTATACGTTATACGTTATACGGTAAACGTTATACGTTATTCGTTATACGTTATACGTTATACGTTATACGTTATACATTACACGGTATACGTTATACGCTATACGTTATACGTTATACGTTATACGTTATACGTTATACGTTATACGTTATACGTTATACGTTATACGTTATACGTTATACGTTATACGTTATACGTTATACGTTATACGTTATACGTTATACGTTATACGCTATACGTTATACGTTAGACGTTATACGTTATACGTTATACGTTATACGTTACACGTTATACGTTATACGCTATACGTTATACGTTATACGTTATACGTTATACGTTATACGGCATACGTGACACATTATACGTTTTACGTTATACGTAATTCGTTATACGTTACACGTTATACGTTATACGCTATACGTTATACGTTATACGTTATACGTTATACGTTATACGTTATACGGCATACGTGATACATTATACGTTTTACGTTATACGTAATTCGTTATACGTTATACATTATACGTTATACGGTATACGTTCTAGGATATGCGTTATACGTTATACGTTATACGTTAAGCGTTATACGTTATACGTTATACGTTATACGTTATACATTATACGTTATTCGTTATACGTTATACGTTATACGTTATACGTTATACGTTATACGTTATACGTTATACGTTATTCGTTATACGTTATACATTATACGTTATACGGTATACGTTATTCGCTATACGTTATACGTTATACGTTATATGTTATACGTTTTACGTTATACGTTATACGTTATACGTTATACGTTATACGTTATTCGTTATACGTTATACGTTACACGTTACACGTTATACGTTGTACGTAATACGTTATACGTTATACGTTATACGTTATACGGTATACGTTATACGTTATTCGTTATACGTTATACGTTATACGTTATACGTTATACGTTATACGTTATACGTTATACGTTATACGTTATACGTTACACGTTACACGTTACACGTTACACGTTACACGTTATACGTTATACACTATACGTTATACGCTATACGTTATACGTTATACGTTATACGTTATACGTTATTCGTTATACGTTATACGTTACACGTTACACGTTATACGTTGTACGTAATACGTTATACGTTATACGTTATACGTTATGCGTTATACGTTATACGTTATACGTTATACGTTATACGTTACACGTTATACGTTATACGCTATACGTTATACGTTAGACGTTATACGTTATACGTTATACGTTATACGTTATACGGCATACGTGATACATTATACGTTTTACGTTACACGTAATTCGTTATACGTTATACATTATACGTTATACGGAATACGTTATACGTTATACGTTACACATTACACGTTATACGTTGTACGTAATACGTTATACGTTATACGTTATACGTTATACGTTATACGTTATACGGTAAACGTTATACGTTATTCGTTATACGTTATACGTTATACGTTATACGTTATACATTACACGGTATACGTTATACGCTATACGTTATACGTTATACGTTATACGTTATACGTTATACGTTATACGTTATACGTTATACGTTATACGTTATACGTTATACGTTATACGTTATACGTTATACGTTATACGTTATACGTTATACGTTATACGTTATACGCTATACGTTATACGTTAGACGTTATACGTTATACGTTATACGTTATACGTTATACGTTACACGTTATACGTTATACGCTATACGTTATACGTTATACGTTATACGTTATACGTTATACGGCATACGTGATACATTATACGTATTACGTTACACGTAATTCGTTATACGTTATACATTATACGTTATACGGAATACGTTATACGTTATACGTTACACATTACACGTTATACGTTGTACGTAATACGTTATACGTTATACGTTATACGTTATACGTTATACGTTATACGTTATACGTTATACGTTATACGTTATACGTTATACGTTATACGTTATACGCTATACGTTATACGTTAGACGTTATACGTTATACGTTATACGTTATACGTTATACGTTACACGTTATACGTTATACGCTATACGTTATACGTTATACGTTATACGTTATACGTTATACGGCATACGTGATACATTATACGTTTTACGTTACACGTAATTCGTTATACGTTATACATTATACGTTATACGGAATACGTTATACGTTATACGTTACACATTACACGTTATACGTTGTACGTAATACGTTATACGTTATACGTTATACGTTATACGTTATACGTTATACGTTATACGTTATACGTTATACGTTATACGTTATACGTTATACGTTATACGTTATACGTTATACGTTATACGTTATACGTTATACGTTATACGTTATACGTTATACGTTATACGTTATACGTTATACGTTATACGTTATACGTTATACGTTACACGTTATATGTTATACGCTATACGTTATACGTTATACGTTATACGTTATACGTTATACGGCATACGTGATACATTATACGTTTTACGTTACACGTAATTCGTTATACGTTATACATTATACGTTATACGGAATACGTTATACGTTATACGTTACACGTTACACGTTATACGTTGTACGTAATACGTTATACGTTATACGTAATACGTTATACGTTATACGTTATACGTTATACGTTATACGTTATACGTTATACGTTATACATTATACGTTATTCGTTATACGTTATACGTTATACGTTATACGTTATACGTTATACGATATACGTTATACGCTATACGTTATACGTTATACGTTATACGTTATACGTTATACATTATACGTTATACGTTATACGTTATACGTTATACGTTATACGTTATTCGTTATACGTTATACGTTACACGTTACACGTTATACGTTGTACGTAATACGTTATACGTTATACGTTATACGTTATACGGTAAACGTTATACGTTATTCGTTATACGTTATACGTTATACGTTATACGTTATACGTTACACGTTACACGTTATACGTTGTACGTAATACGTTATACGTTATACGTAATACGTTATACGTTATACGTTATACGTTATACGTTATACGTTATACGTTATACGTTATACGTTATACGTTATACGTTATACGTTATACGTTGTACGTAATACGTTATACGTTATACGTTATACGTTATACGTTATACGTTATACGTTATACGGCATACGTGATACATTATACGTTTTACGTTACACGTAATTCGTTATACGTTATACATTATACGTTATACGGAATACGTTATACGTTATACGTTACACATTACACGTTATACGTTGTACGTAATACGTTATACGTTATACGTTATACGTTATACGTTATACGTTATACGGTAAACGTTATACGTTATTCGTTATACGTTATACGTTATACGTTATACGTTATACATTACACGGTATACGTTATACGCTATACGTTATACGTTATACGTTATACGTTATACGTTATACGTTATACGTTATACGTTATACGTTATACGTTATACGTTATACGTTATACGTTATACGTTATACGTTATACGTTATACGTTATACGTTATACGTTATACGTTATACGTTATACGCTATACGTTATACGTTAGACGTTATACGTTATACGTTATACGTTATACGTTATACGTTACACGTTATACGTTATACGCTATACGTTATACGTTATACGTTATACGTTATACGTTATACGGCATACGTGATACATTATACGTTTTACGTTACACGTAATTCGTTATACGTTATACATTATACGTTATACGGAATACGTTATACGTTATACGTTACACATTACACGTTATACGTTGTACGTAATACGTTATACGTTATACGTTATACGTTATACGTTATACGTTATACGTTATACGTTATACGTTATTCGTTATACGTTATACGTTATACGTTATACGTTATACGTTATACGTTATACGTTATACGTTATACGTTATACGTTATACGTTATACGTTATACGTTATACGTTATACGTTATACGTTACACGTTATATGTTATACGCTATACGTTATACGTTATACGTTATACGTTATACGTTATACGGCATACGTGATACATTATACGTTTTACGTTACACGTAATTCGTTATACGTTATACATTATACGTTATACGGAATACGTTATACGTTATACGTTACACGTTACACGTTATACGTTGTACGTAATACGTTATACGTTATACGTAATACGTTATACGTTATACGTTATACGTTATACGTTATACGTTATACGTTATACGTTATACGTTATACGTTATACGTTATACGGTAAACGTTATACGTTATTCGTTATACGTTATACGTTATACGTTATACGTTATACGTTATACGTTACACGTTACACGTTATACGTTGTACGTAATACGTTATACGTTATACGTAATACGTTATACGTTATACGTTATACGTTATACGTTATACGTTATACGTTATACGTTATACGTTATACGTTATACGTTATACGTTATACGTTATACGTTATACGTTATACGTTATACGTTATACGTTACACGTTATATGTTATACGCTATACGCTATACGTTATACGTTATACGTTATACGTTATACGGCATACGTGATACATTATACGTTTTACGTTACACGTAATTCGTTATACGTTATACATTATACGTTATACGGAATACGTTATACGTTATACGCTATACGTTATACGTTAGACGTTATACGTTATACGTTATACGTTATACGTTATACGTTACACGTTATACGTTATACGCTATACGTTATACGTTATACGTTATACGTTATACGTTATACGGCATACGTGATACATTATACGTTTTACGTTACACGTAATTCGTTATACGTTATACATTATACGTTATACGGAATACGTTATACGTTATACGTTACACATTACACGTTATACGTTGTACGTAATACGTTATACGTTATACGTTATACGTTATACGTTATACGTTATACGTTATACGTTATACGTTATACGTTATACGTTATACGTTATACGTTATACGTTATACGTTATACGTTATACGTTATACGTTATACGTTATACGTTATACGTTATACGTTATACGTTATACGTTATACGTTATACGTTATACGTTATACGTTATACGTTACACGTTATATGTTATACGCTATACGTTATACGTTATACGTTATACGTTATACGTTATACGTTATACGGCATACGTGATACATTATACGTTTTACGTTACACGTAATTCGTTATACGTTATACATTATACGTTATACGGAATACGTTATACGTTATACGTTACACGTTACACGTTATACGTTGTACGTAATACGTTATACGTTATACGTTATACGTTATACGTTATACGTTATACGTTATACGTTATACGGCATACGTGATACATTATACGTTTTACGTTATACGTAATTCGTTATACGTTATACATTATACGTTATACGGTATACGTTCTAGGATATGCGTTATACGTTATACGTTATACGTTAAGCGTTATACGTTATACGTTATACGTTATACGTTATACATTATACGTTATTCGTTATACGTTATACGTTATACGTTATACGTCATACGTTATACGTTATACGTTTTACGTTATTCGATATACGTTATACATTATACGTTATACGGTATACGTTATACGTTATACGTTGTACGCTGTACATTATTCGTTATACGTTATACGTTTTACGTTATACATTATACGTTATACGTTATACGTTATACGTTATACGTTATACGTTATACGTTATACGTTATACGTTAGACGTTATACGTTATACGTTATACGTTATACATTATACGTTATACGTTTTACGTTATTCGTTATACGTTATACATTATACGTTATACGGTATACGTTACACGCTATACGTTATACGTTATACGTTATACGTTATTCGTTATACGTTATACGTTATACGTTACACGTTACACGTTACACGTTACACGTTATACGTTACACGCTATACGTTATACGCTATACGTTATACGCTATACGTTACACGTTACACGTTATACGTTGTACGTAATACGTTATACGTTATACGTTATACGTTATACGTTATACGGCATACGTGATACATTATACGTTTTACGTTACACGTAATTCGTTATACGTTATACATTATACGTTATACGGAATACGTTATACGTTATACGTTACACATTACACGTTATACGTTGTACGTAATACGTTATACGTTATACGTTATACGTTATACGTTATACGTTATACGTTATACGTTATACGTTATACGTTATACGTTATACGTTATACGTTATACGTTATACGTTATACGTTATACGTTATACGTTATACGTTATACGTTATACGTTATACGTTATACGTTATACGTTATACGTTATACGTTATGCGTTACACGTTATATGTTATACGCTATACGTTATACGTTATACGTTATACGTTATACGTTATACGGCATACGTGATACATTATACGTTTTACGTTACACGTAATTCGTTATACGTTATACATTATACGTTATACGGAATACGTTATACGTTATACGTTACACGTTACACGTTATACGTTGTACGTAATACGTTATACGTTATACGTAATACGTTATACGTTATACGTTATACGTTATACGTTATACGTTATACGTTATACGTTATACATTATACGTTATTCGTTATACGTTATACGTTATACGTTATACGTTATACGTTATACGATATACGTTATACGCTATACGTTATACGTTATACGTTATACGTTATACGTTATACATTATACGTTATACGTTATACGTTATACGTTATACGTTATACGTTATTCGTTATACGTTATACGTTACACGTTACACGTTATACGTTGTACGTAATACGTTATACGTTATACGTTATACGTTATACGGTAAACGTTATACGTTATTCGTTATACGTTATACGTTATACGTTATACGTTATACGTTACACGTTACACGTTATACGTTGTACGTAATACGTTATACGTTATACGTAATACGTTATACGTTATACGTTATACGTTATACGTTATACGTTATACGTTATACGTTATACGTTATACGTTATACGTTATACGTTATACGTTATACGTTATACGTTATACGTTATACGTTATACGCTATACGTTATACGTTAGACGTTATACGTTATACGTTATACGTTATACGTTATACGTTACACGTTATACGTTATACGCTATACGTTATACGTTATACGTTATACGTTATACGTTATACGGCATACGTGATACATTATACGTTTTACGTTACACGTAATTCGTTATACGTTATACATTATACGTTATACGGAATACGTTATACGTTATACGTTACACATTACACGTTATACGTTGTACGTAATACGTTATACGTTATACGTTATACGTTATACGTTATACGTTATACGTTATACGGCATACGTGATACATTATACGTTTTACGTTACACGTAATTCGTTATACGTTATACATTATACGTTATACGGAATACGTTATACGTTATACGTTACACATTACACGTTATACGTTGTACGTAATACGTTATACGTTATACGTTATACGTTATACGTTATACGTTATACGGTAAACGTTATACGTTATTCGTTATACGTTATACGTTATACGTTATACGTTATACATTACACGGTATACGTTATACGCTATACGTTATACGTTATACGTTATACGTTATACGTTATACGTTATACGTTATACGTTATACGTTATACGTTATACGTTATACGTTATACGTTATACGTTATACGTTATACGTTATACGTTATACGTTATACGTTATACGTTATACGTTATACGCTATACCTTATACGTTAGACGTTATACGTTATACGTTATACGTTATACGTTATACGTTACACGTTATACGTTATACGCTATACGTTATACGTTATACGTTATACGTTATACGTTATACGGCATACGTGATACATTATACGTTTTACGTTACACGTAATTCGTTATACGTTATACATTATACGTTATACGGAATACGTTATACGTTATACGTTACACATTACACGTTATACGTTGTACGTAATACGTTATACGTTATACGTTATACGTTATACGTTATACGTTATACGTTATACGTTATACGTTATTCGTTATACGTTATACGTTATACGTTATACGTTATACGTTATACGTTATACGTTATACGTTATACGTTATACGTTATACGTTATACGTTATACGTTATACGTTATACGTTATACGTTACACGTTATATGTTATACGCTATACGTTATACGTTATACGTTATACGTTATACGTTATACGGCATACGTGATACATTATACGTTTTACGTTACACGTAATTCGTTATACGTTATACATTATACGTTATACGGAATACGTTATACGTTATACGTTACACGTTACACGTTATACGTTGTACGTAATACGTTATACGTTATACGTAATACGTTATACGTTATACGTTATACGTTATACGTTATACGTTATACGTTATACGTTATACGTTATACGTTATACGTTATACGGTAAACGTTATACGTTATTCGTTATACGTTATACGTTATACGTTATACGTTATACGTTATACGTTACACGTTACACGTTATACGTTGTACGTAATACGTTATACGTTATACGTAATACGTTATACGTTATACGTTATACGTTATACGTTATACGTTATACGTTATACGTTATACGTTATACGTTATACGTTATACGTTATACGTTATACGTTATACGTTATACGTTATACGTTATACGTTACACGTTATATGTTATACGCTATACGCTATACGTTATACGTTATACGTTATACGTTATACGGCATACGTGATACATTATACGTTTTACGTTACACGTAATTCGTTATACGTTATACATTATACGTTATACGGAATACGTTATACGTTATACGCTATACGTTATACGTTAGACGTTATACGTTATACGTTATACGTTATACGTTATACGTTACACGTTATACGTTATACGCTATACGTTATACGTTATACGTTATACGTTATACGTTATACGGCATACGTGATACATTATACGTTTTACGTTACACGTAATTCGTTATACGTTATACATTATACGTTATACGGAATACGTTATACGTTATACGTTACACATTACACGTTATACGTTGTACGTAATACGTTATACGTTATACGTTATACGTTATACGTTATACGTTATACGTTATACGTTATACGTTATACGTTATACGTTATACGTTATACGTTATACGTTATACGTTATACGTTATACGTTATACGTTATACGTTATACGTTATACGTTATACGTTATACGTTATACGTTATACGTTACACGTTATATGTTATACGCTATACGTTATACGTTATACGTTATACGTTATACGTTATACGTTATACGGCATACGTGATACATTATACGTTTTACGTTACACGTAATTCGTTATACGTTATACATTATACGTTATACGGAATACGTTATACGTTATACGTTACACGTTACACGTTATACGTTGTACGTAATACGTTATACGTTATACGTTATACGTTATACGTTATACGTTATACGTTATACGTTATACGGCATACGTGATACATTATACGTTTTACGTTATACGTAATTCGTTATACGTTATACATTATACGTTATACGGTATACGTTCTAGGATATGCGTTATACGTTATACGTTATACGTTAAGCGTTATACGTTATACGTTATACGTTATACGTTATACATTATACGTTATTCGTTATACGTTATACGTTATACGTTATACGTCATACGTTATACGTTATACGTTTTACGTTATTCGATATACGTTATACATTATACGTTATACGGTATACGTTATACGTTATACGTTGTACGCTGTACATTATTCGTTATACGTTATACGTTTTACGTTATACATTATACGTTATACGTTATACGTTATACGTTATACGTTATACGTTATACGTTATACGTTATACGTTAGACGTTATACGTTATACGTTATACGTTATACATTATACGTTATACGTTTTACGTTATTCGTTATACGTTATACATTATACGTTATACGGTATACGTTACACGCTATACGTTATACGTTATACGTTATACGTTATTCGTTATACGTTATACGTTATACGTTACACGTTACACGTTACACGTTACACGTTATACGTTACACGCTATACGTTATACGCTATACGTTATACGCTATACGTTACACGTTACACGTTATACGTTGTACGTAATACGTTATACGTTATACGTTATACGTTATACGTTATACGTTATACGTTATACGTTATACGTTAGACGTTATACGTTATACGTTATACGTTATACATTATACGTTATACGTTTTACGTTATTCGTTATACGTTATACATTATACGTTATACGGTATACGTTACACGCTATACGTTATACGTTATACGTTATACGTTATACGTTATACGCTATACGTTATACGTTAGACGTTATACGTTATACGTTATACGTTATACGTTATACGTTATACGGCATACGTGATACATTATACGTTTTACGTTACACGTAATTCGTTATACGTTATACATTATACGTTATACGGAATACGTTATACGTTATACGTTATACGTTATACGTTATACGTTATACGTTATACGTTATACGTTATACGTTATACGTTATACGTTATACGTTATACGTTATACGTTATACGTTATACGTTATACGTTATACGTTACACGTTACACGTTACACGTTACACGTTACACGTTATACGTTATACGCTATACGTTATACGCTATACGTTATACGTTATACGTTATACGTTATACGTTATACGTTATACGTTATTCGTTATACGTTATACGTTACACGTTACACGTTATACGTTGTACGTAATACGTTATACGTTATACGTTATACGTTATACGTTATACGTTATACGTTATACGTTATACGTTATACGTTACACGTTATACGTTATACGCTATACGTTATACGTTAGACGTTATACGTTATACGTTATACGTTATACGTTATACGGCATACGTGATACATTATACGTTTTACGTTACACGTAATTCGTTATACGTTATACATTATACGTTATACGGAATACGTTATACGTTATACGTTACACATTACACGTTATACGTTGTACGTAATACGTTATACGTTATACGTTATACGTTATACGTTATACGTTATACGGTAAACGTTATACGTTATTCGTTATACGTTATACGTTATACGTTATACGTTATACATTACACGGTATACGTTATACGCTATACGTTATACGTTATACGTTATACGTTATACGTTATACGTTATACGTTATACGTTATACGTTATACGTTATACGTTATACGTTATACGTTATACGTTATACGTTATACGTTATACGTTATACGTTATACGCTATACGTTATACGTTATACGTTATACGTTATACGTTATACGTTATACGTTACACGTTATACGTTATACGCTATACGTTATACGTTATACGTTATACGTTATACGTTATACGGCATACGTGACACATTATACGTTTTACGTTATACGTAATTCGTTATACGTTACACGTTATACGTTATACGCTATACGTTATACGTTATACGTCATACGTTATACGTTATACGTTATACGGCATACGTGATACATTATACGTTTTACGTTATACGTAATTCGTTATACGTTATACATTATACGTTATACGGTATACGTTCTAGGATATGCGTTATACGTTATACGTTATACGTTAAGCGTTATACGTTATACGTTATACGTTATACGTTATACATTATACGTTATTCGTTATACGTTATACGTTATACGTTATACGTTATACGTTATACGTTATACGTTATACGTTATACGTTATTCGTTATACGTTATACATTATACGTTATACGGTATACGTTATTCGCTATACGTTATACGTTATACGTTATATGTTATACGTTTTACGTTATACGTTATACGTTATACGTTATACGTTATACGTTATTCGTTATACGTTATACGTTACACGTTACACGTTATACGTTGTACGTAATACGTTATACGTTATACGTTATACGTTATACGGTATACGTTATACGTTATTCGTTATACGTTATACGTTATACGTTATGCGTAATACGTTATACGGTATACGTTATACGCTATACGTTATACATTATACGTTATACGTTATACGTTATACGTTATACGTTATACGTTATACGTTATACGTTATACGTTATACGTTATACGTTATACGTTATACGTTATACGTTATACGTTATACGCTATACGTTATACGTTATACGTTATACGTTATACGTTATACGTTATACGTTATACGTTATACATTATACGTTATACGTTTTACGTTATTCGTTATATGTTATACATTATACGTTATACGGTATACGTTATACGCTATACGTTATACGTTATACGTTATATGTTATACGTTATACGTTATACGTTATACGTTACACGTTATACGTTATTCGTTATACGTTATACGTTACACGTTACACGTTATACGTAGTACGTAATACGTTATACGTTATACGTTATACGTTATACGTTATACGTTATGCGTTATACGTTATACGTTATACGTTATACGTTATACGTTATACGTTATACGTTATACGTTATACGTTATACGTTATACGTTATACGTTACACGTTACACGTTACACGTTACACGTTATACGTTATACGCTATACGTTATACGCTATACGTTATACGTTATACGTTACACGTTACACGTTATACGTTGTACGTAATACGCTATACGTTATACGTTATACGTTATACGTTATACGTTATACGTTATACGTTATACGTTATACGTTACACGTTATACGTTATACGCTATACGTTATACGTTAGACGTTATACGTTATGCGTAACACGTTATACGTTATACGCTATACGTTATACGTTAGACGTTATACGTTATACGTTATACGTTATACGTTATACGTTATACGGCATACGTGATACATTATACGTTTTACGTTACACGTAATTCGTTATACGTTATACATTATACGTTATACGGAATACGTTATACGTTATACGTTATACGTTATACGTTATACGTTATACGTTATACGTTATACGTTATACGTTATACGTTATACGTTATACGTTATACGTTACACGTTATACGTTATACGTTATACGTTACACGTTACACGTTACACGTTACACGTTACACGTTATACGTTATACGCTATACGTTATACGCTATACGTTATACGTTATACGTTATACGTTATACGTTATTCGTTATACGTTATACGTTACACGTTACACGTTATACGTTGTACGTAATACGTTATACGTTATACGTTATACGTTATACGTTATACGTTATACGTTATACGTTATACGTTATACGTTATACGTTATACGCTATACGTTATACGTTAGACGTTATACGTTATACGTTATACGTTATACGTTATACGTTATACGGCATACGTGATACATTATACGTTTTACGTTACACGTAATTCGTTATACGTTATACATTATACGTTATACGGAATACGTTATACGTTATACGTTATACGTTATACGTTATACGTTATACGTTATACGTTATACGTTATACGTTATACGTTATACGTTATACGTTATACGTTATACGTTATACGTTATACGTTATACGTTACACGTTACACGTTACACGTTACACGTTACACGTTATACGTTATACGCTATACGTTATACGCTATACGTTATACGTTATACGTTATACGTTATACGTTATACGTTATACGTTATTCGTTATACGTTATACGTTACACGTTACACGTTACACGTTATACGTTGTACGTAATACGTTATACGTTATACGTTATACGTTATACGTTATACGTTATACGTTATACGTTATACGTTACACGTTATACGTTATACGCTATACGTTATACGTTAGACGTTATACGTTATACGTTATACGATATACGTTATACGGCATACGTGATACATTATACGTTTTACGTTACACGTAATTCGTTATACGTTATACATTATACGTTATACGGAATACGTTATACGTTATACGTTACACATTACACGTTATACGTTGTACGTAATACGTTATACGTTATACGTTATACGTTATACGTTATACGTTATACGGTAAACGTTATACGTTATTCGTTATACGTTATACGTTATACGTTATACGTTATACATTACACGGTATACGTTATACGCTATACGTTATACGTTATACGTTATACGTTATACGTTATACGTTATACGTTATACGTTATACGTTATACGTTATACGTTATACGTTATACGTTATACGTTATACGTTATACGTTATACGTTATACGTTATACGCTATACGTTATACGTTAGACGTTATACGTTATACGTTATACGTTATACGTTACACGTTATACGTTATACGCTATACGTTATACGTTATACGTTATACGTTATACGTTATACGGCATACGTGACACATTATACGTTTTACGTTATACGTAATTCGTTATACGTTACACGTTATACGTTATACGCTATACGTTATACGTTATACGTTATACGTTATACGTTATACGTTATACGGCATACGTGATACATTATACGTTTTACGTTATACGTAATTCGTTATACGTTATACATTATACGTTATACGGTATACGTTCTAGGATATGCGTTATACGTTATACGTTATACGTTAAGCGTTATACGTTATACGTTATACGTTATACGTTATACATTATACGTTATTCGTTATACGTTATACGTTATACGTTATACGTTATACGTTATACGTTATACGTTATACGTTATTCGTTATACGTTATACATTATACGTTATACGGTATACGTTATTCGCTATACGTTATACGTTATACGTTATGTGTTATACGTTTTACGTTATACGTTATACGTTATACGTTATACGTTACACGTTATACGTTATTCGTTATACGTTATACGTTACACGTTACACGTTATACGTTGTACGTAATACGTTATACGTTATACGTTATACGTTATACGGTATACGTTATACGTTATTCGTTATACGTTATACGTTATACGTTATGCGTTATACGTTATACGGTATACGTTATACGCTATACGTTATACATTATACGTTATACGTTATACGTTATACGTTATACGTTATACGTTATACGTTATACGTTATACGTTATACGTTATACGTTATACGTTATACGTTATACGTTATACGTTATACGCTATACGTTATACGTTATACGTTATACGTTATACGTTATACGTTATACGTTATACGTTATACATTATACGTTATACGTTTTACGTTATTCGTTATACGTTATACATTATACGTTATACGGTATACGTTATACGCTATACGTTATACGTTATACGTTATATGTTATACGTTATACGTTATACGTTATACGTTACACGTTATACGTTATTCGTTATACGTTATACGTTACACGTTACACGTTATACGTAGTACGTAATACGTTATACGTTATACGTTATACGTTATACGTTATACGTTATACGTTATACGTTATACGTTATACGTTATACGTTATACGTTATACGTTATACGTTATACATTATACGTTATACGGTATACGTTCTAGGATATGCGTTATACGTTATACGTTATACGTTAAGCGTTATACGTTATACGTTATACGTTATACGTTATACATTATACGTTATTCGTTATACGTTATACGTTATACGTTATACGTTATACGTTATACGTTATACGTTATACGTTATTCGTTATACGTTATACATTATACGTTATACGGTATACGTTATTCGCTATACGTTATACGTTATACGTTATGTGTTATACGTTTTACGTTATACGTTATACGTTATACGTTATACGTTACACGTTATACGTTATTCGTTATACGTTATACGTTACACGTTACACGTTATACGTTGTACGTAATACGTTATACGTTATACGTTATACGTTATACGGTATACGTTATACGTTATTCGTTATACGTTATACGTTATACGTTATGCGTTATACGTTATACGGTATACGTTATACGCTATACGTTATACATTATACGTTATACGTTATACGTTATACGTTATACGTTATACGTTATACGTTATACGTTATACGTTATACGTTATACGTTATACGTTATACGTTATACGTTATACGTTATACGCTATACGTTATACGTTATACGTTATACGTTATACGTTATACGTTATACGTTATACGTTATACATTATACGTTATACGTTTTACGTTATTCGTTATACGTTATACATTATACGTTATACGGTATACGTTATACGCTATACGTTATACGTTATACGTTATATGTTATACGTTATACGTTATACGTTATACGTTACACGTTATACGTTATTCGTTATACGTTATACGTTACACGTTACACGTTATACGTAGTACGTAATACGTTATACGTTATACGTTATACGTTATACGTTATACGTTATACGTTATACGTTATACGTTATACGTTATACGTTATACGTTATACGTTATACGTTATACGTTATACGTTATACGTTATACGTTATACGTTACACGTTACACGTTACACGTTACACGTTATACGTTATACGCTATACGTTATACGCTATACGTTATACGTTATACGTTACACGTTACACGTTATACGTTGTACGTAATACGCTATACGTTATACGTTATACGTTATACGTTATACGTTATACGTTATACGTTATACGTTATACGTTACACGTTATACGTTATACGCTATACGTTATACGTTAGACGTTATACGTTATGCGTAACACGTTATACGTTATACGCTATACGTTATACGTTAGACGTTATACGTTATACGTTATACGTTATACGTTATACGTTATACGGCATACGTGATACATTATACGTTTTACGTTACACGTAATTCGTTATACGTTATACATTATACGTTATACGGAATACGTTATACGTTATACGTTATACGTTATACGTTATACGTTATACGTTATACGTTATACGTTATACGTTATACGTTATACGTTATACGTTATACGTTATACGTTATACGTTACACGTTATACGTTATACGTTATACGTTACACGTTACACGTTACACGTTACACGTTACACGTTATACGTTATACGCTATACGTTATACGCTATACGTTATACGTTATACGTTATACGTTATACGTTATTCGTTATACGTTATACGTTACACGTTACACGTTATACGTTGTACGTAATACGTTATACGTTATACGTTATACGTTATACGTTATACGTTATACGTTATACGTTATACGTTATACGTTACACGTTATACGTTATACGCTATACGTTATACGTTAGACGTTATACGTTATACGTTATACGTTATACGTTATACGGCATACGTGATACATTATACGTTTTACGTTACACGTAATTCGTTATACGTTATACATTATACGTTATACGGAATACGTTATACGTTATACGTTACACATTACACGTTATACGTTGTACGTAATACGTTATACGTTATACGTTATACGTTATACGTTATACGTTATACGGTAAACGTTATACGTTATTCGTTATACGTTATACGTTATACGTTATACGTTATACATTACACGGTATACGTTATACGCTATACGTTATACGTTATACGTTATACGTTATACGTTATACGTTATACGTTATACGTTATACGTTATACGTTATACGTTATACGTTATACGTTATACGTTATACGTTATACGTTATACGTTATACGTTATACGCTATACGTTATACGTTAGACGTTATACGTTATACGTTATACGTTATACGTTATACGTTACACGTTATACGTTATACGCTATACGTTATACGTTATACGTTATACGTTATACGTTATACGGCATACGTGATACATTATACGTTTTACGTTACACGTAATTCGTTATACGTTATACATTATACGTTATACGGAATACGTTATACGTTATACGTTACACATTACACGTTATACGTTGTACGTTATACGTTATACGTTATACGCTATACGTTATACGTTATACGTTATACGTTATACGTTATACGTTATACGTTATACGTTATACGTTATACGTTATACGTTATACGTTACACGTTATACGTTGTACGTAATACGTTATACGTTATACGTAATACGTTATACGTTATACGTTATACGTTATACGTTATACGTTATACGTTATACGTTATACGTTATACGTTATACGTTATACGTTATACGTTATACGTTATACGTTATACGTTATACGTTATACGTTATACGTTATACGTTATACGCTATACGTTATACGTTAGACGTTATACGTTATACGTTATACGTAATACGTTATACGTTATACGTTATACGTTATACGTTATACGTTATACGTTATACGTTATACGTTATACGTTATACGTTATACGTTATACGTTATACGTTATACATTATACGTTATACGTTTTACGTTATTCGTTATACGTTATACATTATACGTTATACGATATACGTTATACGCTATACGTTATACGTTATACGTTATACGTTATACGTTATACGTTATACATTATACGTTATACGTTATACGTTATACGTTATACGTTATACGTTATTCCTTATACGTTATACGTTACACGTTACACGTTATACGTTGTACGTAATACGTTATACGTTATACGTTATACGTTATACGGTAAACGTTATACGTTATTCGTTATACGTTATACGTTATACGTTATACGTTATACGTTATACGTTACACGTTACACGTTATACGTTGTACGTAATACGTTATACGTTATACGTAATACGTTATACGTTATACGTTATACGTTATACGTTATACGTTATACGTTATACGTTATACGTTATACGTTATACGTTATACGTTATACGTTATACGTTATACGTTATACGTTATACGTTATACGTTATACGTTATACGTTATACGCTATACGTTATACGTTAGACGTTATACGTTATACGTTATACGTTATACGTTATACGTTACACGTTATACGTTATACGCTATACGTTATACGTTATACGTTATACGTTATACGTTATACGGCATACGTGATACATTATACGTTTTACGTTACACGTAATTCGTTATACGTTATACATTATACGTTATACGGAATACGTTATACGTTATACGTTACACATTACACGTTATACGTTGTACGTAATACGTTATACGTTATACGTTATACGTTATACGTTATACGTTATACGTTATACGTTATACGTTATACGTTATACGTTATACGTTATACGTTATACGTTATACGTTATACGTTATACGTTATACGTTATACGTTATACGTTATACGTTATACGTTATACGTTATACGTTATACGTTATACGTTATACGTTATACGTTATACGTTATACGTTACACGTTATATGTTATACGCTATACGTTATACGTTATACGTTATACGTTATACGTTATACGTTATACGGCATACGTGATACATTATACGTTTTACGTTACACGTAATTCGTTATACGTTATACATTATACGTTATACGGAATACGTTATACGTTATACGTTACACGTTACACGTTATACGTTGTACGTAATACGTTATACGTTATACGTTATACGTTATACGTTATACGTTATACGTTATACGGCATACGTGATACATTATACGTTTTACGTTATACGTAATTCGTTATACGTTATACATTATACGTTATACGGTATACGTTCTAGGATATGCGTTATACGTTATACGTTATACGTTAAGCGTTATACGTTATACGTTATACGTTATACGTTATACATTATACGTTATTCGTTATACGTTATACGTTATACGTTATACGTCATACGTTATACGTTATACGTTTTACGTTATTCGATATACGTTATACATTATACGTTATACGGTATACGTTATACGTTATACGTTGTACGCTGTACATTATTCGTTATACGTTATACGTTTTACGTTATACATTATACGTTATACGTTATACGTTATACGTTATACGTTATACGTTATACGTTATACGTTATACGTTAGACGTTATACGTTATACGTTATACGTTATACATTATACGTTATACGTTTTACGTTATTCGTTATACGTTATACATTATACGTTATACGGTATACGTTACACGCTATACGTTATACGTTATACGTTATACGTTATACGTTATACGTTATACGTTATTCGTTATACGTTATACGTTACACGTTACACGTTATACGTTGTACGTAATACGTTATACGTTATACGTTATACGTTATACGGTATACGTTATACGTTATTCGTTATACGTTATACGTTATCCGTTATGCGCTATACGTTATAAGGTATACGTTATACGCTATACGTTATACGTTATACGTTATACGTTATACGTTATGCATTATACGTTATACGTTATACGTTATACGTTATACGTTATACGTTATACGTTATACGTTATACGTTATACGTTATACGTTATACGTTATACGTTATACGTTATACGTTATACGTTACACGATATACGTTATACGCTATACGTTATACGTTATACGTTATACATTATACGTTATACGTTTTACGTTATTCGTTATACGTTATACATTATACGTTATACGATATACGTTATACGCTATACGTTATACGTTATACGTTATACGTTATACGTTATACATTATACGTTATACGTTATACGTTATACGTTATACGTTATACGTTATACGTTATACGTTATACGTTACACGTTATACGTTATACGCTATACGTTATACGTTAGACGTTATACGTTATACGTTATACGTTATACGTTATACGTTACACGTTATACGTTATACGCTATACGTTATACGTTATACGTTATACGTTATACGTTATACGGCATACGTGATACATTATACGTTATACGTTACACGTAATTCGTTATACGTTATACATTATACGTTATACGGAATACGTTATACGTTATACGTTACACGTTACACGTTATACGTTGTACGTAATACGTTATACGTTATACGTAATACGTTATACGTTATACGTTATACGTTATACGGCATACGTGATACATTATACGTTTTACGTTACACGTAATTCGTTATACGTTATACATTATACGTTATACGGAATACGTTATACGTTATACGTTACACGTTACACGTTATACGTTGTACGTAATACGTTATACGTTATACGTAATACGTTATACGTTATACGTTATACGTTATACGTTATACGTTATACGTTATACGTTATACATTATACGTTATACGTTTTACGTTATTCGTTATACGTTATACATTATACGTTATACGATATATGTTATACGCTATACGTTATACGTTATACGTTATACGTTATACGTTATACATTATACGTTATACGTTATACGTTATACGTTATACGTTATACGTTATTCGTTATACGTTATACGTTACACGTTACACGTTATAGGTTGTACGTAATACGTTATACGTTATACGTTATACGTTATACAGTAAACGTTATACGTTATTCGTTATACGTTATACGTTATACGTTATACGTTATACGTTATACATTACACGGTATACGTTATACGCTATACGTTATACGTTATACGTTATACGTTATACGTTATACGTTATACGTTATACGTTATACGTTATACGTTATACGTTATACGTTATACGTTATACGTTATACGTTATTCGTTATACGTTATACGTTACACGTTACACGTTATACGTTGTACGTAATACGTTATACGTTATACGTTATACGTTATACGGTATACGTTATACGTTATTCGTTATACGTTATACGTTATACGTTATACGTTATACGTCATACGGTATACGTTATACGCTATACGTTATACGTTATACGTTATACGTTATACGTTATACGTTATACGTTATACGTTATACTATATACGATATACGTTATACGTTATACGTTATACGTTATACGTTATACGTTATACGTTATACGTTATACGTTATACGTTATACGTTATACGTTATACGTTATACGTTATACGTTATACGTTATACGTTATACGGTAAACGTTATACGTTATTCGTTATACGTTATACGTTATACGTTATACGTTATACGTTATACGTTACACGTTACACGTTATACGTTGTACGTAATACGTTATACGTTATACGTAATACGTTATACGTTATACGTTATACGTTATACGTTATACGTTATACGTTACACGTTATACGTTATACGCTATACGTTATACGTTATACGTTATACGTTATACGTTATACGGCATACGTGATACATTATACGTTTTACGTTACACGTAATTCGTTATACGTTATACATTATACGTTATACGGAATACGTTATACGTTATACGTTACACATTACACGTTATACGTTGTACGTAATACGTTATACGTTATACGTTATACGTTATACGTTATACGTTATACGTTATACGTTATACGTTATACGTTATACGTCATACGTTATACGATATACGTTATACGTTATACGTTATACGTTATACGTTATACGTTATACGTTATACGTTATACGTTATACGTTATACGTTATACGTTATACGTTATACGTTACACGTTATATGTTATACGCTATACGCTATACGTTATACGTTATACGTTATACGTTATACGTTAAGCGTTATACGTTATACGTTATACGTTATACGTTATACATTATACGTTATTCGTTATACGTTATACGTTATACGTTATACGTCATACGTTATACGTTATACGTTTTACGTTATTCGATATACGTTATACATTATACGTTATACGGTATACGTTATACGTTATACGTTGTACGCTGTACATTATTCGTTATACGTTATACGTTTTACGTTATACATTATACGTTATACGTTATACGTTATACGTTATACGTTATACATTATACGTTATACGGTATACGTTATACGCTATACGTTATACGTTATACGTTACACGTTATACGTTATACGTTATACGTTATTCGTTTTACGTTATACGTTACACGTTACACGTTATACGTTGTACGTAATACGTTATACGTTATACGTTATACGTTATACGGTATACGTTATACGTTACTCGTTATACGTTATACGTTATCCGTTATGCGCTATACGTTATAAGGTATACGTTATACGCTATACGTTATACGTTATACGTTATACGTTATACGTTATACATTATACGTTATACGTTATACGTTATACGTTATACGTTATACGTTATACGTTATACGTTATACGTTATACGTTATACGTTATACGTTATACGTTATACGTTATACGTTATACGTTATACGTTATACGTTACACGATATACGTTATACGCTATACGTTATACGTTATACGTTATACGTTATACGTTATACGGCATACGTGATACATTATACGTTTTACGTTATACGTAATTCGTTATACGTTATACATTATACGTTATACGGTATACGTTCTAGGATTTGCGTTATACGTTGTACGTTATACGTTAAGCGTTATACGTTATACGTTATACGTTATACGTTATACGTTATACGTTATACGGTATACGTTATACGTTATTCGTTATACGTTATACGTTATACGTTATACGTTATACGTTATACGGTATACGTTATACGCTATACGTTATACGTTATACGTTATACGTTATACGTTATACGGCATACGTGATACATTATACGTTTTACGTTACACGTAATTCGTTATACGTTATACATTATACGTTATACGGAATACGTTATACGTTATACGTTACACATTACACGTTATACGTTGTACGTAATACGTTATACGTTATACGTTATACGTTATACGTTATACGTTATACGTTATACGTTATACGTTATACGTTATACGTTATACGTTATACGTTATACGTTATACGTTATACGTTATACGTTATACGTTATACGTTATACGTTATACGTTATACGTTATACGTTATACGTTATACGTTATACGTTATACGTTATACGTTATACGTTACACGTTATATGTTATACGCTATACGTTATACGTTATACGTTATACGTTATACGTTATACGGCATACGTGATACATTATACGTTTTACGTTACACGTAATTCGTTATACGTTATACATTATACGTTATACGGAATACGTTATACGTTATACGTTATACGTTATACGGCATACGTGATACATTATACGTTTTACGTTATACGTAATTCGTTATACGTTATACATTATACGTTATACGGTATACGTTCTAGGATATGCGTTATACGTTATACGTTATACGTTAAGCGTTATACGTTATACGTTATACGTTATACGTTATACGTTATACATTATACGTTATTCGTTATACGTTATACGTTATACGTTATACGTCATACGTTATACGTTATACGTTTTACGTTATTCGATATACGTTATACATTATACGTTATACGGTATACGTTATACGTTATACGTTGTACGCTGTACATTATTCGTTATACGTTATACGTTTTACGTTATACATTATACGTTATACGTTATACGTTATACGTTATACGTTATACGTTATACGTTATACGTTATACGTTATACGTTATACGTTATACGTTATACGTTATACATTATACGTTATACGTTTTACGTTATTCGTTATACGTTATACATTATACGTTATACGGTATACGTTATACGCTATACGTTATACGTTATACGTTATACGTTATACGTTATACGTTATACGTTATTCGTTATACGTTATACGTTACACGTTACACGTTATACGTTGTACGTAATACGTTATACGTTATACGTTATACGTTATACGGTATACGTTATACGTTATTCGTTATACGTTATACGTTATCCGTTATGCGCTATACGTTATAAGGTATACGTTATACGCTATACGTTATACGTTATACGTTATACGTTATACGTTATACATTATACGTTATACGTTATACGTTATACGTTATACGTTATACGTTATACGTTATACGTTATACGTTATACGTTATACGTTATACGTTATACGTTATACGTTACACGATATACGTTATACGCTATACGTTATACGTTATACGTTATACATTATACGTTATACGTTTTACGTTATTCGTTATACGTTATACATTATACGTTATACGATATACGTTATTCGCTATACGTTATACGTTATACGTTATACGTTATACGTTATACATTATACGTTATACGTTATACGTTATACGTTATACGTTATACGTTATACGTTATACGTTATACGTTACACGTTATACGTTATACGCTATACGTTATACGTTAGACGTTATACGTTATACGTTATACGTTATACGTTATACGTTACACGTTATACGTTATACGCTATACGTTATACGTTATACGTTATACGTTATACGTTATACGGCATACGTGATACATTATACGTTATACGTTACACGTAATTCGTTATACGTTATACATTATACGTTATACGGAATACGTTATACGTTATACGTTACACGTTACACGTTATACGTTGTACGTAATACGTTATACGTTATACGTAATACGTTATACGTTATACGTTATACGTTATACGGCATACGTGATACATTATACGTTTTACGTTACACGTAATTCGTTATACGTTATACATTATACGTTATACGGAATACGTTATACGTTATACGTTACACGTTACACGTTATACGTTGTACGTAATACGTTATACGTTATACGTAATACGTTATACGTTATACGTTATACGTTATACGTTATACGTTATACGTTATACGTTATACATTATACGTTATACGTTTTACGTTATTCGTTATACGTTATACATTATACGTTATACGATATACGTTATACGCTATACGTTATACGTTATACGTTATACGTTATACGTTATACATTATACGTTATACGTTATACGTTATACGTTATACGTTATACGTTATTCGTTATACGTTATACGTTACACGTTACACGTTATACGTTGTACGTAATACGTTATACGTTATACGTTATACGTTATACAGTAAACGTTATACGTTATTCGTTATACGTTATACGTTATACGTTATAAGTTATACGTTATACATTACACGGTATACGTTATACGCTATACGTTATACGTTATACGTTATACGTTATACGTTATACGTTATACGTTATACGTTATACGTTATACGTTATACGTTATACGTTATACGTTATACGTTATACGTTATTCGTTATACGTTATACGTTACACGTTACACGTTATACGTTGTACGTAATACGTTATACGTTATACGTTATACGTTATACGGTATACGTTATACGTTATTCGTTATACGTTATACGTTATACGTTATACGTTATACGTTATACGTCATACGGTATACGTTATACGCTATACGTTATACGTTATACGTTATACGTTATACGTTATACGTTATACGTTATACGTTATACTATATACGATATACGTTATACGTTATACGTTATACGTTATACGTTATACGTTATACGTTATACGTTATACGTTATACGTTATACGTTATACGTTATACGTTATACGCTATACGTTATACGTTATACGCTATACGTTATACGTTAGACGTTATACGTTATACGTTATACGTTATACGTTATACGTTACACGTTATACGTTATACGCTATACGTTATACGTTATACGTTATACGTTATACGTTATACGTTATACGGCATACGTGATACATTATACGTTTTACGTTACACGTAATTCGTTATACGTTATACATTATACGTTATACGGAATACGTTATACGTTATACGTTACACATTACACGTTATACGTTGTACGTAGTACGTTATACGTTATACGTTATACGTTATACGTTATACGTTATACGTTATACGTTATACGTTATACGTTATACGTTATACGTTATGCGTTATACGTTATACGTTATACGTTATACGTTATACGTTATACGTTATACGTTATACGTTATACGTTATACGTTACACGTTATATGTTATACGCTATACGTTATACGTTATACGTTATACGTTATACGTTATACGTTATACGGCATACGTGATACATTATACGTTTTACGTTACACGTAATTCGTTATACGTTATACATTATACGTTATACGGAATACGTTATACGTTATACGTTACACGTTACACGTTATACGTTGTACGTAATACGTTATACGTTATACGTAATACGTTATACGTTATACGTTATACGTTATACGTTATACGTTATACGTTATACGTTATACCTTATACGTTATACGTTTTACGTTATTCGTTATACGTTATACATTATACGTTATACGATATACGTTATACGCTATACGTTATACGTTATACGCAATACGTTATACGTTATACATTATACGTTATACGTTATACGTTATACATTATACGTTATACGTTTTACGTTATTCGTTATACGTTATACATTACACGTTATACGGTATACGTTATACGCTATACGTTATACGTTATACGTTATACGTTATACGTTATACGTTATACGTTATACGATATACGTTATACGTTATACGTTATACGTTATACGTTATTCGTTATACGTTATACGTTACACGTTACACGTTACACGTTATACGTTGTACGTAATACGTTTTACGTTATACGTTATATGTTATACGGTATACGTTATACGTTATTCGTTATACGTTATACGTTATACGTTATACGTTATACGTTATACGTTATACGGTATACGTTATACGCTATACGTTATACGTTATACGTCATACGTTATACGTTATACGTTATACGTTATACGTTATACGTTATACGTTATACGTTATACGTTATACGTTATACGTTATACGTTATACGTTATACGTTATACGTTATACGTTATACGTTATACGTTATACGTTATACGTTATACGTTATACGTTATACGTTATACGTTATACGTTATACGTCATACGTTATACGTTATACGTGTTACGTTATTCGATATACGTTATACGTTATACGTTATACGTTATACGTTACACGTTATACGTTATACGTTATACGTTATTCGTCATATGTTATACCTTATACGTTATACGCTATACGTTATACGTTATACGTTATACGTTATACGGCATACGTTATACATTATACGTTTTTCGTTATACGTAATTCGTTATGCGTTATACATTATACGTTATACGATATACGTTCTAGGATATGCGTTATACGTTATACGTTATAAGTTAAGCGTTATACGTTATACGTTATACGTTATACGTTATACGTTATACGTTATACGTTATACGTTACACGTTATACGTTATACGCTATACGTTATACGTTATACGTTATACGTTATACGTTATACGTTATACGTTATACGTTATACGTTATACGGCATACGTGATACATTATACGTTTTACGTTATACGTAATTCGTTATACGTTATACATTATACGTTATACGGTATACGTTCTAGGATATGCGTTATACGTTATACGTTATACGTTAAGCGTTATACGTTATACGTTATACGTTATACGTCATACATTATACGTTATTCGTTATACGTTATACGTTATATGTTATACGTCATACGTTATACGTTATACGTTTTACGTTATTCGATATACGTTATACATTATACGTTATACGGTATACGTTATACGTTATACGTTGTACGTTGTACATTATTCGTTATACGTTATACGTTTTACGTTATACATTATACGTTATACGTTATACGTTATACGTTATACGTTATACGTTATACGTTATACGTTATACGTTATACGTTATACGTTATACGTTATACATTATACGTTATACGTTTTACGTTATTCGTTATACGTTATACATTATACGTTATACGGTATACGTTATACGCTATACGTTATACGTTATACGTTATACGTTATACGTTATACGTTATACGTTATACGTTATTCGTTATACGTTATACGTTACACGTTACACGTTATACGTTGTACGTAATACGTTATACGTTATACGTTATACGTTATACGGTATACGTTATACGTTATTCGTAATACGTTATACGTTATCCGTTATGCGCTATACGTTATAAGGTATACGTTATACGCTATACGTTATACGTTATACGTTATACGTTATACGTTATACATTATACGTTATACGTTATACGTTATACGTTATACGTTATACGTTATACGTTATACGTTATACGTTATACGTTATACGTTATACGTTATACGTTATACGTTATTCGTTATACGTTATACGTTATACGTTATACGTTATACGTTATACGTTACACGTTATACGTTTTACGTTATACGTAATTCGTTATACGTTATACATTATACGTTATACGGTATACGTTCTAGGATATGCGTTATACGTTATACATTATACGTTAAGCGTTATACGTTATACGTTATACGTTATACGTTATACCTTATACGTTATACGTTACACGTTATACGTTATACGCTATACGTTATACGTTATACGTTATTCGTTATACGTTATACGTTACACGTTACACGTTATACGTTGTACGTAATACGTTATACGTTATACGTTATACGTTATACGTTATACGTTATACGTTATACGTTATACGTTATACGTTATACGTTATACGTTATACGTTATACGTTATACGTTATACGTTATACGTTATTCGTTATACGTTATACGTTATACGTTATACGTTATACGTTATACGTTACACGTTATACGTTTTACGTTATACGTAATTCGTTATACGTTATACATTATACGTTATACGGTATACGTTCTAGGATTTGCGTTATACGTTGTACGTTATACGTTAAGCGTTATACGTTATACGTTATACGGTATACGTTATACGTTATTCGTTATACGTTATACGTTATACGTTATACGTTAAACGTTATACGGTATACGTTATACGCTATACGTTATACGTTATACGTTATACGTTATACGTTATACGTTATACGTTATACGTTATACGTTATACGTTATACGTTATACGTTATTCGTTATACGTTATACGTTATACGTTATACGTTATACGTTATACGTTACACGTTATACGTTTTACGTTATACGTAATTCGTTATACGTTATACATTATACGTTATACGGTATACGTTCTAGGATATGCGTTATACGTTATACATTATACGTTAAGCGTTATACGTTATACGTTATACGTTATACGTTATACCTTATACGTTATACGTTACACGTTATACGTTATACGCTATACGTTATACGTTATACGTTATTCGTTATACGTTATACGTTACACGTTACACGTTATACGTTGTACGTAATACGTTATACGTTATACGTTATACGTTATACGTTATACGTTATACGTTATACGTTATACGTTACACGTTATACGTTATACGCTATACGTTATACGTTAGACGTTATACGTTATACGTTATACGTTATACGTTATACGGCATACGTGATACATTATACGTTTTACGTTACACGTAATTCGTTATACGATATACATAATACGTTATACGGAATACGTTATACGTTATACGTTATACGTTATACGTTATACGTTATACGTTATACGTTACACGTTACACGTTATACGTTGTACGTAATACGTTATACGTTATACGTTATACGTTATACGTTATACGTTATACGTTATACGTTATACGTTATACGTTACACGTTATACGTTATACGCTATACGTTATACGTTAGACGTTATACGTTATACGTTATACGTTATACGTTATACGGCATACGTGATACATTATACGTTTTACGTTACACGTAATTCGTTATACGATATACATTATACGTTATACGTTATACGTTATACGTTATACGTTATACGTTATACGTTATACGTTATACGTTATACGTTATACGTTATACGTCATACGGCATACGTGATACATTATACGTTTTACGTTACACGTAATTCGTTATACGATATACATTATACGTTATACGTTATACGTTATACGTTATACGTTATACGTTATACGTTATACGTTATACGTTATACGTTATACGTTACACGTTACACGTTACACGTTACGCGTTACACGTTATACGTTATACGCTATACGTTATACGCTATACGTTATACGTTATACGTTATACGTTATACGTTATACGTTATACGTTATACGGTATACGTTATACGTTATTCGTTATACGTTATACGTTATACGTTATACGTTATACGTTATACGGTATACGTTATACGCTATACGTTATACGTTATACGTTATACGTTATACGTTATACGTTATACGTTATACGTTATACGTTATACGTTATACGTTATACGTTACACGTTATACGTTACACGTTACACGTTATACGTTATGCGTTATACGTTATACGTTATACGTTATACGTTATACGTTATACGTTATACGTTATACGTTATACGTTATACGTTATACGTTATACGTTATACGTTATACGTTATACGTTATACGTTATACGTTATACGTTATACGTTATACGTTATACGTTATACGTTATACGTTATACGTTACACGTTACACGTTACACGGTACACGTTATACGTTATACGCTATATGTTATACGCTATACGTTATACGTTATACGTTATACGTTATACGTTATACGTTATACGTTATACGTTATACGTTATACGTTATACGTTATACGTTATACGTTACACGTTATACGTTATACGCTATACGTTATACGTTAGACGTTATACGTTATACGTTATACGTTATACGTTATACGGCATACGTGATACATTATACGTTTTACGTTACACGTAATTCGTTATACGTTATACATTATACGTTATACGGAATACGTTATACGTTATACGTTATACGTTATACGTTATACGTTATACGTTATACGTTATACGTTATACGTTATACGTTATACGTTATACGTTATACGTTATACGTTATACGTTATACGTTATACGTTATACGTTATACGTTATACGTTATACGTTGTACGTTATACGTTATACGTTATACGTTATACGTTATACGTTATACGTTATACGTTATACGTTATACGTTATACGTTACACGTTACACGTTACACGTTACACGTTATACGTTATACGCTATACGTTATACGCTATACGTTATACGTTATACGTTATACGTTTTACGTTATACGTTATACGTTATACGTTATACGTTATACGTTATACGTTATACGTTATACGTTATACGTTATACGTTATACGTTATACGTTATACGTTATACGTTATATGTTACACGTTATACGTTATACGCTATACGTTATACGTTAGACGTTATACGTTATACGTTATACGTTATACGTTTTACGTTATTCGTTATACGTTATACATTATACGTTATACGGTATACGTTATACGCTATACGTTATACGTTATACGTTATATGTTATACGTTATACGTTATACGTTATACGTTATACGTTATACGTTATTCGTTATACGTTATACGTTATACGTTATACGTTATACGTTATACGTTATACGTTATACGTTATACGTTATACGTTATACGTTATACGTTATACGTTATACGTTATACGTTATACGTTATACGTTATACGTTATACGTTATACGTTATACGTTATACGTTATACGTTATACGTTATACGTTATACGTTATACGTTACACGTTACACGTTACACGTTACACGTTACACGTTACACGTTATACGTTATACGCTATACGTTATACGCTATACGTTATACGTTATACGTTATACGTTATACGTTATACGTTATACGTTATACGTTATACGTTATACGTTATACGTTATACGTTATACGTTATACGTTATACGTTACACGTTATACGTTATACGCTATACGTTATACGTTAGACGTTATACGTTATACGTTATACGTTATACGTTATACGTTACACGTTATACGTTATACGCTATACGTTATACGTTATACGTTATACGTTATACGTTATACGGCATACGTGATACATTATACGTTTTACGTTACACGTAATTCGTTATACGTTATACATTATACGTTATACGGAATACGTTATACGTTATACGTTATACGTTATACGTTATACGTTATACGTTATACGTTATACGTTATACGTTATACGTTTTACGTTATACGTTATACGTTATACGTTATACGTTATACGTTATACGTTATACGTTATACGTTACACGTTATACGTTATACGCTATACGTTATACGTTAGACGTTATACGTTATACGTTATACGTTATACGTTATACGGCATACGTGATACATTATACGTTTTACGTTACACGTAATTCGTTATACGTTATACATTATACGTTATACGGAATACGTTACACGTTACACGTTACACGTTACACGTTACACGTTACACGTTACACGTTACACGTTACACGTTACACGTTACACGTTACACGTTACACGTTACACGTTACACGTTATACGTTATACGCTATACGTTATACGCTATACGTTATACGTTATACGTTATACGTTATACGTTATACGCTATACGTTATACGCTATACGTTATACGTTATACGTTATACGATATACGTTATACGTTATACGTTATACGATATACGTTATACGTTATACGGAATACGTTACACGTTACACGTTACACGTTACACGTTACACGTTACACGTTACACGTTACACGTTACACGTTACACGTTACACGTTACACGATACACGTTATACGTTGTACGTAATACGTTATACGTTATACGTTATACGTTATACGGTATACGTTATACGTTATTCGTTATACGTTATACGTTATACGTTATACGTTATACGTTATACGGTATACGTTATACGCTATACGTTATACGTTATACGTTATACGTTATACGTTATACGTTATACGTTATACGTTATACGTTATACGTTATACGTTATACGTTATACGTTACACGTTATACGTTATACGCTATACGTTATACGTTAGACGTTATACGTTATACGTTATACGTTATACGTTATACGTTATACGTTATACGGCATACGTGATACATTATACGTTTTACGTTACACGTAATTCGTTATACGATATACATAATACGTTATACGGAATACGTTATACGTTATACGTTATACGTTATACGTTATACGTTATACGTTATACGTTATACGTTACACGTTACACGTTATACGTTGTACGTAATACGTTATACGTTATACGTTATACGTTATACGTTATACGTTATACGTTATACGTTATACGTTACACGTTATACGTTATACGCTATACGTTATACGTTAGACGTTATACGTTATACGTTATACGTTATACGTTATACGGCATACGTGATACATTATACGTTTTACGTTACACGTAATTCGTTATACGATATACATTATACGTTATACGTTATACGTTATACGTTATACGTTATACGTTATACGTTATACGTTATACGTTATACGTTATACATTATACGTTATACGGAATACGTTATACGTTATACGTTACACATTACACGTTATACGTTGTACGTAATACGATATACGTTATACGTTATACGTTATACGTTATACGTTATACGTTATGCGTTATACGTTATACGGCATACGTGATACATTATACGTTTTACGTTACACGTAATTCGTTATACGTTATACATTATACGTTATACGGAATACGTTATACGTTATACGTTATACGTTATACGTTTTACGTTATTCGTTATACGTTATACATTATACGTTATACGGTATACGTTATACGCTATACGTTATACGTTATACGTTATATGTTATACGTTATACGTTATACGTTATACGTTATACGTTATACGTTATTCGTTATACGTTATACGTTATACGTTATACGTTATACGTTATACGTTATACGTTATACGTTATACGTTATACGTTATACGTTATACGTTATACGTTATACGTTATACGTTATACGTTATACGTTATACGTTATACGTTATACGTTATACGTTATACGTTATACGTTATACGTTATACGTTATACGTTATACGTTACACGTTACACGTTACACGTTACACGTTACACGTTACACGTTATACGTTATACGCTATACGTTATACGCTATACGTTATACGTTATACGTTATACGTTATACGTTATACGTTATACGTTATACGTTATACGTTATACGTTATACGTTATACGTTATACGTTATACGTTATACGTTACACGTTATACGTTATACGCTATACGTTATACGTTAGACGTTATACGTTATACGTTATACGTTATACGTTATACGTTACACGTTATACGTTATACGCTATACGTTATACGTTATACGTTATACGTTATACGTTATACGGCATACGTGATACATTATACGTTTTACGTTACACGTAATTCGTTATACGTTATACATTATACGTTATACGGAATACGTTATACGTTATACGTTATACGTTATACGTTATACGTTATACGTTATACGTTATACGTTATACGTTATACGTTTTACGTTATACGTTATACGTTATACGTTATACGTTATACGTTATACGTTATACGTTATACGTTACACGTTATACGTTATACGCTATACGTTATACGTTAGACGTTATACGTTATACGTTATACGTTATACGTTATACGGCATACGTGATACATTATACGTTTTACGTTACACGTAATTCGTTATACGTTATACATTATACGTTATACGGAATACGTTACACGTTACACGTTACACGTTACACGTTACACGTTACACGTTACACGTTACACGTTACACGTTACACGTTACACGTTACACGTTACACGTTACACGTTACACGTTATACGTTATACGCTATACGTTATACGCTATACGTTATACGTTATACGTTATACGTTATACGTTATACGCTATACGTTATACGCTATACGTTATACGTTATACGTTATACGATATACGTTATACGTTATACGTTATACGATATACGTTATACGTTATACGGAATACGTTACACGTTACACGTTACACGTTACACGTTACACGTTACACGTTACACGTTACACGTTACACGTTACACGTTACACGTTACACGATACACGTTATACGTTGTACGTAATACGTTATACGTTATACGTTATACGTTATACGGTATACGTTATACGTTATTCGTTGTACGTTATACGTTATACGTTATACGTTATACGTTATACGGTATACGTTATACGCTATACGTTATACGTTATACGTTATACGTTATACGTTATACGTTATACGTTATACGTTATACGTTATACGTTATACGTTATACGTTATACGTTACACGTTATACGTTATACGCTATACGTTATACGTTAGACGTTATACGTTATACGTTATACGTTATACGTTATACGTTATACGTTATACGGCATACGTGATACATTATACGTTTTACGTTACACGTAATTCGTTATACGATATACATAATACGTTATACGGAATACGTTATACGTTATACGTTATACGTTATACGTTATACGTTATACGTTATACGTTATACGTTACACGTTACACGTTATACGTTGTACGTAATACGTTATACGTTATACGTTATACGTTATACGTTATACGTTATACGTTATACGTTATACGTTACACGTTATACGTTATACGCTATACGTTATACGTTAGACGTTATACGTTATACGTTATACGTTATACGTTATACGGCATACGTGATACATTATACGTTTTACGTTACACGTAATTCGTTATACGATATACATTATACGTTATACGTTATACGTTATACGTTATACGTTATACGTTATACGTTATACGTTATACGTTATACGTTATACATTATACGTTATACGGAATACGTTATACGTTATACGTTACACATTACACGTTATACGTTGTACGTAATACGATATACGTTATACGTTATACGTTATACGTTATACGTTATACGTTATGCGTTATACGTTATACGGCATACGTGATACATTATACGTTTTACGTTACACGTAATTCGTTATACGTTATACATTATACGTTATACGGAATACGTTATACGTTATACGTTATACGTTATACGTTATACGTTATACGTTATACGTTATACGTTATACGTTATACGTTATACGTTACACGTTACACGTTATACGTTGTACGTAATACGTTATACGTTATACGTTATACGTTATACGTTATACGTTATACGTTATACGTTATACGTTACACGTTATACGTTATACGCTATACGTTATACGTTAGACGTTATACGTTATACGTTATACGTTATACGTTATACGGCATACGTGATACATTATACGTTTTACGTTACACGTAATTCGTTATACGATATACATTATACGTTATACGTTATACGTTATACGTTATACGTTATACGTTATACGTTATACGTTATACGTTATACGTTATACATTATACGTTATACGGAATACGTTATACGTTATACGTTACACATTACACGTTATACGTTGTACGTAATACGATATACGTTATACGTTATACGTTATACGTTATACGTTATACGTTATGCGTTATACGTTATACGGCATACGTGATACATTATACGTTTTACGTTACACGTAATTCGTTATACGTTATACATTATACGTTATACGGAATACGTTATACGTTATACGTTATACGTTATACGTTATACGTTATACGTTATACGTTATACGTTATACGTTATACGTTATACGTTACACGTTACACGTTATACGTTGTACGTAATACGTTATACGTTATACGTTATACGTTATACGTTATACGTTATACGTTATACGTTATACGTTACACGTTATACGATATACGTTATACGTTATACGTTATACGTTATACGTTATACGTTATGCGTTATACGTTATACGGCATACGTGATACATTATACGTTTTACGTTACACGTAATTCGTTATACGTTATACATTATACGTTATACGGAATACGTTATACGTTATACGTTATACGTTATACGTTATACGTTATACGTTATACGTTATACGTTATACGTTATACGTTACACGTTACACGTTATACGTTGTACGTAATACGTTATACGTTATACGTTATACGTTATACGTTATACGTTATACGTTATACGTTATACGTTACACGTTATACGTTATACGCTATACGTTATACGTTAGACGTTATACGTTATACGTTATACGTTATACGTTATACGGCATACGTGATACATTATACGTTTTACGTTACACGTAATTCGTTATACGTTATACATTATACGTTATACGTTGTACGTTATACGTTATACGTTATACGTTATACGTTATACGTTATACGTTATACGTTATACGTTATACGTTACACGTTACACGTTACACGTTACACGTTATACGTTATACGTTATACGTTATACGTTATACGTTATACGTTACACGTTATACGTTATACGCTATACGTTATACGTTAGACGTTATACGTTATACGTTATACGTTATACGTTATACGGCATACGTGATACATTATACGTTTTACGTTACACGTAATTCGTTATACGTTATACATTATACGTTATACGGAATACGTTACACGTTACACGTTACACGTTACACGTTACACGTTACACGTTACACGTTACACGTTACACGTTATACGTTATACGCTATACGTTATACGCTATACGTTATACGTTATACGTTATACGTTACACGTTATACTTTATACGCTATACGTTATACGTTAGACGTTATACGTTATAGGTTATACGTTATACGTTATACGTTATACGTTATACGGCATACGTGATACATTATACGTTTTACGTTACACGTAATTCGTTATACGATATACATTATACGTTATACGTTATACGTTATACGTTATACGTTATACGTTATACGTTATACGTTATACGGCATACGTGATACATTATACGTTTTACGTTACACGTAATTCGTTATACGTTATACATTATACGTTATACGGAATACGTTACACGTTACACGTTACACGTTACACGTTACACGTTACACGTTACACGTTACACGTTACACGTTACACGTTACACGTTACACGTTACACGTTACACGTTACACGTTACACGTTACACGTTACACGTTACACGTTACACGTTACACGTTACACGTTATACGCTATACGTTATACGCTATACGTTATACGTTATACGTTATACGTTATACGTTATACGTTATACGTTATACGTTATACGTTATACGTTATACGTTATACGGCATACGTGATACATTATACGTTTTACGTTACACGTAATTCGTTATACGTTATACATTATACGTTATACGTTGTACGTTATACGTTATACGTTATACGTTATACGTTATACGTTATACGTTATACGTTATACGTTATACGTTATACGTTACACGTTACACGTTACACGTTACACGTTATACGTTATACGTTATACGTTATACGTTATACGTTATACGTTACACGTTATACGTTATACGCTATACGTTATACGTTATACGTTATACGTTATACGTTATACGTTATACGTTATACGTTATACATTATACGTTATACGGAATACGTTATACGTTATACGTTACACATTACACGTTATACGTTGTACGTAATACGATATACGTTATACGTTATACGTTATACGTTATACGTTATACGTTATACGTTATACGTTATACGTTATACGTTATACGTTATACGTTACACGTTATACGTTATACGCTATACGTTATACGTTAGACGTTATACGTTATACGTTATACGTTATACGTTATACGGCATACGTGATACATTATACGTTTTACGTTACACGTAATTCGTTATACGTTATACATTATACGTTATACGGAATACGTTACACGTTACACGTTACACGTTACACGTTACACGTTACACGTTACACGTTACACGTTACACGTTACACGTTACACGTTACACGTTACACGTTATACGTTATACGCTATACGTTATACGCTATACGTTATACGTTATACGTTATACGTTATACGTTATACGCTATACGTTATACGCTATACGTTATACGTTATACGTTATACGTTATACGTTATACGTTATACGTTATACGTTATACGTTATACGTTATACGGAATACGTTACACGTTACACGTTACACGTTACACGTTACACGTTACACGTTACACGTTACACGTTACACGTTACACGTTACACGTTACACGATACACGTTATACGTTGTACGTAATACGTTATACGTTATACGTTATACGTTATACGGTATACGTTATACGTTATTCGTTATACGTTATACGTTATACGTTATACGTTATACGTTATACGGTATACGTTATACGCTATACGTTATACGTTATACGTTATACGTTATACGTTATACGTTATACGTTATACGTTATACGTTATACGTTATACGTTATACGTTATACGTTACACGTTATACGTTATACGCTATACGTTATACGTTAGACGTTATACGTTATACGTTATACGTTATACGTTATACGTTATACGGCATACGTGATACATTATACGTTTTACGTTACACGTAATTCGTTATACGATATACATAATACGTTATACGGAATACGTTATACGTTATACGTTATACGTTATACGTTATACGTTATACGTTATACGTTACACGTTACACGTTATACGTTGTACGTAATACGTTATACGTTATACGTTATACGTTATACGTTATACGTTATACGTTATACGTTATACGTTACACGTTATACGTTATACGCTATACGTTATACGTTAGACGTTATACGTTATACGTTATACGTTATACGTTATACGGCATACGTGATACATTATACGTTTTACGTTACACGTAATTCGTTATACGATATACATTATACGTTATACGTTATACGTTATACGTTATACGTTATACGTTATACGTTATACGTTATACGTTATACATTATACGTTATACGGAATACGTTATACGTTATACGTTACACATTACACGTTATACGTTGTACGTAATACGATATACGTTATACGTTATACGTTATACGTTATACGTTATACGTTATGCGTTATACGTTATACGGCATACGTGATACATTATACGTTTTACGTTACACGTAATTCGTTATACGTTATACATTATACGTTATACGGAATACGTTATACGTTATACGTTATACGTTATACGTTATACGTTATACGTTATACGTTATACGTTATACGTTATACGTTACACGTTACACGTTATACGTTGTACGTAATACGTTATACGTTATACGTTATACGTTATACGTTATACGTTATACGTTATACGTTATACGTTACACGTTATACGATATACGTTATACGTTATACGTTATACGTTATACGTTATACGTTATGCGTTATACGTTATACGGCATACGTGATACATTATACGTTTTACGTTACACGTAATTCGTTATACGTTATACATTATACGTTATACGGAATACGTTATACGTTATACGTTATACGTTATACGTTATACGTTATACGTTATACGTTATACGTTATACGTTATACGTTACACGTTACACGTTATACGTTGTACGTAATACGTTATACGTTATACGTTATACGTTATACGTTATACGTTATACGTTATACGTTATACGTTACACGTTATACGTTATACGCTATACGTTATACGTTAGACGTTATACGTTATACGTTATACGTTATACGTTATACGGCATACGTGATACATTATACGTTTTACGTTACACGTAATTCGTTATACGTTATACATTATACGTTATACGTTGTACGTTATACGTTATACGTTATACGTTATACGTTATACGTTATACGTTATACGTTATACGTTATACGTTATACGTTACACGTTACACGTTACACGTTACACGTTATACGTTATACGTTATACGTTATACGTTATACGTTATACGTTACACGTTATACGTTATACGCTATACGTTATACGTTAGACGTTATACGTTATACGTTATACGTTATACGTTATACGGCATACGTGATACATTATACGTTTTACGTTACACGTAATTCGTTATACGTTATACATTATACGTTATACGGAATACGTTACACGTTACACGTTACACGTTACACGTTACACGTTACACGTTACACGTTACACGTTACACGTTACACGTTACACGTTACACGTTACACGTTTCACGTTACACGTTATACGTTATACGCTATACGTTATACGCTATACGTTATACGTTATACGTTATACGTTACACGTTATACTTTATACGCTATACGTTATACGTTAGACGTTATACGTTATAGGTTATACGTTATACGTTATACGTTATACGTTATACGGCATACGTGATACATTATACGTTTTACGTTACACGTAATTCGTTATACGATATACATTATACGTTATACGTTATACGTTATACGTTATACGTTACACGTTATACGTTATACGTTATACGGCATACGTGATACATTATACGTTTTACGTTACACGTAATTCGTTATACGTTATACATTATACGTTATACGGAATACGTTACACGTTACACGTTACACGTTACACGTTACACGTTACACGTTACACGTTACACGTTACACGTTACACGTTACACGTTACACGTTACACGTTACACGTTACACGTTACACGTTACACGTTACACGTTACACGTTACACGTTACACGTTACACGTTACACGTTAAACGTTACACGTTACACGTTATACGCTATACGTTATACGCTATACGTTATACGTTATACGTTATACGTTATACGTTATACGTTATACGTTATACGTTATACGTTATACGTTATACGTTATACGGCATACGTAATACATTATACGTTTTACGTTACACGTAATTCGTTATACGTTATACATTATACGTTATACGTTGTACGTTATACGTTATACGTTATACGTTATACGTTATACGTTATACGTTATACGTTATACGTTATACGTTATACGTTACACGTTACACGTTACACGTTACACGTTATACGTTATACGTTATACGTTATACGTTATACGTTATACGTTACACGTTATACGTTATACGCTATACGTTATACGTTATACGTTATACGTTATACGTTATACGTTATACGTTATACGTTATACATTATACGTTATACGGAATACGTTATACGTTATACGTTACACATTACACGTTATACGTTGTACGTAATACGATATACGTTATACGTTATACGTTATACGTTATACGTTATACGTTATGCGTTATACGTTATACGGCATACGTGATACATTATACGTTTTACGTTACACGTAATTCGTTATACGTTATACATTATACGTTATACGTTGTACGTTATACGTTATACGTTATACGTTATACGTTATACGTTATACGTTATACGTTATACGTTATACGTTATACGTTACGCGTTACACGTTACACGTTACACGTTATACGTTATACGCTATACGTTATACGCTATACGTTATACGTTATACGTTATACGTTTTACGTTATACGTTATACGTTATACGTTATACGTTATACGTTATACGTTATACGTTATACGTTATACGTTTTACGTTATACGTTATACGTTATACGTTATACGTTATACGTTATACGTTATACGTTATACGTTACACGTTATACGTTATACGCTATACGTTATACGTTAGACGTTATACGTTATACGTTATACGTTATACGTTATACGGCATACGTGATACATTATACGTTTTACGTTACACGTAATTCGTTATACGTTATACATTATACGTTATACGGAATACGTTACACGTTACACGTTACACGTTACACGTTACACGTTACACGTTACACGTTACACGTTACACGTTACACGTTACACGTTACACGTTACACGTTACACGTTACACGTTACACGTTACACGTTACACGTTACACGTTACACGTTACACGTTACACGTTACACGTTACACGTTACACGTTACACGTTACACGTTACACGTTATACGCTATACGTTATACGCTATACGTTATACGTTATACGTTATACGTTATACGTTATACGTTATACGTTATACGTTATACGTTATACGTTATACGTTATACGTTATACGTTATACGTTATACGTTATACGTTATACGTTATACGTTATACGTTATACGTTATACGTTATACGTTATACGTTATACGTTATACGTTATACGTTATACGTTATACGTTATACGTTATACGTTATACGTTATACGTTATACGTTATACGTTACACGTTACATGTTACACGTTACACGTTATACGTTATGCGCTATACGTTATACAGTATACGTTATACGTTATACGTTATACGTTTTACGTTATACGTTATACGTTATACGTTATACGTTATACGTTATACGTTATACGTTATACGTTATACGTTATACGTTATACGTTATACGTTATACGTTATACGTTATACGTTACACGTTATACGTTATACGCTATACGTTATACGTTAGACGTTATACGTTATACGTTATACGTTATACGTTTTACGTTATTCGTTATACGTTATACATTATACGTTATACGGTATACGTTATACGCTATACGTTATACGTTATACGTTATATGTTATACGTTATACGTTATACGTTATACGTTATACGTTATACGTTATTCGTTATACGTTATACGTTACACGTTACACGTTATACGTTGTACGTAATACGTTATACGTTATACGTTATACGTTATACGTTATACGTTATACGTTATACGTTATACGTTATACGTTATACGTTACACGTTATACGTTATACGCTATACGTTATACGTTAGACGTTATACGTTATACGTTATACGTTATACGTTATACGTTATACGGCATACGTGATACATTATACGTTTTACGTTACACGTAATTCGTTATACGATATACATAATACGTTATACGGAATACGTTATACGTTATACGTTATACGTTATACGTTATACGTTATACGTTATACGTTATACGTTACACGTTACACGTTATACGTTGTACGTAATACGTTATACGTTATACGTTATACGTTATACGTTATACGTTATACGTTATACGTTATACGTTACACGTTATACGTTATACGCTATACGTTATACGTTAGACGTTATACGTTATACGTTATACGTTATACGTTATACGGCATACGTGATACATTATACGTTTTACGTTACACGTAATTCGTTATACGATATACATTATACGTTATACGATATACGTTATACGTTATACGTTATACGTTATACGTTATACGTTATACGTTATACGTTATACGTTATACGTTATACGTTATACGTTATACGTTATACGTTATACGTTATACGTTATACGTTATACGTTATACGTTATACGTTATACGTTATACGTTATACGTTATACGTTATACGTTATACGTTATACGTTATACGTTACACGTTACACGTTACACGTTACACGTTACACGTTATACGTTATACGCTATACGTTATACGCTATACGTTATACGTTACACGTTATACGTTATACGTTATACGTTATACGTTACACGTTACACGTTACACGTTACACGTTATACGTTATGCGCTATACGTTATACAGTATACGTTATACGTTATACGTTATACGTTTTACGTTATACGTTATACGTTATACGTTATACGTTATACGTTATACGTTATACGTTATACGTTATACGTTATACGTTATACGTTATACGTTATACGTTACACGTTATACGTTATACGCTATACGTTATACGTTAGACGTTATACGTTATACGTTATACGTTATACGTTTTACGTTATTCGTTATACGTTATACATTATACGTTATACGGTATACGTTATACGCTATACGTTATACGTTATACGTTATATGTTATACGTTATACGTTATACGTTATACGTTATACGTTATACGTTATTCGTTATACGTTATACGTTACACGTTACACGTTATACGTTGTACGTAATACGTTATACGTTATACGTTATACGTTATACGTTATACGTTATACGTTATACGTTATACGTTATACGTTATACGGCATACGTGATACATTATACGTTTTACGTTACACGTAATTCGTTATACGATATACATAATACGTTATACGGAATACGTTATACGTTATACGTTATACGTTATACGTTATACGTTATACGTTATACGTTATACGTTATACGTTATACGTTATACGTTATACGTTATACGTTACACGTTACACGTTACACGTTACACGTTATACGTTATGCGCTATACGTTATACAGTATACGTTATACGTTATACGTTATACGTTTTACGTTATACGTTATACGTTATACGCTATACGTTATACGTTAGACGTTATACGTTATACGTTATACGTTATACGTTTTACGTTATTCGTTATACGTTATACATTATACGTTATACGGTATACGTTATACGCTATACGTTATACGTTATACGTTATATGTTACACGTTACACGTTATACGTTGTACGTAATACGTTATACGTTATACGTTATACGTTATACGTTATACGTTATACGTTATACGTTATACGTTACACGTTATACGTTATACGCTATACGTTATACGTTAGACGTTATACGTTATACGTTATACGTTATACGTTATACGGCATACGTGATACATTATACGTTTTACGTTACACGTAATTCGTTATACGATATACATTATACGTTATACGATATACGTTATACGTTATACGTTATACGTTATACGTTATACGTTATACGTTATACGTTATACGTTATACGTTATACGTTATACGTTATACGTTATACGTTATACGTTATACGTTATACGTTATACGTTATACGTTATACGTTATACGTTATACGTTATACGTTATACGTTATACGTTATACGTTACACGTTACACGTTACACGTTACACGTTACACGTTATACGTTATACGCTATACGTTATACGCTATACGTTATACGTTATACGTTATACGTTATACGTTATACGTTATACGTTACACGTTACACGTTACACGTTACACGTTATACGTTATGCGCTATACGTTATACAGTATACGTTATACGTTATACGTTATACGTTTTACGTTATACGTTATACGTTATACGTTATACGTTATACGTTATACGTTATACGTTATACGTTATACGTTATACGTTATACGTTATACGTTATACGTTACACGTTATACGTTATACGCTATACGTTATACGTTAGACGTTATACGTTATACGTTATACGTTATACGTTTTACGTTATTCGTTATACGTTATACATTATACGTTATACGGTATACGTTATACGCTATACGTTATACGTTATACGTTATATGTTATACGTTATACGTTATACGTTATACGTTATACGTTATACGTTATTCGTTATACGTTATACGTTACACGTTACACGTTATACGTTGTACGTAATACGTTATACGTTATACGTTATACGTTATACGTTATACGTTATACGTTATACGTTATACGTTATACGTTATACGGCATACGTGATACATTATACGTTTTACGTTACACGTAATTCGTTATACGATATACATAATACGTTATACGGAATACGTTATACGTTATACGTTATACGTTATACGTTATACGTTATACGTTATAGGTTATACGTTACACGTTACACGTTATACGTTGTACGTAATACGTTATACGTTATACGTTATACGTTATACGTTATACGTTATACGTTATACGTTATACGTTACACGTTATACGTTATACGCTATACGTTATACGTTAGACGTTATACGTTATACGTTATACGTTATACGTTATACGGCATACGTGATACATTATACGTTTTACGTTACACGTAATTCGTTATACGATATACATTATACGTTATACGATATACGTTATACGTTATACGTTATACGTTATACGTTATACGTTATACGTTATACGTTATACGTTATACGTTATTCGTTATACGTTATACGTTATACGTTATACGTTATACGTTATACGTTATACGTTATACGTTATACGTTATACGTTATACGTTATACGTTATACGTTATACGTTATACGTTATACGTTATACGTTATACGTTATACGTTATACGTTACACGTTACACGTTACACGTTACACGTTACACGTTATACGTTATACGCTATACGTTATACGCTATACGTTATACGTTATACGTTATACGTTATACGTTATACGTTATACGTTATACGTTATACGTTATACGTTATACGTTATACGTTATACGTTATACGTTATACGTTACACGTTATACGTTATACGCTATACGTTATACGTTAGACGTTATACGTTATACGTTATACGTTATACGTTATACGTTACACGTTATACGTTATACGCTATACGTTATACGTTATACGTTATACGTTATACGTTATACGTTATACGGCATACGTGATACATTATACGTTTTACGTTACACGTAATTCGTTATACGTTATACATTATACGTTATACGGAATACGTTATACGTTATACGTTATACGTTATGCGTTATACGTTATACGTTATACGTTATACGTTATACGTTATACGTTTTACGTTATACGTTATACGTTATACGTTATACGTTATACGTTATACGTTATACGTTATACGTTATACGTTACACGTTATACGTTAGACGCTATACGTTATACGTTAGACGTTATACGTTATACGTTATACGTTATACGTTATACGGCATACGTGATACATTATACGTTTTACGTTACACGTAATTCGTTATACGTTATACATTATACGTTATACGGAATACGTTACACGTTACACGTTACACGTTACACGTTACACGTTACACGTTACACGTTACACGTTACACGTTACACGTTACACGTTACACGTTACACGTTACACGTTACACGTTACACGTTACACGTTATACGTTATACGCTATACGTTATACGCTATACGTTATACGTTATACGTTATACGTTATACGTTATACGCTATACGTTATACGCTATACGTTATACGTTATACGTTATACGTTATACGTTATACGTTATACGTTATACGGCATACGTGATACATTTTACGTTTTACGTTACACGTAATTCGTTATACGATATACATTATACGTTATACGTTATACGTTATACGTTATACGTTATACGTTATACGTTATACGTTATACGTTATACGGCATACGTGATACATTATACGTTTTACGTTACACGTAATTCGTTATACGTTATACATTATACGTTATACGGAATACGTTACACGTTACACGTTACACGTTACACGTTACACGTTACACGTTACACGTTACACGTTACACGTTACACGTTACACGTTACACGTTACACGTTACACGTTACACGATACACGTTATACGTTGTACGTAATACGTTATACGTTATACGTTATACGTTATACGGTATACGTTATACGTTATTCGTTATACGTTATACGTTATACGTTATACGGTATACGTTATACGCTATACGTTATACGTTATACGTTATACGTTATACGTTATACGTTATACGTTATACGTTATACGTTATACGTTATACGTTATACGTTATAGGTTACACGTTATACGTTATACGCTATACGTTATACGTTAGACGTTATACGTTATACGTTATACGTTATACGTTATACGGCATACGTGATACATTATACGTTTTACGTTACACGTAATTCGTTATACGATATACATAATACGTTATACGGAATACGTTATACGTTATACGTTATACGTTATACGTTATACGTTATACGTTATACGTTACACGTTACACGTTATACGTTGTACGTAATACGTTATACGTTATACGTTATACGTTATACGTTATACGTTATACGTTATACGTTATACGTTACACGTTATACGTTATACGCTATACGTTATACGTTAGACGTTATACGTTATACGTTATACGTTATACGTTATACGGCATACGTGATACATTATACGTTTTACGTTACACGTAATTCGTTATACGATATACATTATACGTTATACGTTATACGTTATACGTTATACGTTATACGTTATACGTTATACGTTATACGTTATACGTTATACATTATACGTTATACGGAATACGTTATACGTTATACGTTACACATTACACGTTATACGTTGTACGTAATACGATATACGTTATACGTTATACGTTATACGTTATACGTTATACGTTATGCGTTATACGTTATACGGCATACGTGATACATTATACGTTTTACGTTACACGTAATTCGTTATACGTTATACATTATACGTTATACGGAATACGTTATACGTTATACGTTATACGTTATACGTTATACGTTATACGTTATACGTTATACGTTATACGTTATACGTTACACGTTACACGTTATACGTTGTACGTAATACGTTATACGTTATACGTTATACGTTATACGTTATACGTTATACGTTATACGTTATACGTTACACGTTATACGTTATACGCTATACGTTATACGTTAGACGTTATACGTTATACGTTATACGTTATACGTTATACGTTGTACGGCATACGTGATACATTATACGTTTTACGTTACACGTAATTCGTTATACGTTATACATTATACGTTATACGTTGTACGTTATACGTTATACGTTATACGTTATACGTTATACGTTATACGTTATACGTTATACGTTATACGTTATACGTTATACGTTATACGTTACACGTTACACGTTACACGTTACACGTTATACGTTATACGTTATACGTTATACGTTATACGTTATACGTTATACGTTACACGTTATACGTTATACGCTATACGTTATACGTTAGACGTTATACGTTATACGTTATACGTTATACGTTATACGGCATACGTGATACATTATACGTTTTACGTTACACGTAATTCGTTATACGTTATACATTATACGTTATACGGAATACGTTACACGTTACACGTTACACGTTACACGTTACACGTTACACGTTACACGTTACACGTTACACGTTACACGTTACACGTTACACGTTACACGTTACACGTTACACGTTACACGTTACACGTTACACGTTACACGTTACACGTTACACGTTACACGTTATACGTTATACGCTATACGTTATACGCTATACGTTATACGTTATACGTTATACGTTACACGTTATACGTTATACGCTATACGTTATACGTTAGACGTTATACGTTATACGTTATACGTTATACGTTATACGTTATACGTTATACGTTATACGGCATACGTGATACATTATACGTTTTACGTTACACGTAATTCGTTATACGATATACATTATACGTTATACGTTATACGTTATACGTTATACGTTATACGTTATACGTTATACGTTATACGGCATACGTGATACATTATACGTTTTACGTTACACGTAATTCGTTATACGTTACACATTATACGTTATACGGAATACGTTACACGTTACACGTTACACGTTACACGTTACACGTTACACGTTACACGTTACACGTTACACGTTACACGTTACACGTTACACGTTACACGTTACACGTTACACGTTATACGTTATACGCTATACGTTATACGCTATACGTTATACGTTATACGTTATACGTTATACGTTATACGTTATACGTTATAGGTTATACGTTATACGTTATACGTTATACGTTATACGGCATACGTGATACATTATACGTTTTACGTTACACGTAATTCGTTATACGTTATACATTATACGTTATACGGAATACGTTACACGTTACACGTTACACGTTACACGTTACACGTTACACGTTACACGTTACACGTTACACGTTACACGTTACACGTTACACGTTACACGTTACACGTTACACGTTACACGTTACACGTTATACGTTATACGCTATACGTTATACGCTATACGTTATACGTTAGACGTTATACGTTATACGTTATACGCTATACGTTATACGCTATACGTTATACGTTATACGTTATACGTTATACGTTATACGTTATACGGCATACGTGATACATTTTACGTTTTACGTTACACGTAATTCGTTATACGATATACATTATACGTTATACGTTATACGTTATACGTTATACGTTATACGTTATACGTTATACGTTATACGTTATACGTTATACGGCATACGTGATACATTATACGTTTTACGTTACACGTAATTCGTTATACGTTATACATTATACGTTATACGGAATACGTTACACGTTACACGTTACACGTTACACGTTACACGTTACACGTGACACGTTACACGTTACACGTTACACGTTACACGTTACACGTTACACGATACACGTTATACGTTGTACGTAATACGTTATACGTTATACGTTATACGTTATACGGTATACGTTATACGTTATTCGTTATACGTTATGCGTTATACGTTATACGTTATACGTTATACGGTATACGTTATACGCTATACGTTATACGTTATACGTTATACGTTATACGTTATACGTTATACGTTATACGTTATACGTTATACGTTATACGTTATACGTTATACGTTACACGTTATACGTTATACGCTATACGTTATACGTTAGACGTTATACGTTATACGTTATACGTTATACGTTATACGGCATACGTGATACATTATACGTTTTACGTTACACGTAATTCGTTATACGATATACATAATACGTTATACGGAATACGTTATAAGTTATACGTTATACGTTATACGTTATACGTTATACGTTATACGTTACACGTTACACGTTATACGTTGTACGTAATACGTTATACGTTATACGTTATACGTTATACGTTATACGTTATACGTTATACGTTATACGTTATACGTTACACGTTATACGTTATACGCTATACGTTATACGTTAGACGTTATACGTTATACGTTATACGTTATACGTTATACGGCATACGTGATACATTATACGTTTTACGTTACACGTAATTCGTTATACGATATACATTATACGTTATACGTTATACGTTATACGTTATACGTTATACGTTATACGTTATACGTTATACGTTATACGTTATACGTTATACATTATACGTTATACGGAATACGTTATACGTTATACGTTACACATTACACGTTATACGTTGTACGTAATACGATATACGTTATACGTTATACGTTATACGTTATACGTTATACGTTATGCGTTATACGTTATACGGCATACGTGATACATTATACGTTTTACGTTACACGTAATTCGTTATACGTTATACATTATACGTTATACGGAATACGTTATACGTTATACGTTATACGTTATACGTTATACGTTATACGTTATACGTTATACGTTATACGTTATACGTTACACGTTACACGTTATACGTTGTACGTAATACGTTATACGTTATACGTTATACGTTATACGTTATACGTTATACGTTATACGTTATACGTTACACGTTATACGTTATACGCTATACGTTATACGTTAGACGTTATACGTTATACGTTATACGTTATACGTTATACGGCATACGTGATACATTATACGTTTTACGTTGCACGTAATTCGTTATACGTTATACATTATACGTTATACGTTGTACGTTATACGTTATACGTTATACGTTATACGTTATACGTTATACGTTATACGTTATACGTTATACGTTATACGTTATACGTTACACGTTACACGTTACACGTTACACGTTATACGTTATACGTTATACGTTATACGTTATACGTTATACGTTACACGTTATACGTTATACGCTATACGTTATACGTTAGACGTTATACGTTATACGTTATACGTTATACGTTATACGGCATACGTGATACATTATACGTTTTACGTTACACGTAATTCGTTATACGTTATACATTATACGTTATACGGAATACGTTACACGTTACACGTTACACGTTACACGTTACACGTTACACGTTACACGTTACACGTTACACGTTACACGTTACGCGTTACACGTTACACGTTACACGTTACACGTTATACGTTATACGCTATACGTTATACGCTATACGTTATACGTTATACGTTATACGTTACACGTTATACGTTATACGCTATACGTTATACGTTAGACGTTATACGTTATACGTTATACGTTATACGTTATACGTTATACGTTATACGGCATACGTGATACATTATACGTTTTACGTTACACGTAATTCGTTATACGATATACATTATACGTTATACGTTATACGTTATACGTTATACGTTATACGTTATACGTTATACGTTATACGGCATACGTGATACATTATACGTTTTACGTTACACGTAATTCGTTATACGTTATACATTATACGTTATACGGAATACGTTACACGTTACACGTTACACGTTACACGTTACACGTTACACGTTACACGTTACACGTTACACGTTACACGTTACACGTTACACGTTACACGTTATACGTTATACGCTATACGTTATACGCTATACGTTATACGTTATACGTTATACGTTATACGTTATACGTTATACGTTATAGGTTATACGTTATACGTTATACGTTATACGGCATACGTGATACATTATACGTTTTACGTTACACGTAATTCGTTATACGTTATACATTATACGTTATACGTTGTACGTTATACGTTATACGTTATACGTTATACGTTATACGTTATACGTTATACGTTATACGTTATACGTTATACGTTACACGTTACACGTTACACGTTACACGTTATACGTTATACGTTATACGTTATACGTTATACGTTATACGTTACACGTTATACGTTATACGCTATACGTTATACGTTATACGTTATACGTTATACGTTATACGTTATACGTTATACGTTATACGTTATACATTATACGTTATACGGAATACGTTATACGTTATACGTTACACATTACACGTTATACGTTGTACGTAATACGATATACGTTATACGTTATACGTTATACGTTATACGTTATACGTTATGCGTTATACGTTATACGGCATACGTGATACATTATACGTTTTACGTTACACGTAATTCGTTATACGTTATACATTATACGTTATACGTTGTACGTTATACGTTATACGTTATACGTTATACGTTATACGTTATACGTTATACGTTATACGTTATACGTTATACGTTATACGTTACACGTTACACGTTACACGTTACACGTTATACGTTATACGCTATACGTTATACGCTATACGTTATACGTTATACGTTATACGTTTTACGTTATACGTTATACGTTATACGTTATACGTTGTACGTTATACGTTATACGTTATACGTTATACGTTTTACGTTATACGTTATACGTTATACGTTATACGTTATACGTTATACGGCATACGTGATACATTATACGTTTTACGTTACACGTAATTCGTTATACGTTATACATTATACGTTATACGGAATACGTTACACGTTACACGTTACACGTTACACGTTACACGTTACACGTTACACGTTACACGTTACACGTTACACGTTACACGTTACACGTTACACGTTACACGTTACACGTTACACGTTACACGTTACACGTTACACGTTACACGTTACACGTTACACGTTACACGTTATACGTTACACGCTATACGTTATACGCTATACGTTATACGTTATACGTTATACGTTATACGTTATACGTTATACGTTATACGTTATGCGTTATACGTTATGCGTTATACGTTATACGTTATACGTTATACGTTATACGTTATACGTTATACGTTATACGTTATACGTTATACGTTATACGTTATACGTTATACGTTATACGTTATACGTTATACGTTATACGTTATACGTTATACGTTATACGTTATACGTTATACGTTATACGTTATACGTTATACGTTATACGTTACACGTTACACGTTACACGTTACACGTTATACGTTATACAGTATACGTTATACGTTATACGTTATACGTTTTACGTTATACGTTATACGTTATACGTTATACGTTATACGTTATACGTTATACGTTATACGTTATACGTTATACGTTATACGTTATACGTTATACGTTACACGTTATACGTTATACGCTATACGTTATACGTTAGACGTTATACGTTATACGTTATACGTTATACGTTTTACGTTATTCGTTATACGTTATACATTATACGTTATATGTTATACGTTATACGTTATACGTTATACGTTATACGTTATACGTTATTCGTTATACGTTATACGTTACACGTTACACGTTATACGTTGTACGTAATACGTTATACGTTATACGTTATACGTTATACGTTATACGTTATACGTTATACGTTATACGTTACACGTTATACGTTATACGCTATACGTTATACGTTATACGTTATACGTTATACGTTATACGTTATACGTTACACGTTATACGTTATACGCTATACGTTATACGTTAGACGTTATACGTTATACGTTATACGTTATACGTTATACGTTATACGGCATACGTGATACATTATACGTTTTACGTTACACGTAATTCGTTATACGATATACATTATACGTTATACGTTATACGTTATACGTTATACGTTATACGTTATACGTTATACGTTATACGTTATACGTTATACGTTATACGTTATACGTTATACGTTATACGTTATACGTTATACGTTATACGTTATACGTTATACGTTATACGTTATACGTTATACGTTATACGTTATACGTTATACGTTATACGTTATACGTTATACGTTATACGTTATACGTTATACGTTATACGTTATACGTTATACGTTATACGTTATACGTTACACGTTACACGTTACACGTTACACGTTACACGTTATACGTTATACGCTATACGTTATACGCTATACGTTATACGTTATACGTTATACGTTATACGTTATACGTTATACGTTATACGTTATACGTTATACGTTATACGTTATACGTTATACGTTATACGTTATACGTTATACGTTATACGTTATACGTTATACGTTATACGTTATACGTTACACGTTATACGTTATACGCTATACGTTATATGTTAGACGTTATACGTTATACGTTATACGTTATACGTTATACGTTACACGTTATACGTTATACGCTATACGTTATACGTTATACGTTAGACGTTATACGTTATACGTTATACGGCATACGTGATACATTATACGTTTTACGTTACACGTAATTCGTTATACGTTATACATTATACGTTATACGGAATACGTTATACGTTATACGTTATACGTTATGCGTTATACGTTATACGTTATACGTTATACGTTATACGTTATACGTTTTACGTTATACGTTATACGTTATACGTTATACGTTATACGTTATACGTTATACGTTATACGTTACACGTTATACGTTATACGCTATACGTTATACGTTAGACGTTATACGTTATACGTTATACGTTATACGTTATACGGCATACGTGATACATTATACGTTTTACGTTACACGTAATTCGTTATACGTTATACATTATACGTTATACGGAATACGTTACACGTTACACGTTACACGTTACACGTTACACGTTACACGTTACACGTTACACGTTACACGTTACACGTTACACGTTACACGTTACACGTTACACGTTATACGTTATACGCTATACGTTATACGCTATACGTTATACGTTATACGTTATACGTTATACGTTATACGCTATACGTTATACGCTATACGTTATACGTTATACGTTATACGTTATACGTTATACGTTATACGTTATACGTTATACGTTATACGTTATACGTTATACGTTATACGGAATACGGTATACGTTATACGTTATTCGTTATACGTTATACGTTATACGTTATACGTTATACGTTATACGTTATACGTTATACGTTATACGTTATACGCTATACGTTACACGGCATACGTGATACATTATACGTTTTACGTTACACGTAATTCGTTATACGATATACATAATACGTTATACGGAATACGTTATACGTTATACGTTATACGTTATACGTTATACGTTATACGTTATACGTTATACGTTACACGTTACACGTTATACGTTGTACGTAATACGTTATACGTTATACGTTATACGTTATACGTTATACGTTATACGTTATACGTTATACGTTACACGTTATACGTTATACGCTATACGTTATACGTTAGACGTTATACGTTATACGTTATACGTTATACGTTATACGTTATACGGCATACGTGATACATTATACGTTTTACGTTACACGTAATTCGTTATACGATATACATTATACGTTATACGTTATACGTTATACGTTATACGTTATACGTTATACGTTATACGTTATACGTTATACGTTATACGTTATACGTTATACGTTATACGTTATACGTTATACGTTATACGTTATACGTTATACGTTATACGTTATACGTTATACGTTATACGTTATACGTTATACGTTATACGTTATACGTTATACGTTATACGTTATACGTTATACGTTATACGTTATACGTTATACGTTATACGTTATACGTTATACGTTATACGTTATACGTTATACGTTATACGTTACACGTTACACGTTACACGTTACACGTTACACGTTATACGTTATACGCTATACGTTATACGCTATACGTTATACGTTATACGTTATACGTTATACGTTATACGTTATACGTTATACGTTATACGTTATACGTTATACGTTATACGTTACACGTTATACGTTATACGCTATACGTTATACGTTAGACGTTATACGTTATACGTTATACGTTATACGTTATACGTTACACGTTATACGTTATACGCTATACGTTATACGTTATACGTTATACGTTATACGTTATACGTTATACGGCATACGTGATACATTATACGTTTTACGTTACACGTAATTCGTTATACGTTATACATTATACGTTATACGGAATACGTTATACGTTATACGTTATACGTTATGCGTTATACGTTATACGTTATACGTTATACGTTATACGTTATACGTTTTACGTTATACGTTATACGTTATACGTTATACGTTATACGTTATACGTTATACGTTATACGTTACACGTTATACGTTATACGCTATACGTTATACGTTAGACGTTATACGTTATACGTTATACGTTATACGTTATACGGCATACGTGATACATTATACGTTTTACGTTACACGTAATTCGTTATACGTTATACATTATACGTTATACGGAATACGTTACACGTTACACGTTACACGTTACACGTTACACGTTACACGTTACACGTTACACGTTACACGTTACACGTTACACGTTACACGTTACACGTTATACGTTATACGCTATACGTTATACGCTATACGTTATACGTTATACGTTATACGTTATACGTTATACGCTATACGTTATACGCTATACGTTATACGTTATACGTTATACGTTATACGTTATACGTTATACGTTATACGTTATACGTTATACGTTATACGTTATACGGAATACGGTATACGTTATACGTTATTCGTTATACGTTATACGTTATACGTTATACGTTATACGTTATACGGTATACGTTATACGCTATACGTTATACGTTATACGTTATACGTTTTACGTTATACGTTATACGTTATACGTTATACGTTATACGTTATACGTTATACGTTATACGTTATACGTTACACGTTATACGTTATACGCTATACGTTATACGTTAGACGTTATACGTTATACGTTATACGTTATACGTTATACGGCATACGTGATACATTATACGTTTTACGTTACACGTAATTCGTTATACGTTATACATTATACGTTATACGGAATACGTTACACGTTACACGTTACACGTTACACGTTACACGTTACACGTTACACGTTACACGTTACACGTTACACGTTACACGTTACACGTTACACGTTATACGTTATACGCTATACGTTATACGCTATACGTTATACGTTATACGTTATACGTTATACGTTATACGCTATACGTTATACGCTATACGTTATACGTTATACGTTATACGTTATACGTTATACGTTATACGTTATACGTTATACGTTATACGTTATACGTTACACGTTATACGTTATACGCTATACGTTATACGTTAGACGTTATACGTTATACGTTATACGTTATACGTTTTACGTTATTCGTTATACGTTATACATTATACGTTATATGTTATACGTTATACGTTATACGTTATACGTTATACGTTATACGTTATTCGTTATACGTTATACGTTACACGTTACACGTTATACGTTGTACGTAATACGTTATACGTTATACGTTATACGTTATACGTTATACGTTATACGTTATACGTTATACGTTACACGTTATACGTTATACGCTATACGTTATACGTTATACGTTATACGTTATACGTTATACGTTATACGTTACACGTTATACGTTATACGCTATACGTTATACGTTAGACGTTATACGTTATACGTTATACGTTATACGTTATACGTTATACGGCATACGTGATACATTATACGTTTTACGTTACACGTAATTCGTTATACGATATACATTATACGTTATACGTTATACGTTATACGTTATACGTTATACGTTATACGTTATACGTTATACGTTATACGTTACACGTTATACGTTACACGCTATACGTTATACGTTAGACGTTATACGTTATACGTTATACGTTATACGTTATACGTTATACGTTATACGTTATACGTTATACGTTATACGTTATACGTTATACGTTATACGTTATACGTTATACGTTATACGTTATACGTTATACGTTATACGTTATACGTTATACGTTATACGTTATACGTTATACGTTATACGTTATACGTTATACGTTATACGTTATACGTTATACGTTATACGTTATACGTTATACGTTATACGTTATACGTTATACGTTATACGTTATACGTTATACGTTATACGTTATACGTTATACGTTTTACGTTATTCGTTATACGTTATACATTATACGTTATACGATATACGTTATACGCTATACGTTATACGTTATACGTTACACGTTATACGTTACACGTTATACGTTATACGTTACACGTTATACGTTATACGTTATACGTTATACGTTATACGTTATACGTTATACGTTATACGTTATACGTTATACGTTATACGTTATACGTTATTCGTTATACGTTATACGTTACACGTTACACGTTATACGTTGTACGTAATACGTTATACGTTATACGTTATTCGTTATACGTTATACGCTACACGTTATACGTTATACGTTATACGTTATACGTTACACGTTGTACGTTGTACGTTATACGCTGTACGTTATACGTTATACGTTATACGTTATACGTTATACGTTATACGTTATACGTTATACGTTATACGTTATACGTTATACGTTATACGTTATACGTTATACGTTATACGTTATACGTTATACGTTATACGTTATACGTTATACGTTATACGTTATACGTTATACGTTGTACGTTATACGTTGTACGTTATACGTTATACGTTATACGTTATACGTTATACGTTATACGTTATACGTTATACGTTATACGCTACACGTTACACGTTACACGTTACACGTTATACGTTATACGCTATACGTTATACGCTATACGTTATACGCTATACGCTATACGTTATACGTTATACGTTATACGTTATACGTTATACGTTACACGTTATACGTTATACGTTTTACGTTATACGTTATACGGCATACGTGATACATTATACGTTTTACGTTACACGTAATTCGTTATACGTTATACATTGTACGTTATACGGAATACGTTATACGTTATACGTTATACGTTATACGTTATACGTTATACGTTATACGTTATACGTTATACGTTATACGTTATACGTTATACGTTATACGTTACACGTTATACGTTATACGTTATACGTTATACGTTATACGTTGTACGTTATACGTTGTACGTTATACGTTATACGTTATACGTTATACGTTATACGTTATACGTTATACGTTATACGTTATACGCTACACGTTACACGTTACACGTTACACGTTATACGTTATACGCTATACGTTATACGCTATACGTTATACGTTATACGTTATATGTTATACGTTATACGTTATACGTTATACGTTATACGTTATACGTTATTCGTTATACGTTATACGTTACACGTTACACGTTATACGTTGTACGTAATACGTTATACGTTATACGTTATACGTTATACGGAATACGGTATACGTTATACGTTACACGTTACACGTTATACGTTGTACGTAATACGTTATACGTTATACGTAATACGTTATACGTTATACGTTATACGTTATACGTTATACGTTATACGTTATACGTTATACGTTATACATTATACGTTATACGTTTTACGTTATTCGTTATACGTTATACATTATACGTTATACGATATACGTTATACGCTATACGTTATACGTTATACGTTACACGTTATACGTTGTACGTTATACGTTATACGTAATACGTTATACGTTATACGTTATACGTTATACGTTATACGTTATACGTTATACGTTATACGTTATACGTTATACGTTATACATTATACGTTATACGTTTTACGTTATTCGTTATACGTTATACATTATACGTTATACGATATACGTTATACGCTATACGTTATACGTTATACGTTATACGTTATACGTTATACGTTATACGTTATACGTCATTCGTTATACGTTATACGTTATACGTAATACATCATACGTTATACGTTATACGTTTTACGTTATTCGTTATACGTTATACATTATACGTTATACTGTATACGTTATACGTTATACGTTGTACGTTGTACGTTATACGTTATAAGTTATACGTTTTACGTTATACATTATACGTTATACGTTATACGTTATACGTTATACGTTATACGTTATACGTTATACGTTATACGTTACACGTTATACGTTATACGTTATACGTTATACGTTATACGTTATACGTTATACGTTATACGTTATACGTTATACGTTATACGTTATACGTTATACGTTATACGTTATACATTATACGTTATTCGTTATACGTTATACGTTATATGTTATACATCATACGTTATACATTATACGTCATTCGTTATACGTTATACGTTATACGTTATACGTTATACGTTATACGTTATACGTTATACGTTATACGTTATACGTTATACGTTATTCGTTATACGTTATACGTTACACGTTACACGTTATACGTTGTACGTAATACGTTACACGTTATACGTTATACGTTATACGGTATACGTTATACGTTATTCGTTATACGTTATACGTTATACGTTATACGTTATACGTTACACGGTATACGTTATACGCTATACGTTATACGTTATACGTTATACGTTATACGTTATACGTTATACGTTATACGTTATACGTTATACGTTATACGTTATACGTTATTCGTTGTACGTTATACGTTACACGTTACACGTTATACGTTGTACGTAATACGTTATACGTTATACGTTATACGTTATACGGTATACGTTATACGTTATTCGTTATACGTTATACGTTATACGTTATACGTTATACGTTACACGGTATACGTTATACGCTATACGTTATACGTTATACGTTATACGTTATACGTTATACGTTATACGTTATACGTTATACGTTATACGTTATACGTTATACGTTATACGTTATACGTTATACGTTATACGTTATACGTTATACGTTATACGTTATACGTTATACGTTATACGTTACACGTTATACGTTATACGTTATACGTTATACGTTATTCGTTATACGTTATACGTTATACGTTATACGTTATACGTTATACGTTATACGTTATTCGTTATACGTTATACGTTACACGTTACACGTTATACGTTGTACGTAATACGTTATACGTTATACGTTATTCGTTATACGTTATACGTTACACGTTATACGTTATACGGTATACGTTATACGTTATTCGTTATACGTTATACGTTATACGTTATACGTTATACGTTATACGGTATACGTTATACGCTATACGTTATACGTTATACGTTATACGTTATACGTTATACGTTATACGTTATACGTTATACGTTATACGTTATACGTTATACGTTATACGTTATACGTTATACGTTATACGTTATACGTTATACGTTATACGTTACACGTTACACGTTATACGTTACACGTTATACGTTATACGTTATACGTAATACGTTATACGTTATACGTTATACGTTATACGTTACACGTTATACGTTATACGCTATACGTTATACGTTAGACGTTATACGTTATACGTTATACGTTATACGTTATACGTTACACGGCATACGTGATACATTATACGTTTTACGTTACACGTAATTCGTTATACGTTATACATTATACGTTATACGTTACACGTTACACGATATACGTTGTACGTAATACGTTATACGTTATACGTAATACGTTATACGTTATACGTTATACGTTATACGTTATACGTTATACGTTATACGTTATACGTTATACGATATACATTATACGTTATACGTTTTACGTTATTCGTTATACGTTATACATTATACGTTATACGATATACGTTATACGCTATACGTTATACGTTATACGTTATACGTTATACGTTATACGTTATACGTTATACGTTATTCGTTGTACGTTATACGTTACACGTTATACGTTATACGTTATACGTTATACGTTATACGTTATACGTTATACGTTATACGTTACACGTTATACGTTATACGTTATACGTTATACGTTATTCGTTATACGTTATACGTTATACGTTATACGTTATACGTTATACGTTATACGTTATACGTTATTCGTTATACGTTATACGTTACACATTTACACGTTATACGTTGTACGTAATACGTTATACGTTATACGTTATTCGTTGTACGTTATACGTTACACGTTATACGTTATACGTTATACGTTATACGTTATACGTTATACGTTATACGTTATACGTTATACATTATACGTTATTCGTTATACGTTATACGTTATATGTTATACATCATACGTTATACATTATACGTCATTCGTTATACGTTATACGTTATACGTTATACGTTATACGTTATACGTTATACGTTATACGTTATACGTTATACGTTATACGTTATTCGTTATACGTTATACGTTACACGTTATACGGTATACGTTATACGCTATACGTTATACGTTATACGTTATACGTTATACGTTATACGTTATACGTTATACGTTATACGTTATACGTTATACGTTATACGTTATACGTTATACGTTATACGTTATACGTTATACGTTATACGTTATACGTTATACGTTATACGTTACACGTTACACGTTATACGTTACACGTTATACGTTATACGTTATACGTTATACGTTATACGTTATACGTTACACGTTATACGTTATACGTTATACGTTATACGTTATTCGTTATACGTTATACGTTATACGTTATTCGTTATACGTTATACATTATACGTTATACGATATACGTTATACGCTATACGTTATACGTTATACGTTATACGTTATACGTTATACGTTATACGTTATACGTTATTCGTTGTACGTTATACGTTACACGTTATACGTTATACGTTATACGTTATACGTTATACGTTATACGTTATACGTTATACGTTATACATTATACGTTATTCGTTATACGTTATACGTTATATGTTATACATCATACGTTATACATTATACGTCATTCGTTATACGTTATACGTTATACGTTATACGTTATACGTTATACGTTATACGTTATACGTTATACGTTATACGTTATACGTTATTCGTTATACGTTATACGTTACACGTTACACGTTATACGTTGTACGTAATACGTTACACGTTATACGTTATACGTTATACGGTATACGTTATACGTTATTCGTTATACGTTATACGTTATACGTTATACGTTATACGTTACACGGTATACGTTATACGCTATACGTTATACGTTATACGTTATACGTTATACGTTATACGTTATACGTTATACGTTATACGTTATACGTTATACGTTATACGTTATTCGTTGTACGTTATACGTTACACGTTACACGTTATACGTTGTACGTAATACGTTATACGTTATACGTTATACGTTATACGGTATACGTTATACGTTATTCGTTATACGTTATACGTTATACGTTATACGTTATACGTTACACGGTATACGTTATACGCTATACGTTATACGTTATACGTTATACGTTATACGTTATACGTTATACGTTATACGTTATACGTTATACGTTATACGTTATACGTTATACGTTATACGTTATACGTTATACGTTATACGTTATACGTTATACGTTATACGTTATACGTTATACGTTACACGTTATACGTTATACGTTATACGTTATACGTTATTCGTTATACGTTATACGTTATACGTTATACGTTATACGTTATACGTTATACGTTATTCGTTATACGTTATACGTTACACGTTACACGTTATACGTTGTACGTAATACGTTATACGTTATACGTTATTCGTTATACGTTATACGTTACACGTTATACGTTATACGGTATACGTTATACGTTATTCGTTATACGTTATACGTTATACGTTATACGTTATACGTTATACGGTATACGTTATACGCTATACGTTATACGTTATACGTTATACGTTATACGTTATACGTTATACGTTATACGTTATACGTTATACGTTATACGTTATACGTTATACGTTATACGTTATACGTTATACGTTATACGTTATACGTTATACGTTATACGTTATACGTTACACGTTACACGTTATACGTTACACGTTATACGTTATACGTTATACGTAATACGTTATACGTTATACGTTATACGTTATACGTTACACGTTATACGTTATACGCTATACGTTATACGTTAGACGTTATACGTTATACGTTATACGTTATACGTTATACGTTACACGGCATACGTGATACATTATACGTTTTACGTTACACGTAATTCGTTATACGTTATACATTATACGTTATACGTTACACGTTACACGATATACGTTGTACGTAATACGTTATACGTTATACGTAATACGTTATACGTTATACGTTATACGTTATACGTTATACGTTATACGTTATACGTTATACGTTATACGATATACATTATACGTTATACGTTTTACGTTATTCGTTATACGTTATACATTATACGTTATACGATATACGTTATACGCTATACGTTATACGTTATACGTTACACGTTATACGTTATACGTTATACGTTATACGTTATTCGTTATACGTTATACGTTATACGTTATACGTTATACGTTATACGTTATACGTTATACGTTATTCGTTATACGTTATACGTTACACATTTACACGTTATACGTTGTACGTAATACGTTATACGTTATACGTTATTCGTTATACGTTATACGTTATACGTTATACGCTATACGTTATACGTTATACGTTATACGTTATACGTTATACGTTATACGTTATACGTTGTACGTTATACGTTATACGTTATACGTTATACGATATACGTTATACGTTATACGTTATACGCTACACGTTACACGTTACACGTTACACGTTATACGTTATACGCTATACGTTATACGCTATACGTTATACGTTATACGTTATACGCTATACGTTATAAGTTAGACGTTATACGTTATACGTTATACGTTATACGTTATACGTTATACGTTACACGTTATACGTTATACGCTATACGTTATACGTTATACATTATACGTTATACGTTATACGGCATACGTGATACATTATACGTTTTACATTACACGTAATTCGTTATACGTTATACATTATACGTTATACGTTATACGTTATACGTTATACGTTATACGTTATACGTTACACGTTATACGTTCTTCGTTATACGTTATACGTTACACGTTACACGTTACACGTTACACGTTATACGTTATACGTTATACATTATACGTTATACGATATACGTTATACGCTATATGTTATACGTTATACGTTATACGTTATACGTTATACGTTATACGTTATACGTTATACGTTATACGTTATACGTTATACGTTATACGTTACACGTTATTCGTTATACGTTATACGTTACACGTTACACGTTATACGTTGTACGTAATACGTTATACGTTATACGTTATACGTTATATGGTATACGTTATACGTTATTCGTTATACGTTATTCGTTATACGTTATACGTTATACGTTATACGTTATACGTTATACGTTACACGGTATACGTTATACGCTATACGTTATACGTTATACGTTATACGTTATACGTTATACGTTATACGTTATACGTTATACGTTATACGTTATACGTTATACGTTATACGTTATACGTTATACGTTATACGTTATACGTTATACGTTATACGTTATACGTTATACGTTATACGTTATACGTTATACGTCATACGTTATACGTTATACGTTATACGTTATACGTTATACGTTATACGTTATACGTTATACGTTATACGTTATACGTTATACGTTATACGTTATACGTTATACGTTATACGTTATACGATATACGTTATACGTTATACGTTATACGTTATTCGTTATACGTTATACGTTATACGTTATACGTTATACGTTATACGTTATACGTTATACGTTATTCGTTATACGTTATACGTTACACTTTACACGTTATACGTTGTACGTAATACGTTATACGTTATACGTTATACGTTATACGGTATACGTTATACGTTATTCGTTATACGTTATACGTTCTACGTTATACGTTATACGTTACACGTTACACGTTATACGTTATACGTTATACGTTATACGTTATACGTTACACGTTACACGTTATACGTTGTACGTAATACGTTATACGTTATACGTTATACGTTATACGTTATACGTTATACGTTACACGTTACACGTTACACGTTACACGTTACACGTTACACGTTATACGTTATACGCTATATGTTATACGCTATACGTTATACGTTATACGTTATACGTTATACGTTATACGTTATACGTTATACGTTATACGTTATACGTTATACGTTATACGTTATACGTTATACGTTATACGTTATACGTTATACGTTATACGTTATACATTATACGTTATACGTTTTACGTTATTCGTTATACGTTATACATTATACGTTATACGATATACGTTATACGCTATACGTTATACGTTATACGTTATACGTTATACGTTATACGTTATACGTTATACGTCATTCGTTATACGTTATACGTTATACGTAATACATCATACGTTATACGTTATACGTTTTACGTTATTCGTTATACGTTATACATTATACGTTATACTGTATACGTTATACATTATACGTTATACGTTATACGTTATACGTTATACGTTATACGTTATACGTTATACGCTACACGTTATACGTTATACGTTATACGTTATTCGTTATACGTTATACGTTACACTTTACACGTTATACGTTGTACGTAATACGTTCTACGTTATACGTTATACGTTACACGTTACACGTTATACGTTATACGTTATACGTTATACGTTATACGTTACACGTTACACGTTATACGTTGTACGTAATACGTTATACGTTATACGTTATACGTTATACGTTATACGTTACACGTTACACGTTATACGTTATACGTTATACGTTATACGTTATACGTTATACGTTATACATTATACGTTATACGTTTTACGTTATTCGTTATACGTTATACATTATACGTTATACGATATACGTTATACGCTATACGTTATACGTTATACGTTACACGTTATACGTTGTACGTTATACGTTATACGTAATACGTTATACGTTATACGTTATACGTTATACGTTATACGTTATACGTTATACGTTATACGTTATACGTTATACGTTATACATTATACGTTATACGTTTTACGTTATTCGTTATACGTTATACATTATACGTTATACGATATACGTTATACGCTATACGTTATACGTTATACGTTATACGTTATACGTTATACGTTATACGTTATACGTCATTCGTTATACGTTATACGTTATACGTAATACATCATACGTTATACGTTATACGTTTTACGTTATTCGTTATACGTTATACATTATACGTTATACGCTATACGTTATACGTTATACGTTATACGTTATACGTTATACGTTATACGTTATACGTTATACTTTATACGTTATACGTTATACGTTATACGTTATACGTTATACGTTATACGTTATACGTTATACGTTATACGTTATACGTTATACGTTATACGTTACACGTTATACGTTATACGTTATACGTTATACGTTATTCGTTATACGTTATACGTTATACGTTATACGTTATACGTTATACGTTATACGTTATTCGTTATACGTTATACGTTACACGTTACACGTTATACGTTGTACGTAATACGTTATACGTTATACGTTATTCGTTATACGTTATACGTTACACGTTATACGTTATACGGTATACGTTATACGTTATTCGTTATACGTTATACGTTATACGTTATACGTTATACGTTATACGGTATACGTTATACGCTATACGTTATACGTTATACGTTATACGTTATACGTTATACGTTATACGTTATACGTTATACGTTATACGTTATACGTTATACGTTATACGTTATACGTTATACGTTATACGTTATACGTTATACGTTATACGTTACACGTTACACGTTATACGTTACACGTTATACGTTATACGTTATACGTAATACGTTATACGTTATACGTTATACGTTATACGTTACACGTTATACGTTATACGCTATACGTTATACGTTAGACGTTATACGTTATACGTTATACGTTATACGTTATACGTTACACGGCATACGTGATACATTATACGTTTTACGTTACACGTAATTCGTTATACGTTATACATTATACGTTATACATTACACGTTACACGATATACGTTGTACGTAATACGTTATACGTTATACGTAATACGTTATACGTTATACGTTATACGTTATACGTTATACGTTATACGTTATACGTTATACGTTATACGATATACATTATACGTTATACGTTTTACGTTATTCGTTATACGTTATACATTATACGTTATACGATATACGTTATACGCTATACGTTATACGTTATACGTTATACGTTATACGTTATACGTTATACGTTATACGTTATACGTTATACGTTATACGTTATTCGTTGTACGTTATACGTTACACGTTATACGTTATACGTTATACGTTATACGTTATACGTTATACGTTATACGTTATACGTTACACGTTATACGTTATACGTTATACGTTATACGTTATTCGTTATACGTTATACGTTATACGTTATACGTTATACGTTATACGTTATACGTTATTCGTTATACGTTATACGTTACACATTTACACGTTATACGTTGTACGTAATACGTTATACGTTATACGTTATTCGTTATACGTTATACGTTATACGTTATACGCTATACGTTATACGTTATACGTTATACGTTATACGTTATACGTTATACGTTATACGTTGTACGTTATACGTTATACGTTATACGTTATACGATATACGTTATACGTTATACGTTATACGCTACACGTTACACGTTACACGTTACACGTTATACGTTATACGCTATACGTTATACGCTATACGTTATACGTTATACGTTATACGCTATACGTTATAAGTTAGACGTTATACGTTATACGTTATACGTTATACGTTATACGTTATACGTTACACGTTATACGTTATACGCTATACGTTATACGTTATACATTATACGTTATACGTTATACGGCATACGTGATACATTATACGTTTTACATTACACGTAATTCGTTATACGTTATACATTATACGTTATACGTTATACGTTATACGTTATACGTTATACGTTATACGTTATACGTTATACGTTATACGTTATACGTTATACGTTCTTCGTTATACGTTATACGTTACACGTTACACGTTACACGTTACACGTTATACGTTATACGTTATACATTATACGTTATACGATATACGTTATACGCTATACGTTATACGTTATACGTTATACGTTATACGTTATACGTTATACGTTATACGTTATACGTTATACGTTATACGTTATACGTTACACGGTATACGTTATACGCTATACGTTATACGTTATACGTTATACGTTATACGTTATACGTTATACGTTATACGTTATACGTTATACGTTATACGTTATACGTTATACGTTATACGTTATACGTTATACGTTATACGTTATACGTTATACGTTATACGTTATACGTTATACGTTATACGTTATACGTTATACGTTATACGTTATACGTTATACGTTATACGTTATACGTTATACGTTATACGTTATACGTTATACGTTATACGTTATACGTTATTCGTTATACGTTATACGTTATACGTTATACGTTATACGTTATTCGTTATACGTTATTCGTTATACGTTATACGTTATACGTTATACGTTATACGTTATAGGTTATACGTTATACGTTATACGTTATACGTTATACGTTATACGTTATACGTTATACGTTATACGTCATACGTTATACGTTATACGTTATACGTTATACGTTATACGTTATACGTTATACGTTATACGTTATACGTTATACGTTATACGTTATACGTTATACGTTATACGTTATACGATATACGTTATACGTTATACGTTATACGTTATTCGTTATACGTTATACGTTATACGTTATACGTTATACGTTATACGTTATACGTTATACGTTATTCGTTATACGTTATACGTTACACTTTACACGTTATACGTTGTACGTAATACGTTATACGTTATACGTTATACGTTATACGGTATACGTTATACGTTATTCGTTATACGTTATACGTTCTACGTTATACGTTATACGTTACACGTTACACGTTATACGTTATACGTTATACGTTATACGTTATACGTTACACGTTACACGTTATACGTTGTACGTAATACGTTATACGTTATACGTTATACGTTATACGTTATACGTTATACGTTACACGTTACACGTTACACGTTACACGTTACACGTTACACGTTATACGTTATACGCTATATGTTATACGCTATACGTTATACGTTATACGTTATACGTTATACGTTATACGTTATACGTTATACGTTATACGTTACACGTTACACGTTATACGTTGTACGTAATACGTTATACGTTATACGTCATACGTTATACGTTATACGTTACACGTTATCCTTTATACGCTATACGCTATACGTTATACGTTATACGTTATACGTTATACGTTTTACGTTATACGTTATATATTATACGTTATACTGTATACGTTCTAGGATATGCGTTATACGTTATACGTTATACGTTATACGTTACGCGTTATACGTTATACGTTTTACGTTATACGTTGTACGTTATACGTTATACGTTACACGTTATACGCTATACGTTATACGTTATACGTTATACGTTATACGTTATACGTTATACGTTATACGTTATACGTTATACGTTATACGTTATACGTTATACGTTATACGTTATACGTTATACGTTATACGTTATTCGTTATACGTTATACGTTATACGTTATACGTTATACGTTATACGTTATACGTTATACGTTATACGTTATACGTTATACGTTATACGTTACACGTTATCCTTTATACGCTATACGCTATACGATATACGTTACACGTTATCCTTTCTACGCAATACGTTATACGCTATACGTTATATGTTATACGTTATACGTTATACGTTATACTTTATACGTTATACGTTATTCGTTATACGTTATACGTTATACGTTATACGTTATACGTTATACGTTATACGTTATACGTTATACGTTATACGTTATACGTTATACATTGTACGTTATACGTTATACGTTATACGTTATACGTTATACGTTATACGTTACACGTTATCCTTTATACGCTATACGCTATACGATATACGTTACACGTTATCCTTTCTACGCAATACGTTATACGCTATACGTTATATGTTATACGTTATACGTTATACGTTATACTTTATACGTTATACGTTATTCGTTATACGTTATACGTTATACGTTATACGTTATTCGTTATACGTTATACGTTACACGTTACACGTTATACGTTATACGTTATACATTATACGTTATACGATATACGTTATACGCTATACGTTATACGTTATACGTTATACGTTATACGTTATACGTTATACGTTATACGTTATACGTTATACGTTATACGTTATACGTTATACGTTATTCGTTATACGTTATACGTTACACGTTACACGTTATACGTTGTACGTAATACGTTATACGTTATACGTTATACGTTATACGGTATACGTTATACGTTATTCGTTATACGTTATTCGTTATACGTTATACGTTATACGTTATACGTTATACGTTACACGGTATACGTTATACGCTATACGTTATACGTTATACGTTATACGTTATACGTTATACGTTATACGTTATACGTTATACGTTATACGTTATACGTTATACGTTATACGTTATACGTTATACGTTATACGTTATACGTTATACGTTATACGTTATACGTTATACGTTATACGTTATACGTTATACGTTATACGTTATACGTTATACGTTATACGTTATACGTTATACGTTATACGTTATACGTTATTCGTTATACGGTATACGTTATACGTTATACGGTATACGTCCTAGGATATGCGATGTACGTTATACGTTATACGTCATACGTTATACGTTATACGGTATACGTCCTAGGATATGCGATGTACGTTATACGATATACGTTATACGTTATACGTTATACGTTATATGTTATACGTTATACGTTATACGTTATACGTTATACGTTATACGTTATACGTTATACGTTATACGTTATACGTTATACGTTATACGTTATACGTTATACGTTATACGTTATACGTTATACGTTATACGTTATACGTTACACGTTATCCTTTATACGCTATACGCTATACGATATACGTTACACGTTATCCTTTCTACGCAATACGTTATACGCTATACGTTATATGTTATACGTTATACGTTATACGTTATACTTTATACGTTATACGTTATTCGTTATACGTTATACGTTATACGTTATACGTTATACGTTATACGTTATACGTTATACGTTATACGTTATACGTTATACGTTATACATTGTACGTTATACGTTATACGTTATACGTTATACGTCTTACGTTATACGTTATACGTTATATGTTATACGTTATACGTTATACGGTATACGTCCTAGGATATGCGATGTACGTTATACGATATACGTTATACGTTATACGTTATACGTTATACGTTATACGTTATACGTTATGCGTTGCACGTTATCCTTTCTACGCTATACGTTATACGCTATACGTTATATGTTATACGTTATACGTTATACGTTATACGATATACGTTATACGTTATACGTTATACGTTATACATTGTACGTTATACGTTATACGTTATACGTTATACGTTATACGTTATACGTTATACGTTGTACGTTATACGTTATACGTTACACGTTATCCTTTATACGCTATACGCTATACGTTATACGTTACACGTTATCCTTTCTACGCTATACGTTATACGCTATACGTTATATGTTATACGTTATACGTTATACGTTATACGTTATACGTTACACGTTATACGTTATACGTTATACGTTATACGTTATACGTTATACGGTATACGTCCTAGGATATGCGATGTACGTTATACGTTATACGTTATACGTTATACGTTATACGTTATACGTTATACGTTATACGTTATACGTTATACGTTATACGTTATACGTTATACGTTATACGTTATACGTTATACGTTATACGTTATACGTTATACGTTATACGTTATACGTTATACGTTATACGTTATACGTTATACGTTATACGTTATACGTTATACGTTATACGTTATACGTTATACGTTATACGGTATACGTCCTAGGGTATGCGATTTACGTTATACGGTATACGTTATACGTTATACGTTATACGTTATACGGTATACGTCCTAGGATATGCGATGTACGTTATACGTTATACGTCATACGTTATACGTTATACGGTATACGTCCTAGGATATGCGACGTACGTTATACGATATACGTTATTCGTTATACGTTATACGTTATACGTTATACGTTATACGTTATACGTTATACGTTATACGTTATACGTTATACGTTATACGTTATACGTTATACGTTATACGTTGTACGTTATACGTTATACGTTACACGTTATCCTTTATACGCTATACGCTATACGTTATACGTTACACGTTATCCTTTCTACGCTATACGTTATACGCTATACGTTATATGTTATACGTTATACGTTATACGTTATACGTTATACGTTACACGTTATACGTTATACGTTATACGTTATACGTTATACGTTATACGGTATACGTCCTAGGATATGCGATGTACGTTATACGTTATACGTTATACGTTATACGTTATACGTTATACGTTATACGTTAAACGTTATACGTTATACGTCATACGTTATACGTTATACGTTACACGTTATCCTTTATACGCTATACGCTATACGTTATACGTTATACGTTATACGTTATACGTTTTACGTTATACGTTATATATTATACGTTATACTGTATACGTTCTAGGATATGTGTTATACGTTATACGTTATACGTTATACGTTACGCGTTATACGTTATACGTTTTACGTTATACGTTGTACGTTATACGTTATACGTTACACGTTATACGTTATACCATATAGGTTTTACGTTATTCGTTATAAGTTACACGTTATACGTTATTCGTTATACGTTATACGTTATACGTTATACGTTATACGTTATACGTTATACGTTATACGTTATACGTTATACGTTATACGTTATACGTTATACGTTATACGTTATACGTTATACGTTACACGTTATACGTTACACGTTATCCTTTATACGCTATACGCTATACGTTATACGTTACACGTTATCCTTTCTACGCTATACGTTATACGCTATACGTTATATGTTATACGTTATACGTTATACGTTATACGTTATACGTTATACGTTATACGTTATACGTTATACGGTATACGTCCTAGGATTTGCGATGTACGTTATACGTTATACGTTATACGTTATACGTTATACGTTATACGTTATACGTTACACGTTATACGTTATACCTTATACGTTTTACGTTATACGTTATAAGTTATACGTTATACGTTACACGTTATGTGTTATACGTTATACGTTTTACGATATATGTTATACGTTATACGTTGTACGTTATACGTTATACGTCATACGTTATACGTTATACGGTATACGTCCTAGGATATGCGATGTACGTTATACGATATACGTTATACGTTATACGTTATACGTTATATGTTATACGTTATACGTTATACGTTATACGTTATACGTTATACGTTATAAGTTATACGTTATACGTTATACGTTATACGTTATACGTTATACGTTATACGTTATACGTTATACGTTATACGTTACACGTTATCCTTTATTCGCTATACGCTATACGTTATACGTTACACGTTATCCTTTCTACGCTATACGTTATACGCTATACGTTATATGTTATACGTTATACGTTATACGTTATACGTTATACGTTATACGTTATACGTTATTCGTTATACGTTATACGTTATACGTTATACGTTATACGTTATACGTTATACGTTATACGTTGTACGTTATACGTTATACGTTATACATTGTACGTTATACGTTATACGTTATACGTTATACGTCTTACATTATACGTTATACGTTATACGTTATACGTTATACGTTATACATTGTACGTTATACGTTATACGTTATACGTTATACGTCTTACGTTATACGTTATACGTTATATGTTATACGTTATACGTTATACGTTATACGTTATACGTTATACGTTATACATTATACGTTATTCGTTATACGTTATACGTTATACGTTATACATCATACGTTATACGTTATACGTTTTACGTTATTCGTTATACGTTATACGTTATACGTTATACGTTATACGTTATACGTTATACGTTATTCGTTATACGTTATACGTTATACATTATACGTTATTCGTTATACGTTATACGTTATACGTTATACGTTATACGTTATACGTTATACGTTATACGTTATACGTTATACGTTACACGTTATACGTTATACGTTATACGTTATACGTTATTCGTTATACGTTATACGTTATACGTTATACGTTATACGTTATACGTTATACGTTATTCGTTATACGTTATACGTTACACGTTACACGTTATACGTTGTACGTAATACGTTATACGTTATACGTTATTCGTTATACGTTATACGTTACACGTTACACGTTATACGTTATACGTTATACGTTATACGTTATACGTTATACGTTATACGTTATACGTTACACGTTATACGTTACACGGTATATGTTATACGCTATACGTTATACGTTATACGTTATACGTTATACGTTATACGTTATACGTTATACGTTATACGTTATACGTTATACGTTATACGTTATACGTTATACGTTATACGTTATACGTTATACGTTATACGTTATACGTTATACGTTATACGTTATACGTTATACGTTATACGTTATACGTTATACGTTATACGTTATACGTTATACGTTATACGTTATACGTTATACGTTATACGTTATACGTTATACGTTATACGTTATACGTTATACGTTATTCGTTATACGTTATACGTTACACTTTACACGTTATACGTTATACGTTATACGTTACACTTTACACGTTATACGTTGTACGTAATACGTTATACGTTATACGTTATACGTTATACGGTATACGTTATACGTTATTCGTTATACGTTATACGTTATACGTTAAACGTTATACGTTATTCGTTATACGTTATACGTTACACGTTACACGTTATACGTTGTACGTAATACGTTATACGTTATACGTTATACGTTATACGGTATACGTTATACGTTATTCGTTATACGTTATACGTTATACGTTATACGTTATACGTTATACGGTATACGTTATACGCTATACGTTATACGTTATACGTTATACGTTATACGTTATACGTTATACGTTATACTCTACACGTTATACGTTATACGCTATACGTTATACGCTATACGTTATACGTTATACGTTATACGTTATACGTTATACGTTATACGTTATACGTGATACATTATACGTTTTACGTTACACGTAATTCGTTATACGTTATACATAATACGTTATACGGAATACGTTATACGTTATACGTTACACGTTACACGTTATACGTTGTACGTAATACGTTATACGTTATACGTTATACGTTATACGTAATACGTTATACGTTATACGTTATACGTTTTACGTTATACGTTATACGTTATACGTTATACGTTATACGTTATACGTTATACGTTATACGTTATACGTTATACGTTATACGTTATACGTTATACGTTATACGTTACACGTTACACGTTACACGTTACACGTTACACGTTATACGTTATACGCTATATGTTATACGCTATACGTTATACGTTATACGTTATACGTTATACGTTATACGTTATACGTTATACGTTGTACGTTATACGTTATACGTTATACGTTATACGTTATACGTTATACGTTATACGTTATACGTTATACGTTATACGTTATACGTTATACGTTATACGTTATACGTTATACGTTATACGTTATACGTTATACGTTATACGTTATACGTTATACGTTATACGTTATACTTTATACGTTATACGTTATACGTTATACGTTATACGTTATACGTTATACGATATACGTTATACGTTATACGTTATACGTTATACGTTATACGTTATACGTTATACGTTATACGTTATACGTCATACGTTAAACGTTATACGTTATACGTCATACGTTATACGTTATACGTTATACGTTACACGTTATCCATTATACGCTATACGCTATACGTTATACGTTATACGTTATACGTTATACGTTTTACGTTATACGTTATATATTATACGATATACTGTATACGTTCTAGGATATGCGTTATACGTTATACGTTATACGTTATACGTTACGCGTTATACGTTATACGTTTTACGTTATACGTTGTACGTTATACGTTATACGTTACACGTTATACGTTATACCATATACGTTTTACGTTATTCGTTATAAGTTATACGTTATACGTTATACGTTATACGTTATACGTTATACGTTATACGTTATACGTTATACGTTATACGTTATACGTTATACGTTATACGTTATACGTTATACGTTATACGTTATACGTTATACGTTATACGTTATACGTTATACGTTATACGTTATACGTTATACGTTATACGTTATACGTTATACGTTATACGTTATACGTTATACGTTATACGTTATGCGTTATACATTGTACGTTATACGTTATACGTTATACGTTATACGTCTTACGTTATACGTTATACGTTATATGTTATACATTATACGTTATACGGTATACGTCCTAGGATATGCGATGTACGTTATACGATATACGTTATACGTTATACGTTATACGTTATACGTTATACCTTATACGTTATACGTTATACGTTATACGTTATACGTTATACGTTATACGTTATACGTTATACGTTATACGTTATACGTTATACGTTATACGTTATACGTTATACGTTATACGTTATACGTTATACGTTATACGTTATACGTTTTTTTTTTTTTTTTTTTTTATTAACGTGGGGGAAATCTTCGAAAGACCCCCCCGCCGCCTGGGGAGGGGCGGGGGGAGTGTGGGATTCCCCGCGCCCGGAAGGAAACCCATCGGGCGCGGGACCTACCCACTAAAACCCACCACGGTGGCCATCCTCGCACTATGCAGGGGGAGCACCTGGGACCGAAGACATCATAACATCAGGTGCTCCCCCGTGCAGGGCTCTCGCGCCCGTGTCCTCCCGTTCCAGGGAAGGGAGGGGGTACTTCACCCTCCCTTCCCTGTTTTCTCCTCGGCGCTCTGGCGCCCGACGTCGGAGCAGGGCCACACTGCTCCGACGTCCCACTCCCGGGGGCCGCCCGAGGGCGGCCGCGAGTCCCACACTCGCGACCGCCCACGGCCCCCATAGCCGCGCCGGAGGCACGGCCCTGGGACCGTGCCGTCGGCGCGGCCGCACCCCGGCTCGTACGCTCCCGAGGGCGGCTCTGGCCTCTCCGCCCTCGAGAGCGTCGCCGTCCCTTATTCCTCCCACCCCTCAGACGACGGGCGGTGGCACGAGCCTCAAGGGCTACGCACCCCCGCCCGCCGCTCTCAGGGTGGCCTCCCCAGCCCTTCCGGTGGCCCACCCGCCCCCGGCCTCGGACGAGGCCTCGCTCGCGGTCTCCCGCTCTCGCGAATGCGGCTCGCGGCCTCCTTCCGCGAGATTACCTCCTCGCAGAAGGAGGCCACGGCCCGCCACTTCGTCTCGCTGCCGAGCATGGCCTGTACCACGCCCGGCAGCGATAGGTCCGCCCCAATCACGGCCGTGAGGACACGGCGCTCCACCCCCCAGGCCGGACACACCTCGAGGGTGTGTTGCGCCGTGTCCTCGTCCGCTGGACAGTGCCAGCAGCGCGCCGCCTCTTCCACACCGATCCGGCACAGGTACTGACCGAAGCATCCGTGCCCGGACAGCACCTGCACCAACCGGTAGGTGAGTGAGCCGAAGCGCCTACCCAGCCACTCAAACAGGACCGGCCGGATAGCCCGGACAGTCCTCTGGCCGAACAACGGCTCGGCCAGCCGCTGCTGCCAAAGCTGCAGCATGGACTCCCGGGCCTGGCGCCTCAGGGCCTCCACCTCGCAGCCCGCCAGGACCACCCCATCCTCGCGGGCGCGCATGCGGCCCTCGTAGAAAGCCGCATGCGCGCCCGCGATCAAGTCCGCCGGGGGTAGCCCTGACAGGACGCTCGCCGCCTCATACGAAACGGTCCGGTACCCCCGGGCGATCCGCAGTGCAAGCCGCCTTTGAACCCGGCGCAGCAATACCTTGCTGCGCCGGGAGGCGGCCAGGTCGCCCGCCCAAACGGGGGCCCCGTATAGGGCCACCGAGTGGACCATTCCCGCGTAGAGGCGGCGAACCCGGTCACTCGGGCCCCGCAGGTTGGGGAGGATACGGCCCAAAGCGCCAACTATCCTCTCCAACCGCGGGGCCAGGGCCCGGAAATGGCCCTCGAAGCGCCAGTGGCTGTCGAGGTGAAGTCCCAGATATTTCATCTGAGACCTCACCTCGACGTCTGTCTCACCCACCCGGATCAGGGGGGGAGGCGGCTCTCCCCGGGGTCTATACATCCCGAGTACCTCGGTTTTGTGGAGAGCCACCTCCAAACCGATCCCCCTGATCCGGGAGACGACGCGCCGGACACCGTCCTCGGCGGCCCGAACAGCCCCCCTCCAGTCCCCCCCGACGGCCAACAACAAGGTGTCGTCCGCGTAACATGTCAGACTGACGCCGTCGGGGAGGTCTTCGGCCCGCAGGACGGTGTCGTACCCGAGGTTCCACAGCAGGGGTCCTAACACCGACCCCTGCGGAACCCCGGAGTACACCGCTCTCCTCTCCGTCCCGCACCGGCCCGGATACTCGATCCACCTGTCGCGGAGGTAGTCCTCGATGACTGCCCTAAGGTAGGCGGGGACTCGATGTTCCTCAAGCCCCCGCCTAATCGCCGCCCAGGGTAGGGTGTTAAACGCATTGGCGATGTCCAAGGACACCGCCAATGCCACCCCACCCCGGGAGACCGCCGAGGCCGAGAGGGACCGGACGCGTCGAATCGCGTCGATCGTCGACCGGCCCTCCCGGAACCCGAACTGGCACTCCGCCAGCCCGGGCCCACCCCGCGACAGGTGCCCGACGATGCGGGCCGCCACGACTCTTTCTAGGAGCTTGCCCACATCGTCGAGCAGGCAAATCGGCCGGTACGCTGACGGAGAGTCCGCGGGCCTACCCTCTTTCCGGAGGAGGACCATTCGGGCCACCTTCCATGCGGAGGGGAATCGCCCGGCCTCCAGGCAGCGGTCGAATAGCTCCCGGAGGCCGTCACCCAGGACGTCCGCGGCCAAGACCAAGACTCGGCCGGGCACTCCCGAAGGACCCGGGGCAGTATCCTTCGCCCCGAGTCTTCGGATGGCCGCGGCTAGCTCCCCAGCCGAGACCCCCAGCTCCGCGGACCAGGTGGTCGGGTCCGCAGAGGGACGTGGCCCGCTCTCCCCCACGATCGGGAAGAGCGTGTCGACCACGTCCCTCAAGAGCTGGGGGTCGAGACCCTCGGTGATCGGGGGCGCCCATGGCCGGAGTTTATTCAGAACTATCCGGTATGGGCGCCCCCATGGATCCCGCTCGAGGGTCTCGAGGAGCTCCTTCCAGCTCTGGGCCTTGGCCCGTTTGATGGCGACCTGCAGAGCCCTCTTTCCCGCGCGATAGGACTCGTACAGTTCCGCCGCCCTAGCCCGCGCGCCGTCGTCGCCGTTCCGTCCGGCCCGACGACGCGCGCGGGTGTACTGGCGTCGGGCCCGGACGCATGCTGTCCGCAATTCCCCGATTTCGCCCGACCACCAGTACACCGCCCGACGAGGAGACCGCGGCCCGGCCCGGGGCATCGCCGCGTCGCAAATGCGCGCGACGGCGCTCCCGAGCCGAGCCACGGCCCCCTCCAGGTCGGGCAGCCCGGTCTCCCGTCGAGGCCAGGTTTCGGCCAGAGCGGCCGCCACCAGGACGTCCTTGTCAAGGCGCCTAAGCGCCCATCTGCGTGGTGGTGGTGGGGCGCTACCCGCTCCCGGGCGGAGGTGTCGGTGCGGGGCCGCGGCGGCCTCGGGGGAGGTCAAGACCACGCGGATATACCGGTGGTCCGATAATGTCTCCTCCCCCACCACCACGTCCCACCCGGACACCATACGCGCGGCGCCGGGGGATCCAAACGTCAAATCCACTATGGACCCTCCCCCGCGCCGCACGCACGTCAGCTCCGACCCCCGGTTAATCAACCGGAGGTCGAAGCCCGCCGCCCAGTCGCCCAGAGCCTCGCCCATCCGATTGGTCCTGGGGGACCCCCATGCCACAGACCAGGCATTGAAGTCCCCCAGGACCAGCACCGGCCGGGGCGCAATCCTTGTGAGGCACGCCCCCACCCCGGCCAAGTACTGCTCGAAGGCAGCAAGGCCGCAGTTGGGCGAAACGTAGCACCCCACCACGGCGACTCCCCCCCACTGGACGGCGACGAATCCCGCCCCGTTCTCCAGTAAGGAGAACGGAGGGGACCCGTCACCGCCCTGCCACACAGCCGCCACCAAGCCGGCCGCATCCCCCATCCAATGCGGATGGTCGGGGACGCGGTACGGCTCGGCGGCGACTGCCAGACCACCCCCCCACTCCGCCAGCGTCTGACACATCAGGTCCTGCGCTGCACGGCAGTGGTTGAGGTTGGCCTGCAGGAGGAGGCGGGGAGCCATTATTTGATGGCCTCCTCACCGCCTCCTGGTGGCACCTCCGTGAGGACGGCGGCGGGGCCGATGTCCACCTCCATCGCGGACACCAACGCCGTCGCCGCCTCCGACCTCTTCCTTGCGACCGTCGCGTCGGTCGCGGCCAGGTCCGCGGGCGCCGCGGCGCTCGCAGCTGGGGCCGCTCTCACCGGCGCCGGGAGCGGCCCCGGCGCCCCTCTCCTCTGCCCTCGTCGGGATGGGGGGGTACATTGCTTCCCCCCCATTCGGTGCGCGGCTGGTCTCCCCATGTCCGCACACAGCGGGCACTTGGGGGCCGCCGCGCAGTGGCTCGCGCGGTGGCCTTCGGCACCGCAGCGGTAACAAGTACCGCTGCGGTCCACCGCGGAGGTGCACCGCTGCCTGACATGGCCCGTCTCCAGACAGCGGTAGCACTGGAGTGGGCGTTGGGCGAGGACCTCGATCCTCGCCGACACCCACCCCACCACGATCCTCCCGACTGCTTCTAACTTCCGGGCAGCCGGAAGAGGGCACCGTGCCCACACCGCTCCCAGGCCGGTGGAGGACCGCCGGACCTCCCCGGTCCGGATGTCCCCCTCAGAGCAGCCACCGGCCTGGGCCAGCGCCCTGGCCACCTCCTCCCGGGTGACCGAGTCGTCCAGCCCACAAACGCGCAGCTCCGCGCTCTTTGTGGGCCGGGCGACCCTGACACCCCGGGGTGCCAAGGCCTCGCCCAGCTTTTCGGCCAGTCGGTCCGCCCTGGCTGCGTTGTCGGGGCCGCTCACGCGCAGCATGAGCGCCCCCGTCACCGCCCATCTCGGGCGGACCGACTCGATGGCGAGTGCGGCCAAGGATATCTTTTCCTTGGCCGCTGCCATCACCTCCCCGTAGGAGACGCCCCCCCCCCCCTCCGGGACGGTCAGCATGACTGCTGCCGTTGAAGGGGGGCGTCCCAGACGGGGCTTCGCCCTCCCCGCCTTTCCGTCCCTCTTCGGGGCAACCGGCGGGGGAGGCGGCGGCACCCGGGCCGCCCTCCTCGCCGTCCTTCCCGCCCTTCGGCCCAGGACCTCGGTCCACAAGGGACCGGATGGGGGCGGCGGCGGAGGCATTTGTGCCCCCGCCGTCGCCCCCACCACGGCACCCTTGCCCTTCGTCTTTGCCGCAGGGCCCGGAACCGCGATGGTCCCCCCCTGCGGTCCCCCGCCCCCCGGTTGTTTCCCGGGCCCTGTCCTCGGTCCCGCCGGCGCTCCGCCCTTGGGGCGAAGCGCCGCCCGGATTTCGCCGCGGATGACGGCCATCATATACGTTATACGTTATACGTTATACGTTATACGTTATACGTTATACGTTATACGTTATACGTTATACGTTATACGTTATACGTTATACGTTATACAGTATACGTCCTAGGATATGCGATGTACGTTATACGTTATACGTTATACGTTATACGTTATACGTTATACGTTATACGTTAAACGTTATACGTTATACGTCATACGTTATACGTTATACGTTACACGTTATCCTTTATACGCTATACGCTATACGTTATACGTTATACTATATACGTTATACGTTTTACGTTATACGTTATATATTATACGTTATACCGTATACGTTCTAGGATATGTGTTATACGTAATACGTTAAACGTTATACGTTTTACGTTATACGTTGTACGTTATACGTTATACGTTACACGTTATACGTTATACCATATAGGTTTTACGTTATTCGTTATAAGTTACACGTTATACGTTATTCGTTATACGTTATACGTTATACGTTATACGTTATACGTTATACGTTATACGTTATACGTTATACGTTATACGTTATACGTTATACGTTATACGTCATACGTTATACGTTATACGGTATACGTCCTAGGATATGCGATGTACGTTATACGATATACGTTATACGTTATACGTTATACGTTATATGTTATACGTTATACGTTATACGTTATACGTTATACGTTATACGTTATACGTTATACGTTATACATTATACGTTATACGTTATACGTTATACGTTATACGTTATACGTTATACGTTATACGTTACACGTTATCCTTTATACGCTATACGCTATACGATATACGTTACACGTTATACGTTATACGTTATACGTTATACGTTATACGTTATACGTTATACGTTATACGTTATACGTTATACGTTATACGTTATACGTTATACGTTATACGTTATACGTTATACGTTATACGTTATACGTTATACGTTATACGTTACACGTTATCCTTTATACGCTATACGTTACACGTTATCCTTTCTACGCTATACGTTATACGCTATACGTTATATGTTATACGTTATACGTTATACGTTATACGTTATACGTTATACGTTATACGTTATACGTTATACGTTATACGTTATACGTTATACGTTATACGTTATACGTTATACGTTATACGTTATACAGTATACGTCCTAGGATATGCGATGTACGTTATACGTTATACGTTATACGTTATACGTTATACGTTATACGTTATACGTTAAACGTTATACGGTATACGTCCTAGGATATGCGATGTACGTTATACGATATACGTTATACGTTATACGTTATACGTTATACGTTATACGTTATACGTTATACGTTATACGTTATACGTTATACGTTATACGTTATACGTTATACGTTATACGTTATACGGTATACGTCCTAGGATATGCGATGTACGTTATACGTTATACGTCATACGTTACACGTTATCCCTTATACGCTATACGTTATACGTTATACGTTATACGTTATACGTTATACGTTATACGTTATACGTTATACATTGTACGTTATACGTTATACGTTATACGTTATACGTCTTACGTTATACGTTATACGTTATATGTTATACGTTATACGTTATACGGTATACGTCCTAGGATATGCGATGTACGTTATACGATATACGTTATACGTTATACGTTATACGTTATACGTTATACGTTATACGTTATACGTTATACGTTATACGTTATACGTTATACGTTATACGTTATACGTTATACGTTATACGTTATACGTTATACGTTATACGTTATACGTTATACGTTATACGTTATACGGTATACGTCCTAGGGTATGCGATGTACGTTATACGTTATACGTTATACGTTATACGTTATACGTTATACGGTATACGTCCTAGGATATGCGATGTACGTTATACGTTATACGTCATACGTTATACGTTATACGGTATACGTCCTAGGATATGCGACGTACGTTATACGATATACGTTATTCGTTATACGTTATACGTTATACGTTATACGTTATACGTTATACGTTATACGTTATACGTTATACATTGTACGTTATACGTTATACGTTATACGTTATACGTCTTACGTTATACGTTATACGTTATATGTTATACGTTATACGTTATACGGTATACGTCCTAGGATATACGATGTACGTTATACGATATACGTTATACGTTATACGTTATACGTTATACGTTATACGTTATACGTTATACGTTATACGTTATACGTTATACGTTATACGTTATACGTTATACGTTATACGTTATACGTTATACGGTATACGTCCTAGGGTATGCGATGTACGTTATACGTTATACGTTATACGTTATACGTTATACGTTATACGGTATACGTCCTAGGATATGCGATGTACGTTATACGTTATACGTCATACGTTATACGTTATACGGTATACGTCCTAGGATATGCGACGTACGTTATACGATATACGTTATTCGTTATACGTTATACGTTATACGTTATACGTTATACGTTATACGTTATACGTTATACGTTATACGTTATACGTTATACGTTATACGTTATACGTTATACGTTATACGTTATACGTTATACGTTACACGTTATCCTTTATACGCTATACGTTACACGTTATCCTTTCTACGCTATACGTTATACGCTATACGTTATATGTTATACGTTATACGTTATACGTTATACGTTATACGTTATACGTTATACGTTATACGTTATACGTTATACGTTATACGTTATACGTTATACGTTATACGTTATACGTTATACGTTATACAGTATACGTCCTAGGATATGCGATGTACGTTATACGTTATACGTTATACGTTATACGTTATACGTTATACGTTATACGTTAAACGTTATACGGTATACGTCCTAGGATATGCGATGTACGTTATACGATATACGTTATACGTTATACGTTATACGTTATACGTTATACGTTATACGTTATACGTTATACGTTATACGTTATACGTTATACGTTATACGTTATACGTTATACGTTATACGGTATACGTCCTAGGATATGCGATGTACGTTATACGTTATACGTCATACGTTACACGTTATCCTTTATACGCTATACGTTATACGTTATACGTTATACGTTATACGTTATACGTTATACGTTATACGTTATACATTGTACGTTATACGTTATACGTTATACGTTATACGTCTTACGTTATACGTTATACGTTATATGTTATACGTTATACGTTATACGGTATACGTCCTAGGATATGCGATGTACGTTATACGATATACGTTATACGTTATACGTTATACGTTATACGTTATACGTTATACGTTATACGTTATACGTTATACGTTATACGTTATACGTTATACGTTATACGTTATACGTTATACGTTATACGTTATACGTTATACGTTATACGTTATACGTTATACGTTATACGGTATACGTCCTAGGGTATGCGATGTACGTTATACGTTATACGTTATACGTTATACGTTATACGTTATACGGTATACGTCCTAGGATATGCGATGTACGTTATACGTTATACGTCATACGTTATACGTTATACGGTATACGTCCTAGGATATGCGACGTACGTTATACGATATACGTTATTCGTTATACGTTATACGTTATACGTTATACGTTATACGTTATACGTTATACGTTATACGTTATACGTTATACATTGTACGTTATACGTTATACGTTATACGTTATACGTCTTACGTTATACGTTATACGTTATATGTTATACGTTATACGTTATACGGTATACGTCCTAGGATATGCGATGTACGTTATACGATATACGTTATACGTTATACGTTATACGTTATACGTTATACGTTATACGTTATACGTTATACGTTATACGTTATACGTTATACGTTATACGTTATACGTTATACGTTATACGTTATACGTTATACGGTATACGTCCTAGGGTATGCGATGTACGTTATACGTTATACGTTATACGTTATACGTTATACGTTATACGGTATACGTCCTAGGATATGCGATGTACGTTATACGTTATACGTCATACGTTATACGTTATACGGTATACGTCCTAGGATATGCGACGTACGTTATACGATATACGTTATTCGTTATACGTTATACGTTATACGTTATACGTTATACGTTATACGTTATACGTTATACGTTATACGTTATACGTTATACGTTATACGTTATACGTTATACGTTATACGTTATACGTTATACGTTATACGTTATACGTTATACGTTATACGTTATACGTTATACGTTATACGTTATACGTTATACGTTATACGTTATACGTTACACGTTATCCTTTATACGCTATACGTTATACGTTACACGTTATCCTTTCTACGCTATACGTTATACGCTATACGTTATATGTTATACGTTATACGTTATACGTTATACGTTATACGTTATACGTTATACGTTATACGTTATACGTTATACGTTATACGTTATACGTTATACGTTATACGTTATACGTTATACGTTATACGTTATACAGTATACGTCCTAGGATATGCGATGTACGTTATACGTTATACGTTATACGTTATACGTTATACGTTATACGTTATACGTTAAACGTTATACGTTATACGTCATACGTTATACGTTATACGTTACACGTTATCCTTTATACGCTATACGCTATACGTTATACGTTATACTATATACGTTATACGTTTTACGTTATACGTTATATATTATACGTTATACTGTATACGTTCTAGGATATGTGTTATACGTAATACGTTATACGTTATACGTTACGCGTTATACGTTATACGTTTTACGTTATACGTTGTACGTTATACGTTACACGTTACACGTTATACGTTATACCATATAGGTTTTACGTTATTCGTTACAAGTTACACGTTATACGTTATTCGTTATACGTTATACGTTATACGTTATACGTTATACGTTATACGTTATACGTTATACGTTATACGTTATACGTTATACGTTATACGTTATACGTTATACGTTATACGTTATACGATATACGTTATACGTTATACGGTATACGTTATACGTTACACGTTATACGTTACACGTTATCCTTTATACGCTATACGCTATACGTTATACGTTACACGTTATCCTTTCTACGCTATACGTTATACGCTATACGTTATATGTTATACGTTATACGTTATATGTTATACGTTATATGTTATACGTTATACGTTATACGTTATACGGTATACGTCCTAGGATTTGCGATGCACGTTATACGTTATACGTTATACGTTATACGTTATACGTTATACGTTACACGTTATACGTTATACCTTATACGTTTTACGTTATACGTTATAAGTTATACGTTATACGTTACACGTTATGTGTTATACGTTATACGTTTTACGATATATGTTATACGTTATACGTTGTACGTTATACGTTATACGTCATACGTTATACGTTATACGGTATACGTCCTAGGATATGCGATGTACGTTATACGATATACGTTATACGTTATACGTTATACGTTATATGTTATACGTTATACGTTATACGTTATACGTTATACGTTATACGTTATACGTTATACGTTATACGTTATACGTTATACGTTATACGTTATACGTTATACGTTATACGTTATACGTTATACGTTATACGTTACACGTTATCCTTTATACGCTATACGCTATACGTTATACGTTACACGTTATCCTTTCTACGCTATACGTTATACGCTATACGTTATATGTTATACGTTATACGTTATACGTTATACGTTATACGTTATACGTTATACGTTATACGTTATTCGTTATACGTTATACGTTATACGTTATACGTTATACGTTATACGTTATACGTTATACGTTATACGTTATACGTTATACGTTATACGTTATACGTTATACGTTATACGTTACGCGTTATACGTTATACGTTTTACGTTATACGTTGTACGTTATACGTTATACGTTACACGTTATACGTTATACCATATACGTTTTACGTTATTCGTTATAAGTTGTACGTTATAAGTTATACGTTATGTGTTATACGTTATACGTTTTACGTTATACGTTATACGTTATGCGTTGTACGTTATACGTTAAACGTTATACATTATACGTTATACGTTATACGTTATACGTTATACGTTATACGTTATACGTTATACGACATACGTTATACGTTATACGTTATACGTTATACGTTATACGTTATACGTTATACGTTATACGTTATACGTTACACGTTATACATTATACGTTATTCGTTATACGTTATACGTTATACGTTATACATCATACGTTATACGTTATACGTTTTACGTTATTCGTTATACGTTATACATTATACGTTATACGGTATACGTTATACGTTATACGTTGTACGTTGTACGTTATACGTTATACGTTATACGTTTTACGTTATACATTATACGTTATACGTTATACGTTATACGTTATACGTTATACGTTATACGTTATACGTTATACGTTATACGTTATACGTTATACGTTATACGTTATACGTTATACGTTATACGTTATACGTTATACGCTATACGTTATACGTTAGACGTTATACGTTATACGTTTTACGTTATACGTTATACGACATACGTTATACGTTATACGTTTTACGTTATACGTTATACGTTATACGTTATACGTTATACGTTGTACGTTATACGTTATACGTTATACGTTATACGTTATACGTTATACGTTATACGGTATACGCTACACGTTACACGTTACACGTTACACGTTATACGTTATACGCTATACGTTATACGCTATACGTTATACGTTATACGTTATACGCTATACGTTATAAGTTAGACGTTATACGTTATACGTTATACGTTATACGTTACACGTTATACGTTATACGCTATACGTTATACGTTATACGTTATACGTTATACGTTATACGGCATACGTGATACATTATACGTTTTACGTTACACGTAATTCGTTATACGTTATACATTATACGTTATACGTTATATGTTATACGTTATACGTTATACGTTATACGTTATACGTTATACGTTATTCGTTATACGTTATACGTTACACGTTACACGTTATACGTTATACGTTATACATTATACGTTATACGATATACGTTATACGCTATACGTTATACGTTATACGTTATACGTTATACGTTATACGTTATACGTTATACGTTATACGTTATACGTTATACGTTATACGTTATACGTTATACGTTATACGTTATACGTTATACGTTATACGTTATACGTTATTCGTTATACGTTATACGTTACACGTTACACGTTATACGTTGTACGTAATACGTTATACGTTATACGTTATACGTTATACGATATACGTTATACGTTATTCGTTATACGTTATTCGTTATACGTTATACGTTATACGTTATACGTTATACGTTACACGGTATATGTTATACGCTATACGTTATACGTTATACGTTATACGTTATACGTTATACGTTATACGTTATACGTTATACGTTATACGTTATACGTTATACGTTATACGTTATACGTTATACGTTATACGTTATACGTTATACATTATACGTTATACGTTATACGTTATACGTTATACGTTATACGTTATACGTTATACGTTATACGTTATACGTTATACGTTATACGTTATACGTTATACGTTATACGTTATACGTTATACGTTATACGTTATACGTTATACGTTATACGTTATTCGTTATACGTTATACGTTACACTTTACACGTTATACGTTATACGTTATACGTTACACTTTACACGTTATACGTTGTACGTAATACGTTATACGTTATACGTTATACGTTATACGGTATACGTTATACGTTATTCGTTATACGTTATACGTTATACGTTAAACGTTATACGTTATTCGTTATACGTTATACGTTACACGTTACACGTTATACGTTGTACGTAATACGTTATACGTTATACGTTATACGTTATACGGTATACGTTATACGTTATTCGTTATACGTTATACGTTATACGTTATACGTTATACGTTATACGGTATACGTTATACGCTATACGTTATACGTTATACGTTATACGTTATACGTTATACGTTATACGTTATACTCTACACGTTATACGTTATACGCTATACGTTATACGCTATACGTTATACGTTATACGTTATACGTTATACGTTATACGTTATACGTGATACATTATACGTTTTACGTTACACGTAATTCGTTATACGTTATACATAATACGTTATACGGAATACGTTATACGTTATACGTTACACGTTACACGTTATACGTTGTACGTAATACGTTATACGTTATACGTTATACGTTATACGTAATACGTTATACGTTATACGTTATACGTTTTACGTTATACGTTATACGTAATACGTTATACGTTATACGTTATACGTTTTACGTTATACGTTATACGTTATACGTTATACGTTATACGTTATACGTTATACGTTATACGTTATACGTTATACGTTATACGTTATACGTTATACGTTACACGTTACACGTTACACGTTACACGTTACACGTTATACGTTATACGCTATATGTTATACGCTATACGTTATACGTTATACGTTATACGTTATACGTTATACGTTATACGTTATACGTTGTACGTTATACGTTATACGTTATACGTTATACGTTATACGTTATACGTTATACGTTATACGTTATACGTTATACGTTATACGTTATACGTTATACGTTATACGTTATACGTTATACGTTATACGTTATACGTTATACGTTATACGTTATACGTTATACGTCATACGTTAAACGTTATACGTTATACGTCATACGTTATACGTTATACGTTATACGTTATACGTCATACGTTAAACGTTATACGTTATACGTCATACGTTATACGTTATACGTTATACGTTATACGTTATACGGTATACGTTATACGTTATACGGTATACGTCCTAGGATATGCGATGTACGTTATACGTTATACGTCATACGTTATACGTTATACGGTATACGTCCTAGGATATGCGATGTACGTTATACGATATACGTTATACGTTATACGTTATACGTTATATGTTATACGTTATACGCTATACGTTATACGTTATACGTTATACGTTATACGTTATACGTTATACGCTATACGTTATACGTTATACGTTATACGTTATACGTTATACGTTATACGTTATACTCTACACGTTATACGTTATACGCTATACGTTATACGCTATACGTTATACGTTATACGTTATACGTTATACGTTATACGTTATACGTGATACATTATACGTTTTACCTTACACGTAATTCGTTATACGTTATACATAATACGTTATACGGAATACGTTATACGTTATACGTTACACGTTACACGTTATACGTTGTACGTAATACGTTATACGTTATACGTTATACGTTATACGTAATACGTTATACGTTATACGTTATACGTTTTACGTTATACGTTATACGTTATACGTTATACGTTATACGTTATACGTTATACGTTATACGTTATACGTTATACGTTATACGTTATACGTTATACGTTACACGTTACACGTTACACGTTACACGTTACACGTTATACGTTATACGCTATATGTTATACGCTATACGTTATACGTTATACGTTATACGTTATACGTTATACGTTATACGTTATACGTTGTACGTTATACGTTATACGTTATACGTTATACGTTATACGTTATACGTTATACGTTATACGTTATACGTTATACGTTATACGTTATACGTTATACGTTATACGTTATACGTTATACGTTATACGTTATACGTTATACGTTATACGTTATACGTTATACGTTATACGTTATACGTCATACGTTAAACGTTATACGTTATACGTCATACGTTATACGTTATACGTTATACGTTACACGTTATCCTTTGTACGCTATACGCTATACGTTATACGTTATACGTTATACGTTATACGTTTTACGTTATACGTTATATATTATACGATATACTGTATACGTTCTAGGATATGCGTTATACGTTATACGTTATACGTTATACGTTACGCGTTATACGTTATACGTTTTACGTTATACGTTGTACGTTATACGTTATACGTTACACGTTATACGTTATACCATATACGTTTTACGTTATTCGTTATAAGTTATACGTTATACGTTATACGTTATACGTTATACGTTATACGTTATACGTTATACGTTATACGTTATACGTTATACGTTATACGTTATACGTTATACGTTATACGTTATACGTTATACGTTATACGTTATACGTTATACGTTATACGTTATACGTTATACGTTATACGTTATACGTTATACGTTATACGTTATACGTTATACGTTATACGTTATACGTTATACGTTATACGTTATACGTTATGCGTTATACATTGTACGTTATACGTTATACGTTATACGTTATACGTCTTACGTTATACGTTATACGTTATATGTTATACATTATACGTTATACGGTATACGTCCTAGGATATGCGATGTACGTTATACGATATACGTTATACGTTATACGTTATACGTTATACGTTATACCTTATACGTTATACGTTATACGTTATACGTTATACGTTATACGTTATACGTTATACGTTATACGTTATACGTTATACGTTATACGTTATACGTTATACGTTATACGTTATACGTTATACGTTATACGTTATACGTTATACGTTATACGTTATACGTTATACGTTATACGTTATACGTTATACGGTATACGTTATACGTTATACGGTATACGTCCTAGGATATGCGATGTACGTTATACGTTATACGTCATACGTTATACGTTATACGGTATACGTCCTAGGATATGCGATGTACGTTATACGATATACGTTATACGTTATACGTTATACGTTATATGTTATACGTTATACGCTATACGTTATACGTTATACGTTATACGTTATACGTTATACGTTATACATTATACGTTATACGTTATACGTTATACGTTATACGTTATACGTTATACGTTATACGTTACACGTTATCCTTTATACGCTATACGCTATACGATATACGTTACACGTTATACGTTATACGTTATACGTTATACGTTATACGTTATACGTTATACGTTATACGTTATACGTTATACGTTATACGTTACACGTTATACGTTATACGTTATACGTTATACGTTATACGTTATACGTTACACGTTATCCTTTATACGCTATACGTTATACGTTACACGTTATCCTTTCTACGCTATACGTTATACGCTATACGTTATATGTTATACGTTATACGTTATACGTTATACGTTATACGTTATACGTTATACGTTATACGTTATACGTTATACGTTATACGTTATACGTTATACGTTATACGTTATACGTTATACGTTATACAGTATACGTCCTAGGATATGCGATGTACGTTATACGTTATACGTTATACGTTATACGTTATACGTTATACGTTATACGTTAAACGTTATACGTTATACGTCATACGTTATACGTTATACGTTACACGTTATCCTTTATACGCTATACGCTATACGTTATACGTTATACTATATACGTTATACGTTTTACGTTATACGTTATATATTATACGTTATACCGTATACGTTCTAGGATATGTGTTATACGTAATACGTTAAACGTTATACGTTTTACGTTATACGTTGTACGTTATACGTTATACGTTACACGTTATACGTTATACCATATAGGTTTTACGTTATTCGTTATAAGTTACACGTTATACGTTATTCGTTATACGTTATACGTTATACGTTATACGTTATACGTTATACGTTATACGTTATACGTTATACGTTATACGTTATACGTTATACGTTATACGTCATACGTTATACGTTATACGGTATACGTCCTAGGATATGCGATGTACGTTATACGATATACGTTATACGTTATACGTTATACGTTATATGTTATACGTTATACGTTATACGTTATACGTTATACGTTATACGTTATACGTTATACGTTATACATTATACGTTATACGTTATACGTTATACGTTATACGTTATACGTTATACGTTATACGTTATACGTTATACGTTACACGTTATCCTTTATACGCTATACGCTATACGATATACGTTACACGTTTTACGTTATACGTTATACGTTATACGTTATACGTTATACGTTATACGTTATACGTTATACGTTATACGTTATACGTTATACGTTATACGTTATACGTTATACGTTATACGTTATACGTTATACGTTATACGTTATACGTTATACGTTACACGTTATCCTTTATACGCTATACGTTACACGTTATCCTTTCTACGCTATACGTTATACGCTATACGTTATATGTTATACGTTATACGTTATACGTTATACGTTATACGTTATACGTTATACGTTATACGTTATACGTTATACGTTATACGTTATACGTTATACGTTATACGTTATACGTTATACGTTATACAGTATACGTCCTAGGATATGCGATGTACGTTATACGTTATACGTTATACGTTATACGTTATACGTTATACGTTATACGTTAAACGTTATACGGTATACGTCCTAGGATATGCGATGTACGTTATACGATATACGTTATACGTTATACGTTATACGTTATACGTTATACGTTATACGTTATACGTTATACGTTATACGTTATACGTTATACGTTATACGTTATACGGTATACGTCCTAGGATATGCGATGTACGTTATACGTTATACGTCATACGTTACACGTTATCCTTTATACGCTATACGTTATACGTTATACGTTATACGTTATACGTTATACGTTATACGTTATACGTTATACATTGTACGTTATACGTTATACGTTATACGTTATACGTCTTACGTTATACGTTATACGTTATACGTTATACGTTATACGTTATACGTTATACGTTATACGTTATACGTTATACGTTATACGTTATACGTTATACGTTATACGTTATACGTTATACGTTATACGTTATACGTTACGCGTTATACGTTATACGTTTTACGTTATACGTTGTACGTTATACGTTATATGTTATACGTTATACGCTATACGTTATACTTTATACATTATACGCTATGCGTTATACGTTATACATTATACGTTATACGTTATACGTTATACGTTATAGGTTATACGTTATACGTTATACGTTATACGTTATACGTTATACGTTATACGTTATACGTTATACGTTATACGTTATACGTTATACGTTATACGTTATACGTTATACGATATACGTTATACGTTATACGGTATAAGTCCTAGGATATGCGATGTACGTTATACGTTATACGTTATACGTTATACGTTATACGTTATACGGTATACGTCCTAGGATATGCGATGTACGTTATACGTTATACGTCATACGTTATACGTTATACGGTATACGACCTAGGATATGCGATGTACGTTATACGATATACGTTATACGTTATACGTTATACGTTATACGGTATACGTCCTAGGATATGCGATGTACGTTATACGTTATACGTCATACGTTATACGTTATACGGTATACGACCTAGGATATGCGATGTACGTTATACGATATACGTTATACGTTATACGTTATACGTTATACGTTATGCGTTATACGTTATACGTTATACGTTATACGTTATACGTTATACGTTATACGTTATACGTTATACGTTATACGTTATACGTTATACGTTATATGTTATACGTTATACGATATACGTTATACGTTATACGTTATACGTTATACGTTATACGTTATACGTTATACGTTATACGTAATACGTTATACGTTATACGTTATACGTTATACGTTATACGTTATACGTTATACGTTATACGATATACGTTATACGTTATACGTTATACGTTATACGTTATACGTTATACGTTATACGTTATACGGTATACGTCCTAGGGTATGCGATGTACGTTATACGTTATACGTTATACGTTATACGTTATACGTTATACGGTATACGTCCTAGGATATGCGATGTACGTTATACGTTATACGTCATACGTTATACGTTATACGGTTTACGTCCTAGGATATGCGATGTACGTTATACGATATACGTTATACGTTATACGTTATACGTTATACGTTATACGTTATACGTTATACGTTATACGTTATACGTTATACGTTATACGTTACACGTTATACGTTATACGTTATACGTTATACGTTATACGTTTATACGTTATACGTTACACGTTATCCTTTATACGCTATACGCTATACGTTATACGTTACACGTTATCCTTTCTACGCTATACGTTATACGCTATACGTTATATGTTATACGTTATACGTTATACGTTATACGTTATACGTTATACGTTATACGTTATACGTTATACGGTATACGTTATACGTTATACGTTATACGTTATTCGTTATACGTTATACGTTAAACGTTATACGTTATACGTTATACGTTATACGTTATACGTTATACGTTATACGTTATACGTTATACGTTATACGTTATACGTTTTACGTTATACGTTGTACGTTATACGTTATACGTTACACGTTATACGTTATACCATATAGGTTTTACGTTATTCGTTATAAGTTACACGTTATACGTTATGCGTTATACGTTATACGTTATACGTTATACGTTATACGTTATACGTTATAAGTTATACGTTATACGTTATACGTTATACCTTATACGTTTTACGTTATACGTTATAAGTTATACGTTATACGTTACACGTTATCCGTTATACGTTATACGTTATACGTTATACGTTATACGTTATACGTTATACGTTATACGTTATACGTTATACGGTATACGTCCTAGGGTATGCGATGTACGTTATACGTTATACGTTATACGTTATACGTTATACGTTATACGGTATACGTCCTAGGATATGCGATGTACGTTATACGTTATACGTCATACGTTATACGTTATACGGTATACGACCTAGGATATGCGATGTACGTTATACGATATACGTTATACGTTATACGTTATACGCTATACGCTATACGTTATACGTTATACGTTATACGTTATACGTTTTACGTTATACGTTATATATTATACGTTATACTGTATACGTTCTAGGATATGTGTTATACGTTATACGTTATACGTTATACGTTACGCGTTATACGTTATACGTTTTACGTTATACGTTGTACGTTATACGTTATACGTTATACGTTATACGTTATACGTTATACGTTATACGTTACACGTTATACGTTACACGTTATCCTTTATACGCTATACGCTATACGTTATACGTTACACGTTATCCTTTCTACGCTATACGTTATACGCTATACGTTATATGTTATACGTTATACGTTATACGTTATACGTTATACGTTATACGTTATACGTTATACGTTATACGTCTTACGTTATACGTCATACGTTATACGTTATACGTTATACGTCATACATTGTACGTTATACGTTATACGTTATACGTTATACGTCTTACGTTATACGTTATACGTTATATGTTATACGTTATACGCTATACGTTATACTTTATACATTATACGCTATGCGTTATACGTTATACATTATACGTTATACGTTATACGTTATACGTTATAGGTTATACGTTATACGTTATACGTTATACGTTATACGTTATACGTTATACGTTATACGTTATACGTTATACGTTATACGTTATACGTTATACGTTATACGATATACGTTATACGTTATACGGTATAAGTCCTAGGATATGCGATGTACGTTATACGATATACGTTATACGTTATACGTTATACGTTATACGTTATCAGTTATACGTTATACGTTATACGTTATACGTTATACGTTATACGTTATACGTTATACGTTATACGTTATACGTTATACGTTATACGTTATACGTTATACGTTATACGTTATACGTTATACGTTATACGTTATACGTTATACGTTATACGTTATACGTTATACGTTACGCGTTATACGTTATACGTTTTACGTTATACGTTGTACGTTATACGTTATACGTTACACGTTATACGTTATACCATATACGTTTTACGTTATTCGTTATAAGTTGTACGTTATAAGTTATACGTTATGTGTTATACGTTATACGTTTTACGTTATACGTTATACGTTATGCGTTGTACGTTATACGTTAAACGTTATACATTATACGTTATACGTTATACGTTATACGTTATACGTTATACGTTATACGTTATACGACATACGTTATACGTTATACGTTATACGTTACACGTTATCCTTTATACGCTATACGCTATACGTTATACGTTATACGTTATACGTTATACGTTTTACGTTATACGTTATACGTTATACGTTATACGTTATACGATATACGTCTTACGTTATACGTTATACGTTATATGTTATACGTTATACGTTATACGGTATACGTCCTAGGATATGCGATGTACGTTATACGATATACGTTATACGTTATACGTTATACGTTATACGTTATCAGTTATACGTTATACGTTATACGTTATACGTTATACGTTATACGTTATACGTTATACGTTATACGTTATACGTTATACGTTATACGTTATACGTTATACGTTATACGTTATACGTTATACGTTATACGTTATACGTTATACGTTACGCGTTATACGTTATACGTTTTACGTTATACGTTGTACGTTATACGTTATACGTTATACGTTATACGTTATACGTTATACGTTATACGTTATACGTTATACGTTATACGTTATACGTTATACATTATACGTTATACGTTATACGTTATACGTTATAGGTTATACGTTATACGTTATACGTTATACGTTATACGTTATACGTTATACGTTATACGTTATACGTTATACGTTATACGTTATACGTTATACGTTATACGATATACGTTATACGTTATACGGTATAAGTCCTAGGATATGCGATGTACGTTATACGATATACGTTATACGTTATACGTTATACGTTATACGTTATCAGTTATACGTTATACGTTATACGTTATACGTTATACGTTATACGTTATACGTTATACGTTATACGTTATACGTTATACGTTATACGTTATACGTTATACGTTATACGTTATACGTTATACGTTATACGTTATACGTTATACGTTATACGTTATACGTTATACGTTATACGTTACGCGTTATACGTTATACGTTTTACGTTATACGTTGTACGTTATACGTTATACGTTACACGTTATACGTTATACCATATACGTTTTACGTTATTCGTTATAAGTTGTACGTTATAAATTATACGTTATGTGTTATACGTTATACGTTTTACGTTATACGTTATACGTTATGCGTTGTACGTTATACGTTAAACGTTATACATTATACGTTATACGTTATACGTTGTACGTTATACGTTATACGTTATACGTTATACGACATACGTTATACGTTATACGTTATACGTTACACGTTATCCTTTATACGCTATACGCTATACGTTATACGTTATACGTTATACGTTATACGTTTTACGTTATACGTTATACGTTATACGTTATACGTTATACGATATACGTCTTACGTTATACGTTATACGTTATATGTTATACGTTATACGTTATACGGTATACGTCCTAGGATATGCGATGTACGTTATACGATATACGTTATACGTTATACGTTATACGTTATACGTTATCAGTTATACGTTATACGTTATACGTTATACGTTATACGTTATACGTTATACGTTATACGTTATACGTTATACGTTATACGTTATACGTTATACGTTATACGTTATACGTTATACGTTATACGTTATACGTTATACGTTATACGTTATACGTTATACGTTATACGTTATACGTTATACGTTATACGTTATACGTTATACGTTATACGTTATACGTTATACGTTATACGTTATACGTTATACGTTATACGTTATACGTTATACGTTATACGTTATACGTTATACGTTATACGTTATACGTTATACGTTATACGTTATACGTTATACGTTATACGTTATACGTTATACGTTATACGTTATACGTTATACGTTATACGTTATACGTTATACGTTATACGTTATACGTTATACGTTATACGTTATACGTTATACGTTATACGTTATACGTTATACGTTATACGTTATACGTTATACGGTATACGTCCTAGGGTATGCGATGTACGTTATACGTTATACGTTATACGTTATACGTTATACGTTATACGGTATACGTCCTAGGATATGCGATGTACGTTATACGTTATACGTCATACGTTATACGTTATACGGTTTACGTCCTAGGATATGCGATGTACGTTATACGATATACGTTATACGTTATACGTTATACGTTATACGTTATACGTTATACGTTATACGTTATACGTTATACGTTATACGTTATACGTTATACGTTATATGTTATACGTTATACGTTATACGTTATACGTTATACGTTATACGTTATACGTTATACGTTATACGTTATACGTTATACGTTATACGTTATACGTTATACGTTATACGTTATACGTTATACGTTATACGTTATACGTTATACGTTATACGTTATACGTTATACGTTATACGTTATACGTTATACGTTATACGTTATACGTTATACGTTATACGTTATACGTTATACGTTATACGTTATACGTTATACGTTATACGTTATACGTTATACGTTATACGTTATACGTTATACGGTATACGTCCTAGGGTATGCGATGTACGTTATACGTTATACGTTATACGTTATACGTTATACGTTATACGGTATACGTCCTAGGATATGCGATGTACGTTATACGTTATACGTCATACGTTATACGTTATACGGTTTACGTCCTAGGATATGCGATGTACGTTATACGATATACGTTATACGTTATACGTTATACGTTATACGTTATACGTTATACGTTATACGTTATACGTTATACGTTATACGTTATACGTTATACGTTATACGTTATACGTTATACGTTATACGTTATACGTTTATACGTTATACGTTACACGTTATCCTTTATACGCTATACGCTATACGTTATACGTTACACGTTATCCTTTCTACGCTATACGTTATACGCTATACGTTATATGTTATACGTTATACGTTATACGTTATACGTTATACGTTATACGTTATACGTTATACGTTATACGGTATACGTTATACGTTATACGTTATACGTTATTCGTTATACGTTATACGTTAAACGTTATACGTTATACGTTATACGTTATACGTTATACGTTATACGTTATACGTTATACGTTATACGTTATACGTTTTACGTTATACGTTGTACGTTATACGTTATACGTTACACGTTATACGTTATACCATATAGGTTTTACGTTATTCGTTATACGTTATACGTTATACGTTATACGTTATACGTTATACGTTATACGTTATACGTTATACGTTATACGTTATACGTTATACGTTATACGTTATACGTTATACGTTATACGTTATACGTTATACGTTATACGTTATACGTTATACGTTATACGGTATACGTCCTAGGGTATGCGATGTACGTTATACGTTATACGTTATACGTTATACGTTATACGTTATACGGTATACGTCCTAGGATATGCGATGTACGTTATACGTTATACGTCATACGTTATACGTTATACGGTTTACGTTATACGTTATACGTTATACGTTATACGTTATACGTTATACGTTATACGTTATACGTTATACGTTATACGTTATACGTTATACGTTATACGTTATACGTTATACGTTATACGTTATACGTTATACGTTATACGTTATACGTTATACGTTATACGTTATACGGTATACGTCCTAGGGTATGCGATGTACGTTATACGTTATACGTTATACGTTATACGTTATACGTTATACGGTATACGTCCTAGGATATGCGATGTACGTTATACGTTATACGTCATACGTTATACGTTATACGGTTTACGTCCTAGGATATGCGATGTACGTTATACGATATACGTTATACGTTATACGTTATACGTTATACGTTATACGTTATACGTTATACGTTATACGTTATACGTTATACGTTATACGTTATACGTTATACGTTATACGTTATACGTTATACGTTATACGTTTATACGTTATACGTTACACGTTATCCTTTATACGCTATACGCTATACGTTATACGTTACACGTTATCCTTTCTACGCTATACGTTATACGCTATACGTTATATGTTATACGTTATACGTTATACGTTATACGTTATACGTTATACGTTATACGTTATACGTTATACGGTATACGTTATACGTTATACGTTATACGTTATTCGTTATACGTTATACGTTAAACGTTATACGTTATACGTTATACGTTATACGTTATACGTTATACGTTATACGTTATACGTTATACGTTATACGTTTTACGTTATACGTTGTACGTTATACGTTATACGTTACACGTTATACGTTATACCATATAGGTTTTACGTTATTCGTTATAAGTTACACGTTATACGTTATGCGTTATACGTTATACGTTATACGTTATACGTTATACGTTATACGTTATACGTTATACGTTATACGTTATACCTTATACGTTTTACGTTATACGTTATAAGTTATACGTTATACGTTACACGTTATCCGTTATACGTTATACGTTATACGTTATACGTTATACGTTATACGTTATACGTTATACGTTATACGTTATACGTTATACGTTATACGGTATACGTCCTAGGGTATGCGATGTACGTTATACGTTATACGTTATACGTTATACGTTATACGTTATACGGTATACGTCCTAGGATATGCGATGTACGTTATACGTTATACGTCATACGTTATACGTTATACGGTATACGACCTAGGATATGCGATGTACGTTATACGATATACGTTATACGTTATACGTTATACGTTATACGTTATGCGTTATACGTTATACGTTATACGTTATACGTTATACGTTATACGTTATACGTTATACGTTATACGTTATACGTTATACGTTATACGTTATATGTTATACGTTATACGATATACGTTATACGTTATACGTTATACGTTATACGTTATACGTTATACGTTATACGTTATACGTAATACGTTATACGTTATACGTTATACGTTATACGTTATACGTTATACGTTATACGTTAAACGATATACGTTATACGCTATACGCTATACGTTATACGTTATACGTTATACGTTATACGTTTTACGTTATACGTTATATATTATACGATATACTGTATACGTTCTAGGATATGCGTTATACGTTATACGTTATACGTTATACGTTACGCGTTATACGTTATACGTTTTACGTTATACGTTGTACGTTATACGTTATACGTTACACGTTATACGTTATACCATATACGTTTTACGTTATTCGTTATAAGTTATACGTTATACGTTATACGTTATACGTTATACGTTATACGTTATACGTTATACGTTATACGTTATACCTTATACGTTTTACGTTATACGTTATAAGTTATACGTTATGCGTTACACGTTATACGTTATACGTTATACGTTATACGTTATACGTTATACGTTATACGTTATACGTTATACGTTATACGGTATACGTCCTAGGGTATGCGATGTACGTTATACGTTATACGTTATACGTTATACGTTATACGTTATACGGTATACGTCCTAGGATATGCGATGTACGTTATACGTTATACGTCATACGTTATACGTTATACGGTATACGACCTAGGATATGCGATGTACGTTATACGATATACGTTATACGTTATACGTTATACGTTATACGTTATGCGTTATACGTTATACGTTATACGTTATACGTTATACGTTATACGTTATACGTTATACGTTATACGTTATACGTTATACGTTATACGTTATACGATATACGTTATACGTTATACGTTATACGTTATACGTTATACGTTATACGTTATACGTTATACGTTATACGTTATACGTTATACGTTATACGTTATACGTTATACGTTATACGTTATACGTTATACGATATACGTTATACGCTATACGCTATACGCTATACGTTATACGTTATACGTTATACGTTATACGTTTTACGTTATACGTTATATATTATACGATATACTGTATACGTTCTAGGATATGCGTTATACGTTATACGTTATACGTTATACGTTACGCGTTATACGTTATACGTTTTACGTTATACGTTGTACGTTATACGTTATACGTTACACGTTATACGTTATACCATATACGTTTTACGTTATTCGTTATAAGTTATACGTTATACGTTATACGTTATACGTTATACGTTATACGTTATACGTTATACGTTATACGTTATACGTTATACGGTGTACGTCCTAGGATATGCGATGTACGTTATACGTTATACGTTATACGTTATACGTTATACGTTATACGTTATACGTTATACGTTATACGTTATACGTTATACGTTATACGTTATACGTTATACGTTATACGTTATACGTTATGCGTTATACGTTATACGTTATAGGTTATACGTTATACGTTATACGTTATACGTTATACGTTATACGTTGTACGTTATACGTTGTACGTTATACGTTATACGTTATACGTTATACGTTATACGTTATACGTTATACGTTATACGTTATACATTGTACGTTATACGTTATACGTTATACGTTATACGTTATACGTTATACGTTATACGTTATACGTTATACGTTATACGTTGTACGTTATACGTTGTACGTTATACGTTATACGTTATACGTTATACGGTATACGTTATACGTTATACGTTATACGTTATACGATATACGTTATACGGTATACGTCCTAGGATATGCGATGTACGTTATACGTTATACGTTATACATTGTACGTTATACGTTATACGTTATACGTTATACGTCTTACGTTATACGTTATACGTTATATGTTATACGTTATACGTTATACGGTATACGTCCTAGGATATGCGATGTACGTTATACGATATACGTTATACGTTATACGTTATACGTTATACGTTATACGCTATACGTTACACGTTATCCTTTCTACGCTATACGTTATACATTATACGTTATAAGTTATACGTTATACGTTATACGTTATACGGTATACGTTATACGCTATACGTTATACGTTATACGTTATACGTTATACGTTATACGTTATAAGTTATACGTTATACGTTATACGTTATACGGTATACGTTATACGCTATACGTTATACGTTATACGTTATACGTTATACGTTATACGTTATACGTTATACGTTATACGTTATACGTTATACGTTATACGTTATACGTTATACGTTATACGTTATACGTTATACGTTATACGTTATACGTTATACGTTATACGTTATACGTTATACGTTATACGTTATACGTTATACGTTATACGTTATACGTTATACGTTATACGTTATACGTTATACGTTATACGTTATACGTTACACGTTATCCTTTATACGCTATACGCTATACGTTATACGTTACACGATATCCTTTCTACGCTATACGTTATACGCTATACGTTATATGTTATACGTTATACGTTATACGTTATACGTTATACGTTATACGTTATACGTTATACGTTATACGTTATACGTTATACGTTATACGTTATACGTTATACGTTATACGTTATACGTTATGCGTTATACATTGTACGTTATACGTTATACGTTATACGTTATACGTCTTACGTTATACGTTATACGTTATATGTTATACGTTATACGTTATACGGTATACGTCCTAGGATATGCGATATACGTTATACGATATACGTTATACGTTATACGTTATACGTTATACGTTATACGTTATACGTTATACGTTATACGATATACGTTATACGTTATACGTTATACGTTATACGTTATACGTTATACGTTATACGTTATACGTTATACGTTATACGTTATACGTCATACGTTATACGTTATACGTTATACGTCATACGTTATACGTTACACGTTACCCTTTATACGCTATACGCTATACGTTATACGTTATACGTTATACGTTATACGTTTTACGTTATACGTTATATATTATACGTTATACTGTATACGTTCTAGGATATGTGTTATACGTTATACGTTATATGTTATACGTTACGCGTTATACGTTATACGTTTTACGTTATACGTTGTACGTTATACGTTATACGTTACACGTTATACGTTATACCATATAGGTTTTACGTTATTCGTTATAAGTTACACGTTATACGTTATTCGTTATACGTTATACGTTATACGTTATACGTTATACGTTATACGTTATACGTTATACGTTATACGTTATACGTTATACGTTATACGTTATACGTTATACGTTATACGTTACACGTTATACGTTACACGTTATCCTTTATACGCTATACGCTATACGTTATACGTTACACGTTATCCTTTCTACGCTATACGTTATACGCTATACGTTATATGTTATACGTTATACGTTATACGTTATACGTTATACGTTATACGTTATACGTTATACGTCTTACGTTATACGTTATACGTTATACGTTATACGTTATACGTCTTACGTTATACGTTATACGTTATACGTTATATGTTATACGTTATACGCTATACGTTATACGTTATACGTTATACGTTATACGTTATACGTTATACGTTATACGTTATACGGTATACGTCCTAGGGTATGCGATGTACGTTATACGTTATACGTTATACGTTATACGTTATACGTTATACGGTATACGTCCTAGGATATGCGATGTACGTTATACGTTATACGTCATACGTTATACGTTATACGGTTTACGTCCTAGGATATGCGATGTACGTTATACGATATACGTTATACGTTATACGTTATACGTTATACGTTATACGTTATACGTTATACGTTATACGTTATACGTTATAGGTTATACGTTATACGTTATACGTTATACGTTATACGTTATACGTTATACGTTATACGTTATACGTTATACGTTATACGTTATACGTTATACGTTATACGTTATACGTTATACGTTATACGTTATACGTTATACGTTATACGTTATACGTTATACGTTATACGTTATACGTTATACGTTATACGTTATACGTTATACGTTATACGATATACGTTATACGTTATACGTTATACGTTATACGTTATACGTTATACGTTATACGTCATACGTTATACGTTATACGTTATACGTTATACGTCATACGTTATACGTTATACGTTACACGTTATCCTTTATACGCTATACGCTATACGTTATACGTTATACGTTATACGTTATACGTTTTACGTTATACGATATATATTATACGTTATACTGTATACGTTCTAGGATATGTGTTATACGTTATACGTTATACGTTATACGTTACGCGTTATACGTTATACGTTTTACGTTATACGTTGTACGTTATACGTTATACGTTACACGTTATACGTTATACCATATAGGTTTTACGTTATTCGTTATAAGTTACACGTTATACGTTATTCGTTATACGTTATACGTTATACGTTATACGTTATACGTTATACGTTATACGTTATACGTTATACGTTATACGTTATACGTTATACGTTATACGTTATACGTTATACGTTATACGTTATACGTTACACGTTATACGTTACACGTTATCCTTTATACGCTATACGCTATACGTTATACGTTACACGTTATCCTTTCTACGCTATACGTTATACGCTATACGTTATATGTTATACGTTATACGTTATACGTTATACGTTATACGTTATACGTTATACGATATACGTTATACGTTATACGGTATAAGTCCTAGGATATGCGATGTACGTTATACGATATACGTTATACGTTATACGTTATACGTTATACGTTATCAGTTATACGTTATACGTTATACGTTATACGTTATACGTTATACGTTATACGTTATACGTTATACGTTATACGTTATACGTTATACGTTATACGTTATACGTTATACGTTATACGTTATACGTTATACGTTATACGTTATACGTTATACGTTATACGTTATACGTTATACGTTATACGTTATACGTTATACGTTATACGTTACGCGTTATACGTTATACGTTTTACGTTATACGTTGTACGTTATACGTTATACGTTACACGTTATACGTTATACCATATACGTTTTACGTTATTCGTTATAAGTTGTACGTTATAAGTTATACGTTATGTGTTATACGTTATACGTTTTACGTTATACGTTATACGTTATGCGTTGTACGTTATACGTTAAACGTTATACATTATACGTTATACGTTATACGTTATACGTTATACGTTATACGTTATACGTTATACGACATACGTTATACGTTATACGTTATACGTTACACGTTATCCTTTATACGCTATACGCTATACGTTATACGTTATACGTTATACGTTATACGTTTTACGTTATACGTTATAGGTTATACGTTATACGTTATACGATATACGTCTTACGTTATACGTTATACGTTATATGTTATACGTTATACGTTATACGGTATACGTCCTAGGATATGCGATGTACGTTATACGATATACGTTATACGTTATACGTTATACGTTATACGTAATCAGTTATATTTATACGTTATACGTTATACGTTATACGTTATACGTTATACGTTATACGTTGTACGTTATACGTTATACGTTATACGTTATACGTTATACATTATACGTTATACGTTATACGTTATACGTTATACGTTATACGTTATACGTTATACGTTATACGTTATACGTTATACGTTATACGTTATACGTTATACGTTATACGTTATACGTTATACGTTATACGTTATACGTTATACGTTATACGTTATACGTTATACGTTATACGTTATACGTTATACGTTATACGTTATACGTTATACGTTATACGTTATACGTTATACGTTATACGTTATACGTTATACGTTATACGTTATACGTTATACGTTATACGTTATACGTTATACGTTATACGTTATACGTTATACGTTATACGTTATACGTTATACGTTATACGTTATACGTTATACGTTATACGTTATACGTTATACGTTATACGTTATACGTTATACGGTATACGTCCTAGGGTATGCGATGTACGTTATACGTTATACGTTATACGTTATACGTTATACGTTATACGGTATACGTCCTAGGATATGCGATGTACGTTATACGTTATACGTCATACGTTATACGTTATACGGTTTACGTCCTAGGATATGCGATGTACGTTATACGATATACGTTATACGTTATACGTTATACGTTATACGTTATACGTTATACGTTATACGTTATACGTTATACGTTATACGTTATACGTTATACGTTATACGTTATACGTTATACGTTCTACGTTATACGTTTATACGTTATACGTTACACGTTATCCTTTATACGCTATACGCTATACGTTATACGTTACACGTTATCCTTTCTACGCTATACGTTATACGCTATACGTTATATGTTATACGTTATACGTTATACGTTATACGTTATACGTTATACGTTATACGTTATACGTTATACGGTATACGTTATACGTTATACGTTATACGTTATTCGTTATACGTTATACGTTAAACGTTATACGTTATACGTTATACGTTATACGTTATACGTTATACGTTATACGTTATACGTTATACGTTATACGTTATACGTTTTACGTTATACGTTGTACGTTATACGTTATACGTTACACGTTATACGTTATACCATATAGGTTTTACGTTATTCGTTATAAGTTACACGTTATACGTTATGCGTTATACGTTATACGTTATACGTTATACGTTATACGTTATACGTTATACGTTATACGTTATACGTTATACCTTATACGTTTTACGTTATACGTTATAAGTTATACGTTATACGTTACACGTTATCCGTTATACGTTATACGTTATACGTTATACGTTATACGTTATACGTTATACGTTATACGTTATACGTTATACGGTATACGTCCTAGGGTATGCGATGTACGTTATACGTTATACGTTATACGTTATACGTTATACGTTATACGGTATACGTCCTAGGATATGCGATGTACGTTATACGTTATACGTCATACGTTATACGTTATACGGTATACGACCTAGGATATGCGATGTACGTTATACGATATACGTTATACGTTATACGTTATACGTTATACGTTATGCGTTATACGTTATACGTTATACGTTATACGTTATACGTTATACGTTATACGTTATACGTTATACGTTATACGTTATACGTTATACGTTATACGTTATATGTTATACGTTATACGATATACGTTATACGTTATACGTTATACGTTATACGTTATACGTTATAGGTTATACGTTATACGTAATACGTTATACGTTATACGTTATACGTTATACGTTATACGTTATACGTTATACGTTATACGATATACGTTATACGCTATACGCTATACGTTATACGTTATACGTTATACGTTATACGTTTTACGTTATACGTTATATATTATACGATATACTGTATACGTTCTAGGATATGCGTTATACGTTATACGTTATACGTTATACGTTACGCGTTATACGTTATACGTTTTACGTTATACGTTGTACGTTATACGTTATACGTTACACGTTATACGTTATACCATATACGTTTTACGTTATTCGTTATAAGTTATACGTTATACGTTATACGTTATACGTTATACGTTATACGTTATACGTTATACGTTATACCTTATACGTTTTACGTTATACGTTATAAGTTATACGTTATGCGTTACACGTTATACGTTATACGTTATACGTTATACGTTATACGTTATACGTTATACGTTATACGTTATACGTTATACGGTATACGTCCTAGGGTATGCGATGTACGTTATACGTTATACGTTATACGTTATACGTTATACGTTATACGGTATACGTCCTAGGATATGCGATGTACGTTATACGTTATACGTCATACGTTATACGTTATACGGTATACGACCTAGGATATGCGATGTACGTTATACGATATACGTTATACGTTATACGTTATACGTTATACGTTATGCGTTATACGTTATACGTTATACGTTATACGTTATACGTTATACGTTATACGTTATACGTTATACGTTATACGTTATACGTTATACGTTATACGATATACGTTATACGTTATACGTTATACGTTATACGTTATACGTTATACGTTATACGTTATACGTTATACGTTATACGTTATACGTTATACGTTATACGTTATACGTTATACGTTATACGTTATACGATATACGTTATACGCTATACGCTATACGTTATACGTTATACGTTATACGTTATACGTTTTACGTTATACGTTATATATTATACAATATACTGTATACGTTCTAGGATATGCGTTATACGTTATACGTTATACGTTATACGTTACGCGTTATACGTTATACGTTTTACGTTATACGTTGTACGTTATACGTTATACGTTACACGTTATACGTTATACCATATACGTTTTACGTTATTCGTTATAAGTTATACGTTATACGTTATACGTTATACGTTATACGTTATACGTTATACGTTATACGTTATACGTTATACGTTATACGTTATACGGTGTACGTCCTAGGATATGCGATGTACGTTATACGTTATACGTTATACGTTATACGTTATACGTTATACGTTATACGTTATACGTTATACGTTATACGTTATACGTTATACGTTATACGTTATACGTTATACGTTATACGTTATACGTTATACGTTATACGTTATGCGTTATACGTTATACGTTATACGTTATACGTTATACGTTATACGTTATACGTTATACGTTATTTGTTGTACGTTATACGTTGTACGTTATACGTTATACGTTATACGTTATACGTTATACGTTATACGTTATACGTTATACGTTATACATTGTACGTTATACGTTATACGTTATACGTTATACGTTATACGTTATACGTTATACGTTATACGTTATACGTTATACGTTGTACGTTATACGTTGTACGTTATACGTTATACGTTATACGTTATACGGTATACGTTATACGCTATACGTTATACGTTATACGTTATACGTTATACGTTATACGTTATACGTTATACGATATACGTTATACGGTATACGTCCTAGGATATGCGATGTACGTTATACGTTATACGTTATACATTGTACGTTATACGTTATACGTTATACGTTATACGTCTTACGTTATACGTTATACGTTATATGTTATACGTTATACGTTATACGGTATACGTCCTAGGATATGCGATGTACGTTATACGATATACGTTATACGTTATACGTTATACGTTATACGTTATACGCTATACGTTACACGTTATCCTTTCTACGCTATACGTTATACATTATACGTTATAAGTTATACGTTATACGTTATACGTTATACGGTATACGTTATACGCTATACGTTATACGTTATACGTTATACGTTATACGTTATACGTTATAAGTTATACGTTATACGTTATACGTTATACGGTATACGTTATACGCTATACGTTATACGTTATACGTTATACGTTATACGTTATACGTTATACGTTATACGATATACGTTATACGGTATACGTCCTAGGATATGCGATGTACGTTATACGTTATACGTTACACGTTATACGTTATACGTTATACGTTATACGTTATACGTTATACGTTATACGTTATACGTTATACGTTATACGTTATACGTTATACGTTATACGTTATACGTTATACGTTATACGTTATACGTTATACGTTATACGTTATACGTCCTAGGATATGCGATGTACGTTATACGATATACGTTATACGTTATACGTTATACGTTATACGTTATACGTTATACGTTATACGTTATACGTTATACGTTATACGTTATACGTTATACGTTATACGTTATACGTTATACGTTATACGTTATACGTTATACGTTATACGTTATACGTTATACGTTATACGTTATACGTTACACGTTATCCTTTATACGCTATACGCTATACGTTATACGTTACACGTTATCCTTTCTACGCTATACGTTATACGCTATACGTTATATGTTATACGTTATACGTTATACGTTATACGTTATACGTTATACGTTATACGTTATACGTTATACGTTATACGTTATACGTTATACGTTATACGTTATACGTTATACGTTATACGTTATACGTTATGCGTTATACATTGTACGTTATACGTTATACGTTATACGTTATACGTCTTACGTTATACGTTATACGTTATATGTTATACGTTATACGTTATACGGTATACGTCCTAGGATATGCGATATACGTTATACGATATACGTTATACGTTATACGTTATACGTTATACGTTATACGTTATACGTTATACGTTATACGTTATACGTTATACGTTATACGTTATACGTTATACGTTATACGTTATACGTTATACGTTATACGTTATACGTTATACGTTATACGTTATACGTTATACGTTATACGTTATACGGTATACGTTATACGTTATACGGTATACGTCCTAGGATATGCGATGTACGTTATACGTTATACGTCATACGTTATACGTTATACGGTATACGTCCTAGGATATGCGATGTACGTTATACGATATACGTTATACGTTATACGTTATACGTTATACGTTATACGTTATACGTTATACGTTATACGTTATACGTTATACGTTATACGTTATACGTTATACGTTATACGTTATACGTTATACGTTATACGTTATACGTTATGCGTTATACATTGTACGTTATACGTTATACGTTATACGTTATACGTTATACGTCTTACGTTATACGTTATACGTTATATGTTATACGTTATACGTTATACGGTATACGTCCTAGGATATGCGATATACGTTATACGATATACGTTATACGTTATACGTTATACGTTATACGTTATACGTTATACGTTATACGTTATACGTTATACGTTATACGTTATACGTTATACGTTATACGTTATACGTTATACGTTATACGTTATACGTTATACGTTATACGTTATACGTTATACGTTATACGTTATACGTTATACGTTATACGTTATACGTTATACGTTATACGTTATACGTTATACATTGTACGTTATACGTTATACGTTATACGTTATACGTCTTACGTTATACGTTATACGTTATATGTTATACGTTATACGTTATACGGTATACGTCCTAGGATATGCGATGTACGTTATTCGATATACGTTATACGTTATACGTTATACGTTATACGTTATACGTTATACGTTATACGTTATACGTTATACGTTATACGTTATACGTTATACGTTATACGTTATACGTTATACGTTATACGTTATACGTTATACGTTATACGTTATACGTTATACGTTATACATTGTACGTTATACGTTATACGTTATACGTTATACGTCTTACGTTATACGTTATACGTTATATGTTATACGTTATACGTTATACGGTATACGTCCTAGGATATGCGATGTACGTTATACGATATACGTTATACGTTATACGTTATACGTTATACGTTATACGTTATACGTTATACGTTATACGTTATACGTTATACGTTACACGTTATCCTTTATACGCTATACGTTATACGTTACACGTTATCCTTTCTACGCTATACGTTATACGCTATACGTTATATGTTATACGTTATACGTTATACGTTATACGTTATAATTTATACGTTATACGTTATACGTTATACGTTATACGTTATACGTTATACGTTATACGTTATACGTTATACGTTATACGTTATACGTTATACGTTATACGTTATACGTTATACGTTATACGTTATACGTTATACGTTATACGTTATACATTGTACGTTATACGTTATACGTTATACGTTATACGTCTTTTTTTTTTTTTTTTTTTTTTTTTTTATTAACGTGGGGGAAATCTTCGAAAGACCCCCCCGCCGCCTGGGGAGGGGCGGGGGGAGTGTGGGATTCCCCGCGCCCGGAAGGAAACCCATCGGGCGCGGGACCTACCCACTAAAACCCACCACGGTGGCCATCCTCGCACTATGCAGGGGGAGCACCTGGGACCGAAGACATCATAACATCAGGCGCTCCCCCGTGCAGGGCTCTCGCGCCCGTGTCCTCCCGTTCCAGGGAAGGGAGGGGGTACTTCACCCTCCCCTCCCTGTTTTCTCCTCGGCGCTCTGGCGCCCGACGTCGGAGCAGGGCCACACTGCTCCGACGTCCCACTCCCGGGGGCCGCCCGAGGGCGGCCGCGAGTCCCACACTCGCGACCGCCCACGGCCCCCATAGCCGCGCCGGAGGCACGGCCCTGGGACCGTGCCGTCGGCGCGGCCGCACCCCGGCTCGTACGCTCCCGAGGGCGGCTCTGGCCTCTCCGCCCTCGAGAGCGTCGCCGTCCCTTATTCCTCCCACCCCTCAGACGACGGGCGGTGGCACGAGCCTCAAGGGCTACGCACCCCCGCCCGCCGCTCTCAGGGTGGCCTCCCCAGCCCTTCCGGAGGCCCACCCGCCCCCGGCCTCGGACGAGGCCTCGCTCGCGGTCTCCCGCTCTCGCGAATGCGGCTCGCGGCCTCCTTCCGCGAGATTACCTCCTCGCAGAAGGAGGCCACGGCCCGCCACTTCGTCTCGCTGCCGAGCATGGCCTGTACCACGCCCGGCAGCGATAGGTCCGCCCCAATCACGGCCGTGAGGACACGGCGCTCCACCCCCCAGGCCGGACACACCTCGAGGGTGTGTTGCGCCGTGTCCTCGTCCGCTGGACAGTGCCAGCAGCGCGCCGCCTCTTCCACACCGATCCGGCACAGGTACTGACCGAAGCATCCGTGCCCGGACAGCACCTGCACCAACCGGTAGGTGAGTGAGCCGAAGCGCCTACCCAGCCACTCAAACAGGACCGGCCGGATAGCCCGGACAGTCCTCTGGCCGAACAACGGCTCGGCCAGCCGCTGCTGCCAAAGCTGCAGCATGGACTCCCGGGCCTGGCGCCTCAGGGCCTCCACCTCGCAGCCCGCCAGGACCACCCCATCCTCGCGGGCGCGCATGCGGCCCTCGTAGAAAGCCGCATGCGCGCCCGCGATCAAGTCCGCCGGGGGTAGCCCTGACAGGACGCTCGCCGCCTCATACGAAACGGTCCGGTACCCCCGGGCGATCCGCAGTGCAAGCCGCCTTTGAACCCGGCGCAGCAATACCTTGCTGCGCCGGGAGGCGGCCAGGTCGCCCGCCCAAACGGGGGCCCCGTATAGGGCCACCGAGTGGACCATTCCCGCGTAGAGGCGGCGAACCCGGTCACTCGGGCCCCGCAGGTTGGGGAGGATACGGCCCAAAGCGCCAACTATCCTCTCCAACCGCGGGGCCAGGGCCCGGAAATGGCCCTCGAAGCGCCAGTGGCTGTCGAGGTGAAGTCCCAGATATTTCATCTGAGACCTCACCTCGACGTCTGTCTCACCCACCCGGATCAGGGGGGGAGGCGGCTCTCCCCGGGGTCTATACATCCCGAGTACCTCGGTTTTGTGGAGAGCCACCTCCAAACCGATCCCCCTGATCCGGGAGACGACGCGCCGGACACCGTCCTCGGCGGCCCGAACAGCCCCCCTCCAGTCCCCCCCGACGGCCAACAACAAGGTGTCGTCCGCGTAACATGTCAGACTGACGCCGTCGGGGAGGTCTTCGGCCCGCAGGACGGTGTCGTACCCGAGGTTCCACAGCAGGGGTCCTAACACCGACCCCTGCGGAACCCCGGAGTACACCGCTCTCCTCTCCGTCCCGCACCGGCCCGGATACTCGATCCACCTGTCGCGGAGGTAGTCCTCGACGACTGCCCTAAGGTAGGCGGGGACTCGATGTTCCTCAAGCCCCCGCCTAATCGCCGCCCAGGGTAGGGTGTTAAACGCATTGGCGATGTCCAAGGACACCGCCAATGCCACCCCACCCCGGGAGACCGCCGAGGCCGAGAGGGACCGGACGCGTCGAATCGCGTCGATCGTCGACCGGCCCTCCCGGAACCCGAACTGGCACTCCGCCAGCCCGGGCCCACCCCGCGACAGGTGCCCGACGATGCGGGCCGCCACGACTCTTTCTAGGAGCTTGCCCACATCGTCGAGCAGGCAAATCGGCCGGTACGCTGACGGAGAGTCCGCGGGCCTACCCTCTTTCCGGAGGAGGACCATTCGGGCCACCTTCCATGCGGAGGGGAATCGCCCGGCCTCCAGGCAGCGGTCGAATAGCTCCCGGAGGCCGTCACCCAGGACGTCCGCGGCCAAGACCAAGACTCGGCCGGGCACTCCCGAAGGACCCGGGGCAGTATCCTTCGCCCCGAGTCTTCGGATGGCCGCGGCTAGCTCCCCAGCCGAGACCCCCAGCTCCGCGGACCAGGTGGTCGGGTCCGCAGAGGGACGTGGCCCGCTCTCCCCCACGATCGGGAAGAGCGTGTCGACCACGTCCCTCAAGAGCTGGGGGTCGAGACCCTCGGTGATCGGGGGCGCCCATGGCCGGAGTTTATTCAGAACTATCCGGTATGGGCGCCCCCATGGATCCCGCTCGAGGGTCTCGAGGAGCTCCTTCCAGCTCTGGGCCTTGGCCCGTTTGATGGCGACCTGCAGAGCCCTCTTTCCCGCGCGATAGGACTCGTACAGTTCCGCCGCCCTAGCCCGCGCGCCGTCGTCGCCGTTCCGTCCGGCCCGACGACGCGCGCGGGTGTACTGGCGTCGGGCCCGGACGCATGCTGTCCGCAATTCCCCGATTTCGCCCGACCACCAGTACACCGCCCGACGAGGAGACCGCGGCCCGGCCCGGGGCATCGCCGCGTCGCAAATGCGCGCGACGGCGCTCCCGAGCCGAGCCACGGCCCCCTCCAGGTCGGGCAGCCTGGTCTCCCGTCGAGGCCAGGTTTCGGCCAGAGCGGCTGCCACCAGGACGTCCTTGTCAAGGCGCCGAAGCGCCCATCTGCGTGGTGGTGGTGGGGCGCTACCCGCTCCCGGGCGGAGGTGTCGGTGCGGGGCCGCGGCGGCCTCGGGGGAGGTCAAGACCACGCGGATATACCGGTGGTCCGATAATGTCTCCTCCCCCACCACCACGTCCCACCCGGACACCATACGCGCGGCGCCGGGGGATCCAAACGTCAAATCCACTATGGACCCTCCCCCGCGCCGCACGCACGTCAGCTCCGACCCCCGGTTAATCAACCGGAGGTCGAAGCCCGCCGCCCAGTCGCCCAGAGCCTCGCCCCTCCGATTGGTCCTGGGGGACCCCCATGCCACAGACCAGGCATTGAAGTCCCCCAGGACCAGCACCGGCCGGGGCGCAATCCTTGTGAGGCACGCCCCCACCCCGGCCAAGTACTGCTCGAAGGCAGCAAGGCCGCAGTTGGGCGAAACGTAGCACCCCACCACGGCGACTCCCCCCCACTGGACGGCGACGAATCCCGCCCCGTTCTCCAGTAAGGAGAACGGAGGGGACCCGTCACCGCCCTGCCACACAGCCGCCACCAAGCCGGCCGCATCCCCCATCCAATGCGGATGGTCGGGGACGCGGTACGGCTCGGCGGCGACTGCCAGACCACCCCCCCACTCCGCCAGCGTCTGACACATCAGGTCCTGCGCTGCACGGCAGTGGTTGAGGTTGGCCTGCAGGAGGAGGCGGGGAGCCATTATTTGATGGCCTCCTCACCGCCTCCTGGTGGCACCTCCGTGAGGACGGCGGCGGGGCCGATGTCCACCTCCATCGCGGACACCAACGCCGTCGCCGCCTCCGACCTCTTCCTTGCGACCGTCGCGTCGGTCGCGGCCAGGTCCGCGGGCGCCGCGGCGCTCGCAGCTGGGGCCGCTCTCACCGGCGCCGGGAGCGGCCCCGGCGCCCCTCTCCTCTGCCCTCGTCGGGATGGGGGGGTACATTGCTTCCCCCCCATTCGGTGCGCGGCTGGTCTCCCCATGTCCGCACACAGCGGGCACTTGGGGGCCGCCGCGCAGTGGCTCGCGCGGTGGCCTTCGGCACCGCAGCGGTAACAAGTACCGCTGCGGTCCACCGCGGAGGTGCACCGCTGCCTGACATGGCCCGTCTCCAGACAGCGGTAGCACTGGAGTGGGCGTTGGGCGAGGACCTCGATCCTCGCCGACACCCACCCCACCACGATCCTCCCGACTGCTTCTAACTTCCGGGCAGCCGGAAGAGGGCACCGTGCCCACACCGCTCCCAGGCCGGTGGAGGACCGCCGGACCTCCCCGGTCCGGATGTCCCCCTCAGAGCAGCCACCGGCCTGGGCCAGCGCCCCGGCCACCTCCTCCCGGGTGACCGAGTCGTCCAGCCCACAAACGCGCAGCTCCGCGCTCTTTGTGGGCCGGGCGACCCTGACACCCCGGGGTGCCAAGGCCTCGCCCAGCTTTTCGGCCAGTCGGTCCGCCCTGGCTGCGTTGTCGGGGCCGCTCACGCGCAGCATGAGCGCCCCCGTCACCGCCCATCTCGGGCGGACCGACTCGATGGCGAGTGCGGCCAAGGATATCTTTTCCTTGGCCGCTGCCATCACCTCCCCGTAGGAGACGCCCCCCCCCCCCCCTCGGGACGGTCAGCATGACTGCTGCCGTTGAAGGGGGGCGTCCCAGACGGGGCTTCGCCCTCCCCGCCTTTCCGTCCCTCTTCGGGGCAACCGGCGGGGGAGGCGGCGGCACCCGGGCCGCCCTCCTCGCCGTCCTTCCCGCCCTTCGGCCCAGGACCTCGGTCCACAAGGGACCGGATGGGGGCGGCGGCGGAGGCATTTGTGCCCCCGCCGTCGCCCCCACCACGGCACCCTTGCCCTTCGTCTTTGCCGCAGGGCCCGGAACCGCGATGGTCCCCCCCTGCGGTCCCCCGCCCCACGGTTGTTTCCCGGGACCGGTCCTCGGTCCCGCCGGCGCTCCGCCCTTGGGGCGAAGCGCCGCCCGGATTTCGCCGCGGATGACGGCCATCAAGGCCGCCATCTTGGCGTCCATGAGGAGCTCGATGCTCCTCATGGAAGTCGCTGGTGTGGGGGGAGCTCCCGCCTTCCCCCTCCCACACGTGCAGTCGCCCGTCGGCCCCGGATGAGGGCGCCTCCTAAGGGCGTCCGTCTCCCTCCGCGAGCACGCAAGCTCGTCTTTCAGAGCCTCCACACGCTGCCTCAATTGGGCGTTCGTGTACTCCAAGGCAGCTGGGACACGTCGTCCCAGCTCCTGGAGAGCCCTCCGCGCCTCCGTCGCGGCCTGGCCAACCGACCTCGTGGAGGCTGTAGTCAGCCCCCGCGAGGTGGCGGCCACCTTCTCAATAGACCTCAGGGACGAGGCAATACGGGCCGATACATGGGCCGTATCCTCGTCCCTGAGGTCCTCCTCCCCGTCGCTCACCGTGAGCAACGGTGGAGCAGCGGACGTGGACGGAGCTTCCTCCGTCCTCCGCCCCTCCACCGTCCTGCGCCTCTTTACGCCCGCGGCGCTGGTCGCGGACGCCAGGGACGAGACCGACGCCGTCTCGTCCCCCTCCTCGAACGGCGCCGGGTGGGGCACGAGTGCCCCCTCCGTCGCCACACTTCGCGCATACGTTATACGTCTTACGTTATACGTCATACGTTATATGTTATACGTTATACGTTATACGGTATACGTCCTAGGATATGCGATGTACGTTATACGTTATGCGTTACACGTTATACGTTATACGTTATACGTTATACGTTATACGTTATACGTTATACGTTATACGTTATACGTTATACGTTATACGTTATACGTTATACGTTATACGTTATACGTTATACGTTATACATTATACGTTATACGTTATACGTTATACGTTATACGTTATACGTTATACGTTATACGTTATACGTTATACGTTATACGTTATACGTTATACGTTATACGTTATACGTTATACGTTATACGTTATACGTTATACGTTACACGTTATACGTTATACGTTATACGTTATACGTTACACGTTATACGTTACACGTTATACGTTATACGTTATACGTTATACGTTATACGTTATACGTTATACGTTATACGTTATACGTTATACGTTATACGTTATACGTTATACGATATACGTTATACGTTATACGTTATACGTTATACGTTATACGTTATACGTTATACGTTATACGTCATACGTTAAACGTTATACGTTATACGTCATACGTTATACGTTATACGTTACACGTTATCCTTTATACGCTATACGCTATACGTTATACGTTATACGTTATACGTTATACGTTTTACGTTATACGTTATATATTATACGATATACTGTATACGTTCTAGGATATGCGTTATACGTTATACGTTATACGTTATACGTTACGCGTTATACGTTATACGTTTTACGTTATACGTTGTACGTTATACGTTATACGTTACACGTTATACGTTATACGTTATACGTTATACGTTATACGATATACGTTATACGTTATACGTTATACGTTATACGTTATACGTTATACGTTATACGTTATACGTCATACGTTAAACGTTATACGTTATACGTCATACGTTATACGTTATACGTTACACGTTATCCTTTATACGCTATACGCTATACGTTATACGTTATACGTTATACGTTATACGTTTTACGTTATACGTTATATATTATACGATATACTGTATACGTTCTAGGATATGCGTTATACGTTATACGTTATACGTTATACGTTACGCGTTATACGTTATACGTTTTACGTTATACGTTGTACGTTATACGTTATACGTTACACGTTATACGTTATACCATATACGTTTTACGTTATTCGTGATAAGTTATACGTTATACGTTATACGTTATACGTTATACGTTATACGTTATACGTTATACGTTATACGTTATACGTTATACGTTATACGTTATACGTTATACGTTATACGTTATACGTTATACGTTACACGTTATACGTTATACGTTATACGTTATACGTTATACGTTATACGTTATACGTTATACGTTATACGTTATACGTTATACGTTATACGGTGTACGTCCTAGGATATGCGATGTACGTTATACGTTATACGTTATACGTTATACGTTATACGTTATACGTTATACGTTATACGTTATACGTTATACGTTATACGTTATACGTTATACGTTATACGTTATACGTTATACGTTATACGTTATACGTTATACGTTATACGTTATACGTTATACGTTATACGTTATACGTTATACGTTATACGTTACACGTTATCCTTTATACGCTATACGTTACACGTTATCCTTTCTACGCTATACGTTATACGCTATACGTTATATGTTATACGTTATACGTTATACGTTATACGTTATACGTTATACGTCATACGTTAAACGTTATACGTTATACGTCATACGTTATACGTTATACGTTACACGTTATCCTTTATACGCTATACGCTATACGTTATACGTTATACGTTATACGTTATACGTTATACGTTACACGTTATACGTTATACGTTATACGTTATTCGTTATACGTTATACGGTGTACGTCCTAGGATATGCGATGTACGTTATACGTTATACGTTATACGTTTTACGTTATACGTTATACGTTATACATTATACGTTATACGTTATACGTTATACGTTATACGTTATACGTTATACGTTATACGTTGTACGTTATACGTTGTACGTTATACGTTGTACGTTATACGTTATACGTTATACGTTATACGTTATACGTTATACGTTATACGTTATACGTCATACGTTAAACGTTATACGTTATACGTCATACGTTATACGTTATACGTTACACGTTATCCTTTATACGCTATACGCTATACGTTATACGTTATACGTTATACGTTACACGTTATACGTTTTACGTTATACGTTATATATTATACGTTATACTGTATACGTTCTAGGATATGCGTTATACGTTATACGTTATACGTTATACGTTACGCGTTATACGTTATACGTCTTACGTTATACGTTGTACGTTATACGTTATACGTTACACGTTATATTTTATACCATATACGTTTTACGTTATACGTTATACGTTACACGGTATCCTTTATACGCTATACGCTATACGTTATACGTTACACGTTATCCTTTCTACGCTATACGTTATACGCTATACGTTGCATGTTATACGTTATACGTTATACGTTATACGTTATACGTTATACGTTATACGTTATACGTTATACGTTATACGTTATACGGTATACGTCCTAGGATATGCGATGTACGTTACACGTTATACGTTATACGTTATACGTTATACGTTACACGTTATACGTTATACCTTATGCGTTTTACGTTATACGTTATAAGTTATACGTTATACGTTACACGTTATGTGTTATACGTTATACGTTTTACGATATATGTTATACGTTATACGTTGTACGTTATACGTTATACGTTATACGTTATACGTTATACGTTATACGTTATACGTTATACATTATACTTTGTACGTTATACGTTAAACTTTATACGTTATACGTTATACGTTATACGTTGTACGATATACGTTATACGTTATACGTTATACGTTATACGTTGTACGTTATACGTTATACGTTATTCGTTATACGTTATACGTTAAACGTTATACGTTATACGTTATACGTTATACGTTATACGTTATACGTTATACGTTATACGTTATACGTTATACGTTATACGTTATACGTTATATGTTATACGTTATACGTTATACGTTATACGTTATACGTTATACGTTATACGTTATACGTTATACGTTATACGTTATACGTTATACATTGTACGTTATACGTTATACGTTATACGTTATACGTTATACGTCTTACGTTATACGTTATACGTTATATGTTATACGTTATACGTTATACGTTATACGTTATACGTTATGCGTTATACATTGTACGTTATACGTTATACGTTATACGTTATACGTCTTACGTTATACGTAATACGTTATATGTTATACGTTATACGTTATACGGTATACGTCCTAGGATATGCGATGTACGTTATACGATATACGTTATACGTTATACGTTATACGTTATACGTTATACGTTATACGTTATACGTTATACGTTATACGTTATACGTTATACGTTATACGTTATACGTTATACGTTATACGTTATACGTTATACGTTATACGTTATACGTTATACGGTATACGTTATACGTTATACGGTATACGTCCTAGGATATGCGATGTACGTTATACGTTATACGTCATACGTTATACGTTATACGGTATACGTCCTAGGATATGCGATGTACGTTATACGATATACGTTATACGTTATACGTTATACGTTACACGTTATATGTTATACGTTATACGTTATACGTTATACGTTATACGTTATACGTTATACGTTATACGTTATACGTTATACGTTATACGTTATACGTTATACGTTATACGTTATACGTTATACGTTATACGTTACACGTTATCCTTTATACGCTATACGCTATACGTTATACGTTACACGTTATCCTTTCTACGCTATACGTTATACGCTATACGTTATATGTTATACGTTATACGTTATACGTTATACGTTATACGTTATACGTTATACGTTATACGTTATACGTTATACGTTATACGTTATACGTTATACGTTATACGTTATACGTTATACGTTATACGTTATACGTTATACGGTATACGTTATACGCTATACGTTATACGTTATACGTTATACGTTATACGTTATACGTTATACGTTATACGTTATACGATATACGTTATACGGTATACGTCCTAGGATATGCGATGTACGTTATACGTTATTCGTTACACGTTATACGTTATACGTTATACGTTATACGTTATACGTTATACGTTATACGTTATACGTTATACGTTATACGTTATACGTTATACGTTATACGTTATACGTTATACGTTATACGTTATGCGTTATACGTTATACGTTATACGTTATTCGTTATACGTTATACGTTAAACGTTATACGTTATACGTTATACGTTATACGTTATACGTTATACGTTATACGTTATACGTTATACGTTATACGTTATACGTTATACGTTATACGTTATATGTTATACGTTATACGTTATACGTTATACGTTACACGTTATGTGTTATACGTTATACGTTTTACGATATATGTTATACGTTATACGTTGTACGTTATACGTTATACGTTATACGTTATACGTTATACGTTATACGTTATACGTTATACATTATACTTTGTACGTTATACGTTAAACTTTATACGTTATACGTTATACGTTATACGTTGTACGATATACGTTATACGTTATACGTTATACGTTATACGTTGTACGTTATACGTTATACGTTATTCGTTATACGTTATACGTTAAACGTTATACGTTATACGTTATACGTTATACGTTATACGTTATACGTTATACGTTATACGTTATACGTTATACGTTATACGTTATACGTTATACGTTATATGTTATACGTTATACGTTATACGTTATACGTTATACGTTATACGTTATACGTTATACGTTATACGTTATACGTTATACGTTATACATTGTACGTTATACGTTATACGTTATACGTTATACGTTATACGTCTTACGTTATACGTTATACGTTATATGTTATACGTTATACGTTATACGTTATACGTTATACGTTATACGTTATGCGTTATACATTGTACGTTATACGTTATACGTTACACGTTATACGTCTTACGTTATACGTAATACGTTATATGTTATACGTTATACGTTATACGGTATACGTCCTAGGATATGCGATGTACGTTATACGATATACGTTATACGTTATACGTTATACGTTATACGTTATACGTTATACGTTATACGTTATACGTTATACGTTATACGTTATACGTTATACGTTATACGTTATACGTTATACGTTATACGTTATACGTTATACGTTATACGTTATACGTTATACGGTATACGTTATACGTTATACGGTATACGTCCTAGGATATGCGATGTACGTTATATGTTATACGTCATACGTTATACGTTATACGGTATACGTCCTAGGATATGCGATGTACGTTATACGATATACGTTATACGTTATACGTTATACGTTATACGTTATATGTTATACGTTATACGTTATACGTTATACGTTATACGTTATACGTTATACGTTATACGTTATACGTTATACGTTATACGTTATACGTTATACGTTATACGTTACACGTTATCCTTTATACGCTATACGCTATACGTTATACGTTACACGTTATCCTTTCTACGCTATACGTTATACGCTATACGTTATATGTTATACGTTATACGTTATACGTTATACGTTATACGTTATACGTTATACGTTATACGTTATACGTTATACGTTATACGTTATACGTTATACGTTATACGTTATACGTTATACGGTATACGTTACACGTTATACGTTATACGTTATTCGTTATACGTTATACGTTAAACGTTATACGTTATACGTTATACGTTAAACGTTATACGTTATACGTTATACGTTATACGTTATACGTTATACGTTACACGTTATACGTTATTCGTTATACGTTATACGTTATACGTTATACGTTATACGTTATACGTTATACGTTATACGTTATACCTTATACGTTTTACGTTATACGTTATAAGTTATACGTTATACGTTACACGTTATACGTTATACGTTATACGTTATACGTTATACGTTATACGTTATACGTTATACGTTATACGGTATACGTCCTAGGCTATGCGATGTACGTTATACGTTATACGTTATACGTTATACGTTATACGTTATACGGTATACGTCCTAGGATATGCGATGTACGTTATACGTTATACTTCATACGTTACACGTTATACGGTATACGTCCTAGGATATGCGATGTACGTTATACGATATACGTTATACGTTATACGTTATACGTTATAAGTTATACGTTATACGTTATACGTTATACATTGTACGTTATACGTTATACGTTATACGTTATACGTCTTACGTTATACGTTATACGTTATATGTTATGCGTTATACGCTATACGTTATACGTTATACGTTATACGTTATGCGTTATACGTCATACGTTAAACGTTATACGTTATACGTCATACGTTATACGTTATACGTTACACGCTATCCTTTATACGCTATACGCTATACGTTATACGTTATACGTTATACGTTATACGATATACGTTATACGTTATACGGTATAAGTCCTAGGATATGCGATGTACGTTATACGTTATACGTTATACGTTATACGTTATACGTTATACATTATACGTTATAAGTTATACGTTATACGTTATACGTTATACGGTATACGTTATACGTTATACGTTGTACGTTATACGTTATACGTTATACGTTATACGTTATACGTTATACGTTATACGTTGTACGTTATACGTCATACGTTAAACGTTATACGTTATACGTCATACGTTATACGTTATACGTTACACGTTATCCTTTATACGCTATACGCTATACGTTATACGTTATACGTCATACGTTATACGTTATACGTTATACGATATACGTTATACGTTATACGTTATACGTTATACGTTATACGTTATACGTTATACGTTATACGTCATACGTTAAACGTTATACGTTATACGTCATACGTTATACGTTATACGTTACACGTTATCCTTTATACGCTATACGCTATACGTTATACGTTATACCTTATACGTTATACGTTTTACATTATACGTTATATATTATACGATATACTGTATACGTTCTAGGATATGCGTTATACGTTATACGTTATACGTTATACGTTATACGTTATACGGTATACGTTATACGTTATACGTTGTACGTTATACGTTATACGTTATACGTTATACGTTATACGTTATACGTTATACGTTATACGTTATACGTTATACGTCATACGTTAAACGTTATACGTTATACGTCATACGTTATACGTTATACGTTACACGTTATCCTTTATACGCTATACGCTATACGTTATACGTTATACGTCATACGTTATACGTTATACGTTATACGATATACGTTATACGTTATACGTTATACGTTATACGTTATACGTTATACGTTATACGTTATACGTCATACGTTAAACGTTATACGTTATACGTCATACGTTATACGTTATACGTTACACGTTATCCTTTATACGCTATACGCTATACGTTATACGTTATACGTTATACGTTATACGTTATACGTTTTACGTTATACGTTATATATTATACGATATACTGTATACGTTCTAGGATATGCGTTATACGTTATACGTTATACGTTATACGTTACGCGTTACACGTTATACGTTTTACGTTATACGTTGTACGTTATACGTTATACGTTACACGTTATACGTTATACGTTATACGTTATTCGTTATACGTTATACGGTGTACGTCCTAGGATATGCGATGTACGTTATACGTTCTACGTTATACGTTTTACGTTATACGTTATACGTTATACATTATACGTTATACGTTATACGTTATACGTTATACGTTATACGTTATACGTTATACGTTGTACGTTATACGTTGTACGTTATACGTTGTACGTTATACGTTATACGTTATACGTTATACGTTATACGTTATACGTTATACGTTATACGTCATACGTTAAACGTTATACGTTATACGTCATACGTTATACGTTATACGTTACACGTTATCCTTTATACGCTATACGCTATACGTTATACGTTATACGTTATACGTTATACGTTATACGTTTTACGTTATACGTTATATATTATACGTTATACTGTATACGTTCTAGGATATGCGTTATACGTTATACGTTATACGTTATACGTTACGCGTTATACGTTATACGTTTTACGTTACACGTTGTACGTTATACGTTATACGTTACACGTTATACGTTATACCATATACGTTTTACGTTATACGTTATACGTTACACGGTATCCTTTATACGCTATACGCTATACGTTATACGTTACACGTCATCCTTTCTACGCTATACGTTATACGCTATACGTTGCATGTTATACGTTATACGTTATACGTTATACGTTATACGTTATACGTTATACGTTATACGTTATACGTTATACGTTATACGTTATACGTTATACGTTATACGTTATACGTTATACGTTATACGGTATACGTCCTAGGATATGCGATGTACGTTATACGTTATACGTTATACGTTATACGTTATACGTTACACGTTATACGTTATACCTTATGCGTTTTACGTTATACGTTATAAGTTATACGTTATACGTTACACGTTATGTGTTATACGTTATACGTTTTACGATATATGTTATACGTTATACGTTGTACGTTATACGTTATACGTTATACGTTATACGTTATACGTTATACGTTATACGTTATACATTATACTTTGTACGTTATACGTTAAACTTTATACGTTATACGTTATACGTTATACGTTGTACGATATACGTTATACGTTATACGTTATACGTTATACGTTGTACGTTATACGTTATACGTTATTCGTTATACGTTATACGTTAAACGTTATACGTTATACGTTATACGTTATACGTTATACGTTATACGTTATACGTTATACGTTATACGTTATACGTTATACGTTATACGTTATACGTTATACGTTATATGTTATACGTTATACGTTATACGTTATACGTTATACGTTATACGTTATACGTTATACGTTATACGTTATACGTTATACGTTATACGTTATACATTGTACGTTATACGTTATACGTTATACGTTATACGTTATACGTCTTACGTTATACGTTATACGTTATATGTTATACGTTATACGTTATACGGTATACCTCCTAGGATATGCGATGTACGTTATACGATATACGTTATACGTTATACGTTATACGATATACGTTATACGTTATACGTTATACGTTATACGTTATACGTTATACGTTATACGTTATACGTTATACGTTATACGTTATACGTTATACGTTATACGTTATACGTTATACGTTATACGTTATACGTTACACGTTATCCTTTATACGCTATACGCTATACGTTATACGTTACACGTTATCCTTTCTACGCTATACGTTATACGCTATACGTTATATGTTATACGTTATACGTTATACGTTATACGTTATACGTTATACGTTATACGTTATACGTTATACGTTATACGTTATACGTTATACGTTATACGTTATAAGTTATACGTTATACGTTATACGTTATACGTTATACGTTATACGTTATACGTTATACGTTATGCGTTATACATTGTACGTTATACGTTATACGTTATACGTTATACGTCTTACGTTATACGTAATACGTTATATGTTATACGTTATACGTTATACGTTATACGGTATACGTCCTAGGATATGCGATGTACGTTATACGATATACGTTATACGTTATACGTTATACGTTATACGTTATACGTTATACGTTATACGTTATACGTTATACGTTATACGTTATACGTTATACGTTATACGTTATACGTTATACGTTATACGTTATACGTTATACGTTATACGTTATACGGTATACGTTATACGTTATACGGTATACGTCCTAGGATATGCGATGTACGTTATACGTTATACGTCATACGTTATACGTTATACGGTATACGTCCTAGGATATGCGATGTACGTTATACGATATACGTTATACGTTATACGTTATACGTTATACGCTATATGTTATACGTTATACGTTATACGTTATACGTTATACGTTATACGTTATACGTTATACGTTATACGTTATACGTTATACGTTATACGTTACACGTTATCCTTTATACGCTATACGCTATACGTTATACGTTACACGTTATCCTTTCTACGCTATACGTTATACGCTATACGTTATATGTTATACGTTATACGTTATACGTTATACGTTATACGTTATACGTTATACGTTATACGTTATACGTTATACGTTATACGTTATACGTTATACGTTATACGTTATACGTTATACGTTATACGTTGTACGTTATACGTTATACGTTATACGGTATACGTTATACGCTATACGTTATACGTTATACGTTATACGTTATACGTTATACGTTATACGTTATACGTTATACGTTATACGTTATACGTTATACGTTATACGTTATACGTTGTACGTTATACGTTGTACGTTATACGTTGTACGTTATACGTTGTACGTTATACGTTGTACGTTATACGTTGTACGTTATACGTTATACGTTATACGTTATACGTTATACGTTATACGTTATACGTTATACGTTATACGTCATACGTTAAACGTTATACGTTATACGTCATACGTTATACGTTATACGTTACACGTTATCCTTTATACGCTATACGCTATACGTTATACGTTATACGTTATACGTTATACGTTATACGTTATACGTTATACGTTTTACGTTATACGTTATATATTATTCGTTATACTGTATACGTTCTAGGATATGCGTTATACGTTATACGTTATACGTTATACGTTACGCGTTATACGTTATACGTTTTACGTTATACGTTGTACGTTATACGTTATACGTTACACGTTATACGTTATACCATATACGTTTTACGTTATACGTTATACTTTACACGGTATCCTTTATACGCTATACGCTATACGTTATACGTTACACGTTATCCTTTCTACGCTATACGTTATACGCTATACGTTACATGTTATACGTTATACGTTATACGTTATACGTTATACGTTATACGTTATACGTTATACGTTATACGGTATACGTCCTAGGATATGCGATGTACGTTATACGTTATACGTTATACGTTATACGTTATACGTTGTACGTTATACGTTGTACGTTATACGTTGTACGTTATACGTTGTACGTTATACGTTATACGTTATACGTTATACGTTATACGTTATACGTTATACGTTATACGTTATACGTCATACGTTAAACGTTATACGTTATACGTCATACGTTATACGTTATACGTTACACGTTATCCTTTATACGTTTTACGTTATACGTTGTACGTTATACGTTATACGTTACACGTTATACGTTATACCATATACGTTTTACGTTATTCGTTATAAGTTATACGTTATACGTTATACGTTATACGTTATACGTTATACGTTATACGTTATACGTTATACGTTATACGTTATACGTTATACGTTATACGTTATACGGTGTACGTCCTAGGATATGCGATGTACGTTATACGTTATACGTTATACGTTATACGTTATACGTTATACGTTATACGTTATACGTTATACGTTATACGTTATACGTTATACGTTATACGTTATACGTTATACGTTATACGTTATACGTTATACGTTATACGTTATACGCTATACGTTACATGTTATACGTTATACGTTATACGTTATACGTTATACGTTATACGTTATACGTTATACGTTATACGGTATACGTCCTAGGATATGCGATGTACGTTATACGTTATACGTTATACGTTATACGTTGTACGTTATACGTTGTACGTTATACGTTGTACGTTATACGTTGTACGTTATACGTTACACGTTATACGTTATACGTTATACGTTATACGTTATACGTTATACGTTATACGTTATACGTTGTACGTTATACGTCATACGTTAAACGTTATACGTTGTACGTCATACGTTATACGTTATACGTTACACGTTATCCTTTATACGCTATACGCTATATGTTATACGTTATACGTCATACGTTATACGTTATACGTTATACGTTATACGATATACGTTATACGTTATACGTTATACGTTATACGTTATACGTTATACGTTATACGTTATACGTTATACGTCATACGTTAAACGTTATACGTTATACGTCATACGTTATACGTTATACGTTACACGTTATCCTTTATACGCTATACGCTATACGTTATACGTTATACGTTATACGTTATACGTTTTACATTATACGTTATATATTATACGATATACTGTATACGTTCTAGGATATGCGTTATACGTTATACGTTATACGTTATACGTTATACGTTACACGTTATACGTTATACGTTTTACGTTATACGTTGTACGTTATACGTTATACGTTACACGTTATACGTTATACCATATACGTTTTACGTTATTCGTTATAAGTTATACGTTATCCTTTATACGCTATACGCTATACGTTATACGTTATACGTTATACGTTATACGTTTTACATTATACGTTATATATTATACGATATACTGTATACGTTCTAGGATATGCGTTATACGTTATACGTTATACGTTATACGTTATACGTTACGCGTTATACGTTATTCGTTTTACGTTATACGTTGTACGTTATACGTTATACGTTATACGTTATACGTTATACGTTATACGTTATACGTTATACGTTATACGTTACACGTTATCCTTTATACGCTATACGCTATACGTTATACGTTACACGTTATCCTTTCTACGCTATACGTTATACGCTATACGTTATATGTTATACGTTATACGTTATACGTTATACGTTATACGTTATACGTTATACGTTATACGTTATACGTTATACGTTATACGTTATACGTTATACGTTATACGTTATACGTTATACGGTATACGTTACACGTTATACGTTATACGTTATTCGTTATACGTTATACGTTAAACGTTATACGTTATACGTTATACGTTAAACGTTATACGTTATACGTTATACGTTATACGTTATACGTTATACGTTATACGTTATACGTAATACGTTATACGTTTTACGTTATACGTTGTACGTTATACGTTATACGTTACACGTTATACGTTATACCATATAGGTTTTACGTTATTCGTTATAAGTTACACGTTATACGTTATTCGTTATACGTTATACGTTATACGTTATACGTTATACGTTATACGTTATACGTTATACGTTATACCTTATACGTTTTACGTTATACGTTATAAGTTATACGTTATACGTTACACGTTATACGTTATACGTTATACGTTATACGTTATACGTTATACGTTATACGTTATACGTTATACGGTATACGTCCTAGGCTATGCGATGTACGTTATACGTTATACGTTATACGTTATACGTTATACGGTATACGTCCTAGGATATGCGATGTACGTTATACGTTATACTTCATACGTTATACATTATACGGTATACGTCCTAGGATATGCGATGTACGTTATACGATATACGTTATACGTTACACGTTATACGTTATACGTTATACGTTATACGTTATACGTTATACATTGTACGTTATACGTTATACGTTATACGTTATACGTCTTACGTTATACGTTATACGTTATATGTTATGCGTTATACGCTATACGTTATACGTTATACGTTATACGTTATGCGTTATACGTCATACGTTAAACGTTATACGTTATACGTCATACGTTACACGTTATACGTTACACGTTATCCTTTATACGCTATACGCTATACGTTATACGTTATACGTTATACGTTATACGATATACGTTATACGTTATACGGTATAAGTCCTAGGATATGCGATGTACGTTATACGTTACACGTTATACGTTATACGTTATACGTTATACATTATACGTTATAAGTTATACGTTATACGTTATACGTTATACGGTATACGTTATACGTTATACGTTGTACGTTATACGTTATACGTTATACGTTATACGTTATACGTTATACGTTATACGTTGTACGTTATACGTCATACGTTAAACGTTATACGTTATACGTCATACGTTATACGTTATACGTTACACGTTATCCTTTATACGCTATACGCTATACGTTATACGTTATACGTCATACGTTATACGTTATACGTTATACGATATACGTTATACGTTATACGTTATACGTTATACGTTATACGTTATACGTTATACGTTATACGTCATACGTTAAACGTTATACGTTATACGTCATACGTTATACGTTATACGTTACACGTTATCCTTTATACGCTATACGCTATACGTTATACGTTATACGTTATACGTTATACGTTTTACATTATACGTTATATATTATACGATATACTGTATACGTTCTAGGATATGCGTTATACGTTATACGTTATACGTTATACGTTATACGTTACGCGTTATACGTTATACGTTTTACGTTATACGTTGTACGTTATACGTTATACGTTACACGTTATACGTTATACCATATACGTTTTACGTTATTCGTTATAAGTTATACGTTATACGTTATACGTTATACATTATACGTTATACGTTATACGTTATACGTTATATGTTATACGTTATACGGTGTACGTCCTAGGATATGCGATGTACGTTATACGTTATACGTTATACGTTATACGTTATACGTTATACGTTATACGTTATACGTTATACGTTATACGTTATACGTTATACGTTATACGTTATACGTTATACGTTATACGTTATACGTTATACGTTATACGTTATACGTTATACGTTATACGTTCTTCGTTATACGTTATACGTTATACGTTGTACGTTATACGTTGTACGTTATACGTTGTACGTTATACGTTGTACGTTATACGTTATACGTTATACGTTATACGTTATACGTTATACGTTATACGTTATACGTTATACGTCATACGTTAAACGTTATACGTTATACGTCATACGTTATACGTTATACGTTACACGTTATCCTTTATACGCTATACGCTATACGTTATACGTTATACGTTATACGTTATACGTTATACGTTATACGTTATACGTTTTACGTTATACGTTATATATTATTCGTTATACTGTATACGTTCTAGGATATGCGTTATACGTTATACGTTATACGTTATACGTTACGCGTTATACGTTATACGTTTTACGTTATACGTTGTACGTTATACGTTATACGTTACACGTTATACGTTATACCATATACGTTTTACGTTATACGTTATACTTTACACGGTATCCTTTATACGCTATACGCTATACGTTATACGTTACACGTTATCCTTTCTACGCTATACGTTATACGCTATACGTTACATGTTATACGTTATACGTTATACGTTATACGTTATACGTTATACGTTATACGTTATACGTTATACGTTATACGGTATACGTCCTAGGATATGCGATGTACGTTATACGTTATACGTTATACGTTATACGTTATACGTTGTACGTTATACGTTGTACGTTATACGTTGTACGTTATACGTTGTACGTTATACGTTATACGTTATACGTTATAAGTTATACGTTATACGTTATACGTTATACGTTATACGTTATACGTCATACGTTAAACGTTATACGTTATACGTCATACGTTATACGTTATACGTTACACGTTATCCTTTATACGTTTTACGTTATACGTTGTACGTTATACGTTATACGTTACACGTTATACGTTATACCATATACGTTTTACGTTATTCGTTATAAGTTATACGTTATACGTTATACGTTATACGTTATACGTTATACGTTATACGTTATACGTTATACGTTATACGTTATACGGTGTACGTCCTAGGATATGCGATGTACGTTATACGTTATACGTTATACGTTATACGTTATACGTTATACGTTATACGTTATACGTTATACGTTATACGCTATACGTTATACGTTATACGTTATACGTTATACGTTATACGTTATACGTTATACGTTATACGTTATACGTTATACGTTATACGTTATACGTTATACGTTGTACGTTATACGTTGTACGTTATACGTTGTACGTTATACGTTGTACGTTATACGTTATACGTTATACGTTATACGTTATACGTTATACGTTATACGTTATACGTTATACGTTATACGTCATACGTTAAACGTTATACGTTATACGTCATACGTTATACGTTATACGTTACACGTTATCCTTTATACGCTATACGCTATACGTTATACGTTATACGTTATACGTTATACGTTATACGTTATACGTTTTACGTTATACGTTATATATTATTCGTTACACTGTATACGTTCTAGGATATGCGTTATACGTTATACGTTATACGTTATACGTTACGCGTTATACGTTATACGTTTTACGTTATACGTTGTACGTTATACGTTATACGTTACACGTTATACGTTATACCATATACGTTTTACGTTATACGTTATACTTTACACGGTATCCTTTATACGCTATACGCTATACGTTATACGTTACACGTTATCCTTTCTACGCTATACGTTATACGCTATACGTTACATGTTATACGTTATACGTTATACGTTATACGTTATACGTTATACGTTATACGTTATACGTTATACGTTATACGTTATACGTTATTCGTTATACGTTATACGTTATACGTTATACGTTATACGTTATACGTTATACGTTATACGTTATACGTTATACGTTATACGTTATACGTTATACGTTATACGTTATACGTTATACGTTATACGTTATACGGTATACGTCCTAGGATATGCGATGTACGTTATACGTTATACGTTATACGTTATACGTTATACGTTACACGTTATACGTTATACCTTATGCGTTTTACGTTATACGTTATAAGTTATACGTTATACGTTACACGTTATGTGTTATACGTTATACGTTTTACGATATATGTTATACGTTATACGTTGTACGTTATACGTTATACGTTATACGTTATACGTTATACGTTATACGTTATACGTTATACGTTATACGTTATACTTTGTACGTTATACGTTAAACTTTATACGTCATACGTTATACGTTATACGTTGTACGATATACGTTATACGTTATACGTTATACGTTATACGTTGTACGTTATACGTTATACGTTATTCGTTATACGTTATACGTTAAACGTTATACGTTATACGTTATACGTTATACGTTATACGTTATACGTTATACGTTATACGTTATACGTTATACGTTTTACGTTATACGTTATATATTATTCGTTATACTGTATACGTTCTAGGATATGCGTTATACGTTATACGTTATACGTTATACGTTACGCGTTATACGTTATACGTTTTACGTTATACGTTGTACGTTATACGTTATACGTTACACGTTATACGTTATACCATATACGTTTTACGTTATACGTTATACTTTACACGGTATCCTTTATACGCTATACGTTATACGCTATACGTTACATGTTATACGTTATACGTTATACGTTATACGTTATACGTTATACGTTATACGTTATACGTTATACGTTATACGTTATACGTTATACGTTATACGTTATACGTTATACGTTATACGTTATACGTTATACGTTATACGTTATACGTTATACGTTATACGTTATACGTTATACGTTATACGTTATACGTTATACGTTATTCGTTATACGTTATACGTTATACGTTGTACGTTATACGTTGTACGTTATACGTTGTACGTTATACGTTGTACGTTATACGTTATACGTTATACGTTATACGTTATACGTTATACGTTATACGTTATACGTTATACGTCATACGTTAAACGTTATACGTTATACGTCATACGTTATACGTTATACGTTACACGTTATCCTTTATACGCTATACGCTATACGTTATACGTTATACGTTATACGTTATACGTTATACGTTATACGTTATACGTTTTACGTTATACGTTATATATTATTCGTTATACTGTATACGTTCTAGGATATGCGTTATACGTTATACGTTATACGTTATACGTTACGCGTTATACGTTATACGTTTTACGTTATACGTTGTACGTTATACGTTATACGTTACACGTTATACGTTATACCATATACGTTTTACGTTATACGTTATACTTTACACGGTATCCTTTATACGCTATACGCTATACGTTATACGTTACACGTTATCCTTTCTACGCTATACGTTATACGCTATACGTTACATGTTATACGTTATACGTTATACGTTATACGTTATACGTTATACGTTATACGTTATACGTTATACGTTATACGTTATACGGTATACGTCCTAGGATATGCGATGTACGTTATACGTTATACGTTATACGTTATACGTTATACGTTGTACGTTATACGTTGTACGTTATACGTTGTACGTTATACGTTGTACGTTATACGTTATACGTTATACGTTATAAGTTATACGTTATACGTTATACGTTATACGTTATACGTTATACGTCATACGTTAAACGTTATACGTTATACGTCATACGTTATACGTTATACGTTACACGTTATCCTTTATACGTTTTACGTTATACGTTGTACGTTATACGTTATACGTTACACGTTATACGTTATACCATATACGTTTTACGTTATTCGTTATAAGTTATACGTTATACGTTATACGTTATACGTTATACGTTATACGTTATACGTTATACGTTATACGTTATACGTTATACGGTGTACGTCCTAGGATATGCGATGTACGTTATACGTTATACGTTATACGTTATACGTTATACGTTATACGTTATACGTTATACGTTATACGTTATACGCTATACGTTATACGTTATACGTTATACGTTATACGTTATACGTTATACGTTATACGTTATACGTTATACGTTATACGTTATACGTTATACGTTATACGTTATACGTTGTACGTTATACGTTGTACGTTATACGTTGTACGTTATACGTTGTACGTTATACGTTATACGTTATACGTTATACGTTATACGTTATACGTTATACGTTATACGTTATACGTTATACGTCATACGTTAAACGTTATACGTTATACGTCATACGTTATACGTTATACGTTACACGTTATCCTTTATACGCTATACGCTATACGTTATACGTTATACGTTATACGTTATACGTTATACGTTATACGTTTTACGTTATACGTTATATATTATTCGTTATACTGTATACGTTCTAGGATATGCGTTATACGTTATACGTTATACGTTATACGTTACGCGTTATACGTTATACGTTTTACGTTATACGTTGTACGTTATACGTTATACGTTACACGTTATACGTTATACCATATACGTTTTACGTTATACGTTATACTTTACACGGTATCCTTTATACGCTATACGCTATACGTTATACGTTACACGTTATCCTTTCTACGCTATACGTTATACGCTATACGTTACATGTTATACGTTATACGTTATACGTTATACGTTATACGTTATACGTTATACGTTATACGTTATACGTTATACGTTATACGTTATTCGTTATACGTTATACGTTATACGTTATACGTTATACGTTATACGTTATACGTTATACGTTATACGTTATACGTTATACGTTATACGTTATACGTTATACGTTATACGTTATACGTTATACGGTATACGTCCTAGGATATGCGATGTACGTTATACGTTATACGTTATACGTTATACGTTATACGTTACACGTTATACGTTATACCTTATGCGTTTTACGTTATACGTTATAAGTTATACGTTATACGTTACACGTTATGTGTTATACGTTATACGTTTTACGATATATGTTATACGTTATACGTTGTACGTTATACGTTATACGTTATACGTTATACGTTATACGTTATACGTTATACGTTATACGTTATACGTTATACTTTGTACGTTATACGTTAAACTTTATACGTCATACGTTATACGTTATACGTTGTACGATATACGTTATACGTTATACGTTATACGTTATACGTTGTACGTTATACGTTATACGTTATTCGTTATACGTTATACGTTAAACGTTATACGTTATACGTTATACGTTATACGTTATACGTTATACGTTATACGTTATACGTTATACGTTATACGTTATACGTTATACGTTATATGTTATACGTTATCCGTTATACGTTATACGTTATACGTTATACGTTATACGTTATACGTTATACGTTATACGTTATACGTTATACGTTATACGTTATACATTGTACGTTATACGTTATACGTTATACGTTATACGTTATACGTTATACGTCTTAGGTTATACGTTATACGTTATATGTTATACGTTATACGTTATACGGTATACCTCCTAGGATATGCGATGTACGTTATACGATATACGTTATACGTTATACGTTATACGTTATACGTTATACGTTATACGTTATACGTTGTACGTTATACGTTATACGTTATACGTTATACGTTATACGTCTTACGTTATACGTTATACGTTATATGTTATGCGTTATACGCTATACGTTATACGTTATACGTTATACGTTATGCGTTATACGTCATACGTTAAACGTTATACGTTATACGTCATACGTTATACGTTATACGTTACACGTTATCCTTTATACGCTATACGCTATACGTTATACGTTATACGTTATACGTTATACGATATACGTTATACGTTATACGGTATAAGTCCTAGGATATGCGATGTACGTTATACGTTATACGTTATACGTTATACGTTATACGTTATACATTATACGTTATAAGTTATACGTTATACGTTATACGTTATACGGTATACGTTATACGTTATACGTTGTACGTTATACGTTATACGTTATACGTTATACGTTATACGTTATACGTTATACGTTGTACGTTATACGTCATACGTTAAACGTTATACGTTATACGTCATACGTTATACGTTATACGTTACACGTTATCCTTTATACGCTATACGCTATACGTTATACGTTATACGTCATACGTTATACGTTATACGTTATACGATATACGTTATACGTTATACGTTATACGTTATACGTTATACGTTATACGTTATACGTTATACGTCATACGTTAAACGTTATACGTTATACGTCATACGTTATACGTTATACGTTACACGTTATCCTTTATACGCTATACGCTATACGTTATACGTTATACCTTATACGTTATACGTTTTACATTATACGTTATATATTATACGATATACTGTATACGTTCTAGGATATGCGTTATACGTTATACGTTATACGTTATACGTTATACGTTATACGTTATACGGTATACGTTATACGTTATACGTTGTACGTTATACGTTATACGTTATACGTTATACGTTATACGTTATACGTTATACGTTATACGTTATACGTTATACGTCATACGTTAAACGTTATACGTTATACGTCATACGTTATACGTTATACGTTACACGTTATCCTTTATACGCTATACGCTATACGTTATACGTTATACGTCATACGTTATACGTTATACGTTATACGATATACGTTATACGTTATACGTTATACGTTATACGTTATACGTTATACGTTATACGTTATACGTCATACGTTAAACGTTATACGTTATACGTCATACGTTATACGTTATACGTTACACGTTATCCTTTATACGCTATACGCTATACGTTATACGTTATACGTTATACGTTATACGTTATACGTTTTACGTTATACGTTATATATTATACGATATACTGTATACGTTCTAGGATATGCGTTATACGTTATACGTTATACGTTATACGTTACGCGTTATACGTTATACGTTTTACGTTATACGTTGTACGTTATACGTTATACGTTACACGTTATACGTTATACGTTATACGTTATTCGTTATACGTTATACGGTGTACGTCCTAGGATATGCGATGTACGTTATACGTTATACGTTATACGTTTTACGTTATACGTTATACGTTATACATTATACGTTATACGTTATACGTTATACGTTATACGTTATACGTTATACGTTATACGTTGTACGTTATACGTTGTACGTTATACGTTGTACGTTATACGTTATACGTTATACGTTATACGTTATACGTTATACGTTATACGTTATACGTCATACGTTAAACGTTATACGTTATACGTCATACGTTATACGTTATACGTTACACGTTATCCTTTATACGCTATACGCTATACGTTATACGTTATACGTTATACGTTATACGTTATACGTTTTACGTTATACGTTATATATTATACGTTATACTGTATACGTTCTAGGATATGCGTTATACGTTATACGTTATACGTTATACGTTACGCGTTATACGTTATACGTTTTACGTTACACGTTGTACGTTATACGTTATACGTTACACGTTATACGTTATACCATATACGTTTTACGTTATACGTTATACGTTACACGGTATCCTTTATACGCTATACGCTATACGTTATACGTTACACGTCATCCTTTCTACGCTATACGTTATACGCTATACGTTGCATGTTATACGTTATACGTTATACGTTATACCTTATACGTTATACGTTATACGTTATACGTTATACGTTATACGTTATACGTTATACGGTATACGTCCTAGGATATGCGATGTACGTTATACGTTATACGTTATACGTTATACGTTATACGTTACACGTTATACGTTATACCTTATGCGTTTTACGTTATACGTTATAAGTTATACGTTATACGTTACACGTTATGTGTTATACGTTATACGTTTTACGATATATGTTATACGTTATACGTTGTACGTTATACGTTATACGTTATACGTTATACGTTATACGTTATACGTTATACGTTATACATTATACTTTGTACGTTATACGTTAAACTTTATACGTTATACGTTATACGTTATACGTTGTACGATATACGTTATACGTTATACGTTATACGTTATACGTTGTACGTTATACGTTATACGTTATTCGTTATACGTTATACGTTAAACGTTATACGTTATACGTTATACGTTATACGTTATACGTTATACGTTATACGTTATACGTTATACGTTATACGTTATACGTTATACGTTATACGTTATATGTTATACGTTATACGTTATACGTTATACGTTATACGTTATACGTTATACGTTATACGTTATACGTTATACGTTATACGTTATACATTGTACGTTATACGTTATACGTTATACGTTATACGTTATACGTCTTACGTTATACGTTATACGTTATATGTTATACGTTATACGTTGTACGTTATACGTTATACGTTATACGTTATACGTTATACGTTATACGTTATACGTTATACATTATACTTTGTACGTTATACGTTAAACTTTATACGTTATACGTTATACGTTATACGTTGTACGATATACGTTATACGTTATTCGTTATACGTTATACGTTAAACGTTATACGTTATACGTTATACGTTAAACGTTATACGTTATACGTTATACGTTATACGTTATACGTTATACGTTATACGTTATACGTAATACGTTATACGTTTTACGTTATACGTTGTACGTTATACGTTATACGTTACACGTTATACGTTATACCATATAGGTTTTACGTTATTCGTTATAAGTTACACGTTATACGTTATTCGTTATACGTTATACGTTATACGTTATACGTTATACGTTATACGTTATACGTTATACGTTATACCTTATACGTTTTACGTTATACGTTATAAGTTATACGTTATACGTTACACGTTATACGTTATACGTTATACGTTATACGTTATACGTTATACGTTATACGTTATACGTTATACGTTATACGTTATACGTTATACGGCATACGTCCTAGGCTATGCGATGTACGTTATACGTTATACGTTATACGTTATACGTTATACGGTATACGTCCTAGGATATGCGATGTACGTTATACGTTATACTTCATACGTTATACGTTATACGGTATACGTCCTAGGATATGCGATGTACGTTATACGATATACGTTATACGTTACACGTTATACGTTATACGTTATACGTTATACGTTATACGTTATACATTGTACGTAATACGTTATACGTTATACGTTATACGTCATACGTTATACGTTATACGTTATATGTTATGCGTTATACGCTATACGTTATACGTTATACGTTATACGTTATGCGTTATACGTCATACGTTAAACGTTATACGTTATACGTCATACGTTATACGTTATACGTTACACGTTATCCTTTATACGCTATACGCTATACGTTATACGTTATACGTTATACGTTATACGATATACGTTATACGTTATACGGTATAAGTCCTAGGATATGCGATGTACGTTATACGTTATACGTTATACGTTATACGTTATACGTTATACGTTATACATTATACGTTATAAGTTATACGTTATACGTTATACGTTATACGGTATACGTTATACGTTATACGTTGTACGTTATACGTTATACGTTATACGTTATACGTTATACGTTATACGTTATACGTTGTACGTTATACGTCATACGTTAAACGTTATACGTTATACGTCATACGTTATACGTTATACGTTACACGTTATCCTTTATACGCTATACGCTATACGTTATACGTTATACGTCATACGTTATACGTTATACGTTATACGATATACGTTATACGTTATACGTTATACGTTATACGTTATACGTTATACGTTATACGTTATACGTTATACGTCATACGTTAAACGTTATACGTTATACGTCATACGTTATACGTTATACGTTACACGTTATCCTTTATACGCTATACGCTATACGTTATACGTTATACGTTATACGTTATACGTTTTACATTATACGTTATATATTATACGATATACTGTATACGTTCTAGGATATGCGTTATACGTTATACGTTATACGTTATACGTTATACGTTACGCGTTATACGTTATACGTTTTACGTTATACGTTGTACGTTATACGTTATACGTTACACGTTATACGTTATACCATATACGTTTTACGTTATTCGCTATAAGTTATACGTTATACGTTATACGTTATACGTTATACGTTATACGTTATACGTTATACGTTATACGTTATACGTTATACGGTGTACGTCCTAGGATATGCGATGTACGTTATACGTTATACGTTATACGTTATACGTTATACGTTATACGTTATACGTTATACGTTATACGTTATACGTTATACGTTATACGTTATACGTTATACGTTATACGTTATACGTTATACGTTATACGTTATACGTTATACGTTATACGTTATACGTTATACGTTATACGTTATACGTTGTACGTTATACGTTGTACGTTATACGTTGTACGTTATACGTTGTACGTTATACGTTGTACGTTATACGTTGTACGTTATACGTTATACGTTATACGTTATACGTTATACGTTATACGTTATACGTTATACGTTATACGTCATACGTTAAACGTTATACGTTATACGTCATACGTTATACGTTATACGTTACACGTTATCCTTTATACGCTATACGCTATACGTTATACGTTATACGTTATACGTTATACGTTATACGTTATACGTTATACGTTTTACGTTATACGTTATATATTATTCGTTATACTGTATACGTTCTAGGATATGCGTTATACGTTATACGTTATACGTTATACGTTACGCGTTATACGTTATACGTTTTACGTTATACGTTGTACGTTATACGTTATACGTTACACGTTATACGTTATACCATATACGTTTTACGTTATACGTTATACTTTACACGGTATCCTTTATACGCTATACGCTATACGTTATACGTTACACGTTATCCTTTCTACGCTATACGTTATACGCTATACGTTACATGTTATACGTTATACGTTATACGTTATACGTTATACGTTATACGTTATACGTTATACGTTATACGGTATACGTCCTAGGATATGCGATGTACGTTATACGTTATACGTTATACGTTATACGTTATACGTTGTACGTTATACGTTGTACGTTATACGTTGTACGTTATACGTTGTACGTTATACGTTATACGTTATACGTTATACGTTATACGTTATACGTTATACGTTATACGTTATACGTCATACGTTAAACGTTATACGTTATACGTCATACGTTATACGTTATACGTTACACGTTATCCTTTATACGTTTTACGTTATACGTTGTACGTTATACGTTATACGTTACACGTTATACGTTATACCATATACGTTTTACGTTATTCGTTATAAGTTATACGTTATACGTTATACGTTATACGTTATACGTTATACGTTATACGTTATACGTTATACGTTATACGTTATACGTTATACGTTATACGGTGTACGTCCTAGGATATGCGATGTACGTTATACGTTATACGTTATACGTTATACGTTATACGTTATACGTTATACGTTATACGTTATACGTTATACGTTATACGTTATACGTTATACGTTATACGTTATACGTTATACGTTATACGTTATACGTTATACGCTATACGTTACATGTTATACGTTATACGTTATACGTTATACGTTATACGGTATACGTTATACGTTATACGTTATACGGTATACGTCCTAGGATATGCGATGTACGTTATACGTTATACGTTATACGTTATACGTTATACGTTGTACGTTATACGTTGTACGTTATACGTTGTACGTTATACGTTGTACGTTATACGTTACACGTTATACGTTATACGTTATACGTTATACGTTATACGTTATACGTTATACGTTATACGTTGTACGTTATACGTCATACGTTAAACGTTATACGTTGTACGTCATACGTTATACGTTATACGTTACACGTTATCCTTTATACGCTATACGCTATATGTTATACGTTATACGTCATACGTTATACGTTATACGTTATACGATATACGTTATACGTTATACGTTATACGTTATACGTTATACGTTATACGTTATACGTTATACGTCATACGTTAAACGTTATACGTTATACGTCATACGTTATACGTTATACGTTACACGTTATCCTTTATACGCTATACGCTATACGTTATACGTTATACGTTATACGTTATACGTTTTACATTATACGTTATATATTATACGATATACTGTATACGTTCTAGGATATGCGTTATACGTTATACGTTATACGTTATACGTTATACGTTACACGTTATACGTTATTCGTTTTACGTTATACGTTGTACGTTATACGTTATACGTTATACGTTATACGTTATACGTTATACGTTATACGTTATACGTTACACGTTATCCTTTATACGCTATACGCTATACGTTATACGTTACACGTTATCCTTTCTACGCTATACGTTATACGCTATACGTTATATGTTATACGTTATACGTTATACGTTATACGTTATACGTTATACGTTATACGTTATACGTTATACGTTATACGTTATACGTTATACGTTATACGTTATACGTTATACGTTATACGGTATACGTTACACGTTATACGTTATACGTTATTCGTTATACGTTATACGTTAAACGTTATACGTTATACGTTATACGTTAAACGTTATACGTTATACGTTATACGTTATACGTTATACGTTATACGTTATACGTTATACGTAATACGTTATACGTTTTACGTTATACGTTGTACGTTATACGTTATACGTTACACGTTATACGTTATACCATATAGGTTTTACGTTATTCGTTATAAGTTACACGTTATACGTTATTCGTTATACGTTATACGTTATACGTTATACGTTATACGTTATACGTTATACGTTATACGTTATACCTTATACGTTTTACGTTATACGTTATAAGTTATACGTTATACGTTACACGTTATACGTTATACGTTATACGTTATACGTTATACGTTATACGTTATACGTTATACGTTATACGGTATACGTCCTAGGCTATGCGATGTACGTTATACGTTATACGTTATACGTTATACGTTATACGGTATACGTCCTAGGATATGCGATGTACGTTATACGTTATACTTCATACGTTATACATTATACGGTATACGTCCTAGGATATGCGATGTACGTTATACGATATACGTTATACGTTACACGTTATACGTTATACGTTATACGTTATACGTTATACGTTATACATTGTACGTTATACGTTATACGTTATACGTTATACGTCTTACGTTATACGTTATACGTTATATGTTATGCGTTATACGCTATACGTTATACGTTATACGTTATACGTTATGCGTTATACGTCATACGTTAAACGTTATACGTTATACGTCATACGTTACACGTTATACGTTACACGTTATCCTTTATACGCTATACGCTATACGTTATACGTTATACGTTATACGTTATACGATATACGTTATACGTTATACGGTATAAGTCCTAGGATATGCGATGTACGTTATACGTTATACGTTATACGTTATACGTTATACGTTATACATTATACGTTATAAGTTATACGTTATACGTTATACGTTATACGGTATACGTTATACGTTATACGTTGTACGTTATACGTTATACGTTATACGTTATACGTTATACGTTATACGTTATACGTTGTACGTTATACGTCATACGTTAAACGTTATACGTTATACGTCATACGTTATACGTTATACGTTACACGTTATCCTTTATACGCTATACGCTATACGTTATACGTTATACGTCATACGTTATACGTTATACGTTATACGATATACGTTATACGTTATACGTTATACGTTATACGTTATACGTTATACGTTATACGTTATACGTCATACGTTAAACGTTATACGTTATACGTCATACGTTATACGTTATACGTTACACGTTATCCTTTATACGCTATACGCTATACGTTATACGTTATACGTTATACGTTATACGTTTTACATTATACGTTATATATTATACGATATACTGTATACGTTCTAGGATATGCGTTATACGTTATACGTTATACGTTATACGTTATACGTTACGCGTTATACGTTATACGTTTTACGTTATACGTTGTACGTTATACGTTATACGTTACACGTTATACGTTATACCATATACGTTTTACGTTATTCGTTATAAGTTATACGTTATACGTTATACGTTATACATTATACGTTATACGTTATACGTTATACGTTATACGGTGTACGTCCTAGGATATGCGATGTACGTTATACGTTATACGTTATACGTTATACGTTATACGTTATACGTTATACGTTATACGTTATACGTTATACGTTATACGTTATACGTTATACGTTATACGTTATACGTTATACGTTATACGTTATACGTTATACGTTATACGTTATACGTTATACGTTATACGTTGTACGTTATACGTTGTACGTTATACGTTGTACGTTATACGTTGTACGTTATACGTTGTACGTTATACGTTATACGTTATACGTTATACGTTATACGTTATACGTTATACGTTATACGTTATACGTCATACGTTAAACGTTATACGTTATACGTCATACGTTATACGTTATACGTTACACGTTATCCTTTATACGCTATACGCTATACGTTATACGTTATACGTTATACGTTATACGTTATACGTTATACGTTATACGTTTTACGTTATACGTTATATATTATTCGTTATACTGTATACGTTCTAGGATATGCGTTATACGTTATACGTTATACGTTATACGTTACGCGTTATACGTTATACGTTTTACGTTATACGTTGTACGTTATACGTTATACGTTACACGTTATACGTTATACCATATACGTTTTACGTTATACGTTATACTTTACACGGTATCCTTTATACGCTATACGCTATACGTTATACGTTACACGTTATCCTTTCTACGCTATACGTTATACGCTATACGTTACATGTTATACGTTATACGTTATACGTTATACGTTATACGTTATACGTTATACGTTATACGTTATACGTTATACGGTATACGTCCTAGGATATGCGATGTACGTTATACGTTATACGTTATACGTTATACGTTATACGTTGTACGTTATACGTTGTACGTTATACGTTGTACGTTATACGTTGTACGTTATACGTTATACGTTATACGTTATACGTTATACGTTATACGTTATACGTTATACGTTATACGTTATACGTCATACGTTAAACGTTATACGTTATACGTCATACGTTATACGTTATACGTTACACGTTATCCTTTATACGTTTTACGTTATACGTTGTACGTTATACGTTATACGTTACACGTTATACGTTATACCATATACGTTTTACGTTATTCGTTATAAGTTATACGTTATACGTTATACGTTATACGTTATACGTTATACGTTATACGTTATACGTTATACGTTATACGTTATACGTTATACGGTGTACGTCCTAGGATATGCGATGTACGTTATACGTTATACGTTATACGTTATACGTTATACGTTATACGTTATACGTTATACGTTATACGTTATACGTTATACGTTATACGTTATACGTTATACGTTATACGTTATACGTTATACGTTATACGTTATACGTTATACGTTATACGTTATACGTTATACGTTATACGTTATACGTTATACGTTATACGTTGTACGTTATACGTTGTACGTTATACGTTGTACGTTATACGTTGTACGTTATACGTTATACGTTATACGTTATACGTTATACGTTATACGTTATACGTTATACGTTATACGTTATACGTTATACGTCATACGTTAAACGTTATACGTTATACGTCATACGTTATACGTTATACGTTACACGTTATCCTTTATACGCTATACGTTATACGTTATACGTTATACGTTATACGTTATACGTTATACGTTTTACGTTATACGTTATATATTATTCGTTATACTGTATACGTTCTAGGATATGCGTTATACGTTATACGTTATACGTTATACGTTACGCGTTATACGTTATACGTTTTACGTTATACGTTGTACGTTATACGTTATACGTTACACGTTATACGTTATACCATATACGTTTTACGTTATACGTTATACTTTACACGGTATCCTTTATACGCTATACGCTATACGTTATACGTTACACGTTATCCTTTCTACGCTATACGTTATACGCTATACGTTACATGTTACACGTTATACGTTATACGTTATACATTATACGTTATACGTTATACGTTATACGTTATACGTTATACGTTATACGTTATTCGTTATACGTTATACGTTATACGTTATACGTTATACGTTATACGTTATACGTTATACGTTATACGTTATACGTTATACGTTATACGTTATACGTTATACGTTATACGTTATACGTTATACGTTATACGGTATACGTCCTAGGATATGCGATGTACGTTATACGTTATACGTTATACGTTATACGTTATACGTTACACGTTATACGTTATACCTTATGCGTTTTACGTTATACGTTATAAGTTATACGTTATACGTTACACGTTATGTGTTATACGTTATACGTTTTACGATATATGTTATACGTTATACGTTGTACGTTATACGTTATACGTTATACGTTATACGTTATACGTTATACGTTATACGTTATACGTTATACGTTATACTTTGTACGTTATACGTTATACGTTATACGTTATACGTTATACATTGTACGTTATACGTTATACGTTATACGTTATACGTTATACGTTATACGTCTTAGGTTATACGTTATACGTTATATGTTATACGTTATACGTTATACGGTATACCTCCTAGGATATGCGATGTACGTTATACGATATACGTTATACGTTATACGTTATACGTTATACGTTATACGTTATACGTTATACGTTGTACGTTATACGTTATACGTTATACGTTATACGTTGTACGTTATACGTCATACGTTAAACGTTATACGTTATACGTCATACGTTATACGTTATACGTTATACGTTATACGTTATACGTTATACGTTATACGTTATACGTTATACGTTATACGTTATACGTTATACGTTATACGTTATACGTTATACGTTATACGTTATACGTTATACGATATACGTTGTACGTTATACGTTATACGTTATACGTTATACGTTATACGTCATACGTTAAACGTTATACGTTATACGTCATACGTTATACGTTATACGTTACACGTTATCCTTTATACGCTATACGCTATACGTTATACGTTATACGTTATACGTTATACGTTATACGTTATACGTTTTACGTTATACGTTATATATTATTCGTTATACTGTATACGTTCTAGGATATGCGTTATACGTTATACGTTATACGTTATACGTTACGCGTTATACGTTATACGTTTTACGTTATACGTTGTACGTTATACGTTATACGTTACACGTTATACGTTATACCATATACGTTTTACGTTATACGTTATACTTTACACGGTATCCTTTATACGCTATACGCTATACGTTATACGTTACACGTTATCCTTTCTACGCTATACGTTATACGCTATACGTTACATGTTATACGTTATACGTTATACGTTATACGTTATACGTTATACGTTATACGTTATACGTTATACGGTATACGTCCTAGGATATGCGATGTACGTTATACGTTATACGTTATACGTTATACTTTATACGTTACACGTTATACGTTATACCTTATGCGTTTTACGTTATACGTTATAAGTTATACGTTATACGTTACACGTTATGTGTTATACGTTATACGTTTTACGATATATGTTATACGTTATACGTTGTACGTTATACGTTATACGTTATACGTTATACGTTATACGTTATACGTTATACGTTATACTTTGTACGTTATACGTTAAACTTTATACGTCATACGTTATACGTTATACGTTGTACGATATACGTTATACGTTATACGTTATACGTTATACGTTGTACGTTATACGTTATACGTTATTCGTTATACGTTATACGTTAAACGTTATACGTTATACGTTATACGTTATACGTTATACGTTATACGTTATACGTTATACGTTATACGTTATACGTTATACGTTATACGTTATACGTTATACGTTATATGTTATACGTTATCCGTTATACGTTATACGTTATACGTTATACGTTATACGTTATACGTTATACGTTATACGTTATACGTTATACGTTATACGTTATACGTTATACATTGTACGTTATACGTTATACGTTATACGTTATACGTTATACGTTATACGTCTTAGGTTATACGTTATACGTTATATGTTATACGTTATACGTTATACGGTATACCTCCTAGGATATGCGATGTACGTTATACGTTATACGATATACGTTATACGTTATACGTTATAATTTATACGTTATACGTTATACGTTATACGTTATACGTCATACGTTAAACGTTATACGTTATAACGTCATACGTTATACGTTATACGTTACACGTTATCCTTTATACGCTATACGCTATACGTTATACGTTATACGTTATACGTTATACGTTTTACGTTATACGTTATATATTATACGATATACTGTATACGTTCTAGGATATGCGTTATACGTTATACGTTATACGTTATACGTTACGCGTTATACGTTATACGTTTTACGTTATACGTTGTACGTTATACGTTATACGTTACACGTTATACGTTATACCATATACGTTTTACGTTATTCGTTATAAGTTATACGTTATACGTTATACGTTATACGTTATACGTTATACGTTATACGTTATACGTTATACGTTATACGTTATACGGTGTACGTCCTAGGATATGCGATGTACGTTATACGTTATACGTTATACGTTATACGTTATACGTTATACGTTATACGTTATACGTTATACGTTATACGTTATACGTTATACGTTATACGTTATACGTTATACGTTATACGTTATACGTTATACGTTATACGTTATACGTTGTACGTTATACGTTGTACGTTATACGTTGTACGTTATACGTTGTACGTTATAAGTTATACGTTATACGTTATACGTTATACGTTATACGTTATACGTTATACGTTATACGTCATACGTTAAACGTTATACGTTATACGTCATACGTTATACGTTATACGTTACACGTTATCCTTTATACGCTATACGCTATACGTTATACGTTATACGTTATACGTTATACGTTATACGTTATACGTTATACGTTATACGTTATACGTCATACGTTAAACGTTATACGTTATACGTCATACGTTATACGTTATACGTTACACGTTATCCTTTATACGCTATACGCTATACGTTATACGTTATACGTTATACGTTATACGTTATACGTTTTACGTTATACGTTATATATTATACGTTATACTGTATACGTTCTAGGATATGCGTTATACGTTATACGTTATACGTTATACGTTACGCGTTATACGTTATACGTTTTACGTTACACGTTGTACGTTATACGTTATACGTTACACGTTATACGTTATACCATATACGTTTTACGTTATACGTTATACGTTACACGGTATCCTTTATACGCTATACGCTATACGTCATACGTTACACGTCATCCTTTCTACGCTATACGTTATACGCTATACGTTGCATGTTATACGTTATACGTTATACGTTATACCTTATACGTTATACGTTATACGTTATACGTTATACGTTATACGTTATACGTTATACGGTATACGTCCTAGGATATGCGATGTACGTTATACGTTATACGTTATACGTTATACGTTATACGTTACACGTTATACGTTATACCTTATGCGTTTTACGTTATACGTTATAAGTTATACGTTATACGTTACACGTTATGTGTTATACGTTATACGTTTTACGATATATGTTATACGTTATACGTTGTACGTTATACGTTATACGTTATACGTTATACGTTATACGTTATACGTTATACGTTATACATTATACTTTGTACGTTATACGTTAAACTTTATACGTTATACGTTATACGTTATACGTTGTACGATATACGTTATACGTTATACGTTATACGTTATACGTTGTACGTTATACGTTATACGTTATTCGTTATACGTTATACGTTAAACGTTATACGTTATACGTTATACGTTATACGTTATACGTTATACGTTATACGTTATACGTTATACGTTATACGTTATACGTTATACGTTATACGTTATATGTTATACGTTATACGTTATACGTTATACGTTATACGTTATACGTTATACGTTATACGTTATACGTTATACGTTATACGTTATACATTGTACGTTATACGTTATACGTTATACGTTATACGTTATACGTCTTACGTTATACGTTATACGTTATATGTTATACGTTATACGTTGTACGTTATACGTTATACGTTATGCGTTATACGTTATACGTTATACGTTATACGTTATACATTATACTTTGTACGTTATACGTTAAACTTTATACGTTATACGTTATACGTTATACGTTGTACGATATACGTTATACGTTATTCGTTATACGTTATACGTTAAACGTTATACGTTATACGTTATACGTTAAACGTTATACGTTATACGTTATACGTTATACGTTATACGTTATACGTTATACGTTATACGTAATACGTTATACGTTTTACGTTATACGTTGTACGTTATACGTTATACGTTACACGTTATACGTTATACCATATAGGTTTTACGTTATTCGTTATAAGTTACACGTTATACGTTATTCGTTATACGTTATACGTTATACGTTATACGTTATACGTTATACGTTATACGTTATACGTTATACCTTATACGTTTTACGTTATACGTTATAAGTTATACGTTATACGTTACACGTTATACGTTATACGTTATACGTTATACGTTATACGTTATACGTTATACGTTATACGTTATACGTTATACGTTATACGGCATACGTCCTAGGCTATGCGATGTACGTTATACGTTATACGTTATACGTTATACGTTATACGGTATACGTCCTAGGATATGCGATGTACGTTATACGTTATACTTCATACGTTATACGTTATACGGTATACGTCCTAGGATATGCGATGTACGTTATACGATATACGTTATACGTTACACGTTATACGTTATACGTTATACGTTATACGTTATACGTTATACATTGTACGTTATACGTTATACGTTATACGTTATACGTCATACGTTATACGTTATACGTTATATGTTATGCGTTATACGCTATACGTTATACGTTATACGTTATACGTTATGCGTTATACGTCATACGTTAAACGTTATACGTTATACGTCATACGTTATACGTTATACGTTACACGTTATCCTTTATACGCTATACGCTATACGTTATACGTTATACGTTATACGTTATACGATATACGTTATACGTTATACGGTATAAGTCCTAGGATATGCGATGTACGTTATACGTTATACGTTATACGTTATACGTTATACGTTATACGTTATACATTATACGTTATAAGTTATACGTTATACGTTATACGTTATACGGTATACGTTATACGTTATACGTTGTACGTTATACGTTATACGTTATACGTTATACGTTATACGTTATACGTTATACGTTGTACGTTATACGTCATACGTTAAACGTTATACGTTATACGTCATACGTTATACGTTATACGTTACACGTTATCCTTTATACGCTATACGCTATACGTTATACGTTATACGTCATACGTTATACGTTATACGTTATACGATATACGTTATACGTTATACGTTATACGTTATACGTTATACGTTATACGTTATACGTTATACGTTATACGTCATACGTTAAACGTTATACGTTATACGTCATACGTTATACGTTATACGTTACACGTTATCCTTTATACGCTATACGCTATACGTTATACGTTATACGTTATACGTTATACGTTTTACATTATACGTTATATATTATACGATATACTGTATACGTTCTAGGATATGCGTTATACGTTATACGTTATACGTTATACGTTATACGTTACGCGTTATACGTTATACGTTTTACGTTATACGTTGTACGTTATACGTTATACGTTACACGTTATACGTTATACCATATACGTTTTACGTTATTCGCTATAAGTTATACGTTATACGTTATACGTTATACGTTATACGTTATACGTTATACGTTATACGTTATACGTTATACGTTATACGGTGTACGTCCTAGGATATGCGATGTACGTTATACGTTATACGTTATACGTTATACGTTATACGTTATACGTTATACGTTATACGTTATACGTTATACGTTATACGTTATACGTTATACGTTATACGTTATACGTTATACGTTATACGTTATACGTTATACGTTATACGTTATACGTTATACGTTGTACGTTATACGTTGTACGTTATACGTTGTACGTTATACGTTGTACGTTATACGTTGTACGTTATACGTTGTACGTTATACGTTATACGTTATACGTTATACGTTATACGTTATACGTTATACGTTATACGTTATACGTCATACGTTAAACGTTATACGTTATACGTCATACGTTATACGTTATACGTTACACGTTATCCTTTATACGCTATACGCTATACGTTATACGTTATACGTTATACGTTATACGTTATACGTTATACGTTATACGTTTTACGTTATACGTTATATATTATTCGTTATACTGTATACGTTCTAGGATATGCGTTATACGTTATACGTTATACGTTATACGTTACGCGTTATACGTTATACGTTTTACGTTATACGTTGTACGTTATACGTTATACGTTACACGTTATACGTTATACCATATACGTTTTACGTTATACGTTATACTTTACACGGTATCCTTTATACGCTATACGCTATACGTTATACGTTACACGTTATCCTTTCTACGCTATACGTTATACGCTATACGTTACATGTTATACGTTATACGTTATACGTTATACGTTATACGTTATACGTTATACGTTATACGTTATACGGTATACGTCCTAGGATATGCGATGTACGTTATACGTTATACGTTATACGTTATACGTTATACGTTGTACGTTATACGTTGTACGTTATACGTTGTACGTTATACGTTGTACGTTATACGTTATACGTTATACGTTATACGTTATACGTTATACGTTATACGTTATACGTTATACGTCATACGTTAAACGTTATACGTTATACGTCATACGTTATACGTTATACGTTACACGTTATCCTTTATACGTTTTACGTTATACGTTGTACGTTATACGTTATACGTTACACGTTATACGTTATACCATATACGTTTTACGTTATTCGTTATAAGTTATACGTTATACGTTATACGTTATACGTTATACGTTATACGTTATACGTTATACGTTATACGTTATACGTTATACGTTATACGTTATACGGTGTACGTCCTAGGATATGCGATGTACGTTATACGTTATACGTTATACGTTATACGTTATACGTTATACGTTATACGTTATACGTTATACGTTATACGTTATACGTTATACGTTATACGTTATACGTTATACGTTATACGTTATACGTTATACGTTATACGCTATACGTTACATGTTATACGTTATACGTTATACGTTATACGTTATACGTTATACGTTATACGTTATACGTTATACGGTATACGTCCTAGGATATGCGATGTACGTTATACGTTATACGTTATACGTTATACGTTATACGTTGTACGTTATACGTTGTACGTTATACGTTGTACGTTATACGTTGTACGTTATACGTTACACGTTATACGTTATACGTTATACGTTATACGTTATACGTTATACGTTATACGTTATACGTTGTACGTTATACGTCATACGTTAAACGTTATACGTTGTACGTCATACGTTATACGTTATACGTTACACGTTATCCTTTATACGCTATACGCTATATGTTATACGTTATACGTCATACGTTATACGTTATACGTTATACGATATACGTTATACGTTATACGTTATACGTTATACGTTATACGTTATACGTTATACGTTATACGTCATACGTTAAACGTTATACGTTATACGTCATACGTTATACGTTATACGTTACACGTTATCCTTTATACGCTATACGCTATACGTTATACGTTATACGTTATACGTTATACGTTTTACATTATACGTTATATATTATACGATATACTGTATACGTTCTAGGATATGCGTTATACGTTATACGTTATACGTTATACGTTATACGTTACACGTTATACGTTATTCGTTTTACGTTATACGTTGTACGTTATACGTTATACGTTATACGTTATACGTTATACGTTATACGTTATACGTTATACGTTACACGTTATCCTTTATACGCTATACGCTATACGTTATACGTTACACGTTATCCTTTCTACGCTATACGTTATACGCTATACGTTATATGTTATACGTTATACGTTATACGTTATACGTTATACGTTATACGTTATACGTTATACGTTATACGTTATACGTTATACGTTATACGTTATACGTTATACGTTATACGTTATACGGTATACGTTACACGTTATACGTTATACGTTATTCGTTATACGTTATACGTTAAACGTTATACGTTATACGTTATACGTTAAACGTTATACGTTATACGTTATACGTTATACGTTATACGTTATACGTTATACGTTATACGTAATACGTTATACGTTTTACGTTATACGTTGTACGTTATACGTTATACGTTACACGTTATACGTTATACCATATAGGTTTTACGTTATTCGTTATAAGTTACACGTTATACGTTATTCGTTATACGTTATACGTTATACGTTATACGTTATACGTTATACGTTATACGTTATACGTTATACCTTATACGTTTTACGTTATACGTTATAAGTTATACGTTATACGTTACACGTTATACGTTATACGTTATACGTTATACGTTATACGTTATACGTTATACGTTATACGTTATACGGTATACGTCCTAGGCTATGCGATGTACGTTATACGTTATACGTTATACGTTATACGTTATACGGTATACGTCCTAGGATATGCGATGTACGTTATACGTTATACTTCATACGTTATACATTATACGGTATACGTCCTAGGATATGCGATGTACGTTATACGATATACGTTATACGTTACACGTTATACGTTATACGTTATACGTTATACGTTATACGTTATACATTGTACGTTATACGTTATACGTTATACGTTATACGTCTTACGTTATACGTTATACGTTATATGTTATGCGTTATACGCTATACGTTATACGTTATACGTTATACGTTATGCGTTATACGTCATACGTTAAACGTTATACGTTATACGTCATACGTTACACGTTATACGTTACACGTTATCCTTTATACGCTATACGCTATACGTTATACGTTATACGTTATACGTTATACGATATACGTTATACGTTATACGGTATAAGTCCTAGGATATGCGATGTACGTTATACGTTATACGTTATACGTTATACGTTATACGTTATACATTATACGTTATAAGTTATACGTTATACGTTATACGTTATACGGTATACGTTATACGTTATACGTTGTACGTTATACGTTATACGTTATACGTTATACGTTATACGTTATACGTTATACGTTGTACGTTATACGTCATACGTTAAACGTTATACGTTATACGTCATACGTTATACGTTATACGTTACACGTTATCCTTTATACGCTATACGCTATACGTTATACGTTATACGTCATACGTTATACGTTATACGTTATACGATATACGTTATACGTTATACGTTATACGTTATACGTTATACGTTATACGTTATACGTTATACGTCATACGTTAAACGTTATACGTTATACGTCATACGTTATACGTTATACGTTACACGTTATCCTTTATACGCTATACGCTATACGTTATACGTTATACGTTATACGTTATACGTTTTACATTATACGTTATATATTATACGATATACTGTATACGTTCTAGGATATGCGTTATACGTTATACGTTATACGTTATACGTTATACGTTACGCGTTATACGTTATACGTTTTACGTTATACGTTGTACGTTATACGTTATACGTTACACGTTATACGTTATACCATATACGTTTTACGTTATTCGTTATAAGTTATACGTTATACGTTATACGTTATACATTATACGTTATACGTTATACGTTATACGTTATACGTTATACGTTATACGGTGTACGTCCTAGGATATGCGATGTACGTTATACGTTATACGTTATACGTTATACGTTATACGTTATACGTTATACGTTATACGTTATACGTTATACGTTATACGTTATACGTTATACGTTATACGTTATACGTTATACGTTATACGTTATACGTTATACGTTATACGTTATACGTTATACGTTATACGTTGTACGTTATACGTTGTACGTTATACGTTGTACGTTATACGTTGTACGTTATACGTTGTACGTTATACGTTATACGTTATACGTTATACGTTATACGTTATACGTTATACGTTATACGTTATACGTTATACGTCATACGTTAAACGTTATACGTTATACGTCATACGTTATACGTTATACGTTACACGTTATCCTTTATACGCTATACGCTATACGTTATACGTTATACGTTATACGTTATACGTTATACGTTATACGTTATACGTTTTACGTTATACGTTATATATTATTCGTTATACTGTATACGTTCTAGGATATGCGTTATACGTTATACGTTATACGTTATACGTTACGCGTTATACGTTATACGTTTTACGTTATACGTTGTACGTTATACGTTATACGTTACACGTTATACGTTATACCATATACGTTTTACGTTATACGTTATACTTTACACGGTATCCTTTATACGCTATACGCTATACGTTATACGTTACACGTTATCCTTTCTACGCTATACGTTATACGCTATACGTTACATGTTATACGTTATACGTTATACGTTATACGTTATACGTTATACGTTATACGTTATACGTTATACGTTATACGGTATACGTCCTAGGATATGCGATGTACGTTATACGTTATACGTTATACGTTATACGTTATACGTTGTACGTTATACGTTGTACGTTATACGTTGTACGTTATACGTTGTACGTTATACGTTATACGTTATACGTTATACGTTATACGTTATACGTTATACGTTATACGTTATACGTTATACGTCATACGTTAAACGTTATACGTTATACGTCATACGTTATACGTTATACGTTACACGTTATCCTTTATACGTTTTACGTTATACGTTGTACGTTATACGTTATACGTTACACGTTATACGTTATACCATATACGTTTTACGTTATTCGTTATAAGTTATACGTTATACGTTATACGTTATACGTTATACGTTATACGTTATACGTTATACGTTATACGTTATACGTTATACGTTATACGGTGTACGTCCTAGGATATGCGATGTACGTTATACGTTATACGTTATACGTTATACGTTATACGTTATACGTTATACGTTATACGTTATACGTTATACGTTATACGTTATACGTTATACGTTATACGTTATACGTTATACGTTATACGTTATACGTTATACGTTATACGTTATACGTTATACGTTATACGTTATACGTTATACGTTATACGTTATACGTTGTACGTTATACGTTGTACGTTATACGTTGTACGTTATACGTTGTACGTTATACGTTATACGTTATACGTTATACGTTATACGTTATACGTTATACGTTATACGTTATACGTTATACGTTATACGTCATACGTTAAACGTTATACGTTATACGTCATACGTTATACGTTATACGTTACACGTTATCCTTTATACGCTATACGTTATACGTTATACGTTATACGTTATACGTTATACGTTATACGTTTTACGTTATACGTTATATATTATTCGTTATACTGTATACGTTCTAGGATATGCGTTATACGTTATACGTTATACGTTATACGTTACGCGTTATACGTTATACGTTTTACGTTATACGTTGTACGTTATACGTTATACGTTACACGTTATACGTTATACCATATACGTTTTACGTTATACGTTATACTTTACACGGTATCCTTTATACGCTATACGCTATACGTTATACGTTACACGTTATCCTTTCTACGCTATACGTTATACGCTATACGTTACATGTTACACGTTATACGTTATACGTTATACATTATACGTTATACGTTATACGTTATACGTTATACGTTATACGTTATACGTTATTCGTTATACGTTATACGTTATACGTTATACGTTATACGTTATACGTTATACGTTATACGTTATACGTTATACGTTATACGTTATACGTTATACGTTATACGTTATACGTTATACGTTATACGTTATACGGTATACGTCCTAGGATATGCGATGTACGTTATACGTTATACGTTATACGTTATACGTTATACGTTACACGTTATACGTTATACCTTATGCGTTTTACGTTATACGTTATAAGTTATACGTTATACGTTACACGTTATGTGTTATACGTTATACGTTTTACGATATATGTTATACGTTATACGTTGTACGTTATACGTTATACGTTATACGTTATACGTTATACGTTATACGTTATACGTTATACGTTATACGTTATACTTTGTACGTTATACGTTATACGTTATACGTTATACGTTATACATTGTACGTTATACGTTATACGTTATACGTTATACGTTATACGTTATACGTCTTAGGTTATACGTTATACGTTATATGTTATACGTTATACGTTATACGGTATACCTCCTAGGATATGCGATGTACGTTATACGATATACGTTATACGTTATACGTTATACGTTATACGTTATACGTTATACGTTATACGTTGTACGTTATACGTTATACGTTATACGTTATACGTTGTACGTTATACGTCATACGTTAAACGTTATACGTTATACGTCATACGTTATACGTTATACGTTATACGTTATACGTTATACGTTATACGTTATACGTTATACGTTATACGTTATACGTTATACGTTATACGTTATACGTTATACGTTATACGTTATACGTTATACGTTATACGATATACGTTGTACGTTATACGTTATACGTTATACGTTATACGTTATACGTCATACGTTAAACGTTATACGTTATACGTCATACGTTATACGTTATACGTTACACGTTATCCTTTATACGCTATACGCTATACGTTATACGTTATACGTTATACGTTATACGTTATACGTTATACGTTTTACGTTATACGTTATATATTATTCGTTATACTGTATACGTTCTAGGATATGCGTTATACGTTATACGTTATACGTTATACGTTACGCGTTATACGTTATACGTTTTACGTTATACGTTGTACGTTATACGTTATACGTTACACGTTATACGTTATACCATATACGTTTTACGTTATACGTTATACTTTACACGGTATCCTTTATACGCTATACGCTATACGTTATACGTTACACGTTATCCTTTCTACGCTATACGTTATACGCTATACGTTACATGTTATACGTTATACGTTATACGTTATACGTTATACGTTATACGTTATACGTTATACGTTATACGGTATACGTCCTAGGATATGCGATGTACGTTATACGTTATACGTTATACGTTATACTTTATACGTTACACGTTATACGTTATACCTTATGCGTTTTACGTTATACGTTATAAGTTATACGTTATACGTTACACGTTATGTGTTATACGTTATACGTTTTACGATATATGTTATACGTTATACGTTGTACGTTATACGTTATACGTTATACGTTATACGTTATACGTTATACGTTATACGTTATACTTTGTACGTTATACGTTAAACTTTATACGTCATACGTTATACGTTATACGTTGTACGATATACGTTATACGTTATACGTTATACGTTATACGTTGTACGTTATACGTTATACGTTATTCGTTATACGTTATACGTTAAACGTTATACGTTATACGTTATACGTTATACGTTATACGTTATACGTTATACGTTATACGTTATACGTTATACGTTATACGTTATACGTTATACGTTATACGTTATATGTTATACGTTATCCGTTATACGTTATACGTTATACGTTATACGTTATACGTTATACGTTATACGTTATACGTTATACGTTATACGTTATACGTTATACGTTATACATTGTACGTTATACGTTATACGTTATACGTTATACGTTATACGTTATACGTCTTAGGTTATACGTTATACGTTATATGTTATACGTTATACGTTATACGGTATACCTCCTAGGATATGCGATGTACGTTATACGTTATACGATATACGTTATACGTTATACGTTATAATTTATACGTTATACGTTATACGTTATACGTTATACGTCATACGTTAAACGTTATACGTTATAACGTCATACGTTATACGTTATACGTTACACGTTATCCTTTATACGCTATACGCTATACGTTATACGTTATACGTTATACGTTATACGTTTTACGTTATACGTTATATATTATACGATATACTGTATACGTTCTAGGATATGCGTTATACGTTATACGTTATACGTTATACGTTACGCGTTATACGTTATACGTTTTACGTTATACGTTGTACGTTATACGTTATACGTTACACGTTATACGTTATACCATATACGTTTTACGTTATTCGTTATAAGTTATACGTTATACGTTATACGTTATACGTTATACGTTATACGTTATACGTTATACGTTATACGTTATACGTTATACGGTGTACGTCCTAGGATATGCGATGTACGTTATACGTTATACGTTATACGTTATACGTTATACGTTATACGTTATACGTTATACGTTATACGTTATACGTTATACGTTATACGTTATACGTTATACGTTATACGTTATACGTTATACGTTATACGTTATACGTTATACGTTGTACGTTATACGTTGTACGTTATACGTTGTACGTTATACGTTGTACGTTATAAGTTATACGTTATACGTTATACGTTATACGTTATACGTTATACGTTATACGTTATACGTCATACGTTAAACGTTATACGTTATACGTCATACGTTATACGTTATACGTTACACGTTATCCTTTATACGCTATACGCTATACGTTATACGTTATACGTTATACGTTATACGTTATACGTTTTACGTTATACGTTATATATTATACGTTATACTGTATACGTTCTAGGATATGCGTTATACGTTATACGTAATACGTTATACGTTATACGTTACGCGTTATACGTTATACGTTTTACGTTATACGTTGTACGTTATACGTTATACGTTACACGTTATACGTTATACCATATACGTTTTACGTTATACGTTATACTTTACACGGTATCCTTTATACGCTATACGCTATACGTTATACGTTACACGTTATCCTTTCTACGCTATACGTTATACGCTATACGTTACATGTTATACGTTATACGTTATACGTTATACGTTATACGTTATACGTTATACGTTATACGTTATACGTTATACGTTATACGTTATTCGTTATACGTTATACGTTATACGTTATACGTTATACGTTATACGTTATACGTTATACGTTATAGGTTATACGTTATACGTTATACGTTATACGTTATACGTTATACGTTATACGTTATACGTTATACGGTATACGTCCTAGGATATGCGATGTACGTTATACGATATACGTTATACGTTATACGTTATACGTTATACGTTATACGTTATACGTTATACGTTATACGTTATACGTTATACGTTATACGTTATACGTTATACGTTATACGTTATACGTTATACGTTATACGTTATACGTTATACGTTATACGTTATACGTTATACGTTATACGTTATACGTTATACGTTATACGTTATACGTTATACGTTATACGTTATACGTTATACGTTATACGTTATACGTTATACGTTATACGTTATACGTTATACGTTATACGTTATACGTTATACGTTATACGTTATACTTTATACGTTATACGTTATACGTTATACGTTATACGTTATACGTTATACGTTATACGTTATACGTTATACGTTATATGTTATACGTTACACGTTATCCTTTATACGCTATACGCTATACGTTATACGTTACACGTTATCCTTTCTACGCTATACGTTATACGCTATACGTTATATGTTATACGTTATACGTTATACGTTATACGTTATACGTTATACGTTATACGTTATACGTTATACGTTATACGTTATACGGTATACGTCCTAGGATATGCGATGTACGTTATACGTTATACATTATACGTTATACGTTATACGTTATACGTTATACGTTATACGTTATACGTTATACGTTATACGTTATACGTTATACGTTATACGTTATACGTTATACGTTATACGTTAAACGTTATACGTTATACGTTATACGTTATACGTTATACGTTATACGTTATACGTTATACGTTATACGTTATACGTTATACGTTATACGTTATACGTTATCCGTTATACGTTATACGTTATACGTTATACGTTATACGTTATACGTTATACGTTATACGTTATACGTTATACGTTATACATTGTACGTTATACGTTATACGTTATACGTTATACGTTATACGTCTTAGGTTATACGTTATACGTTATATGTTATACGTTATACGTTATACGGTATACCTCCTAGGATATGCGATGTACGTTATACGATATACGTTATACGTTATACGTTATACGTTATACGTTATACGTTATACGTTATACGTTATACGTTATACGTTATACGTTATACGTTATACGTTATACGTTATACGTTATACGTTATACGTTATACGTTATACGTTATACGTTATACGTTATACGTTATACGTTATACGTTATACGTTATACGTTATACGTTATACGTTATACGTTATTCGTTATACGTTATACGTTACACGTTATCCTTTATACGCTATACGCTATACGTTATACGTTACACGTTATCCTTTCTACGCTATACGTTATACGCTATACGTTATATGTTATACGTTATACGTTTTACGTTTTACGTTATACGTTATACGTTATACGTTATACGGTGTACGTCCTAGGATATGCGATGTACGTTATACGTTATACGTTATACGTTATACGGTGTACGTCCTAGGATATGCGATGTACGTTATACGTTATACGTTATACGTTATACGTTATACGTTATACGTTGTACGTTATACGTTATACGTTATACGTTATACGTTATACGTTATACATTGTACGTTATACGTTATACGTTATACGTTATACGTCTTACGTTATACGTTATACGTTATATGTTATACGTTATACGTTATACGGTATACGTCCTAGGATATGCGATGTACGTTATACGTTATGCGTTACACGTTATACGTTATACGTTATACGTTATACGTTATACGTTATACGTTATACGTTATACGTTATACGTTATACGTTATACGTTATACGTTATACGTTATACGTTATACGTTATACGTTATACGTTATACGTTATACGTTATACGTTATACGTTATACGTTATACGTTATACGTTATACGTTATACGTTATACGTTATACGTTATTCGTTATACGTTATACGTTATACGTTATACGTTATACGTTATACGTTATACTTTGTACGTTATACGTTAAACTTTATACGTTATACGTTATACGTTATACGTTGTACGATATACGTTATACGTTATACGTCATACGTTATACGTTGTACGTTATACGTTATACGTTATTCGTTATACGTTATACGTTAAACGTTATACGTTATACGTTATACGTTATACGTTATACGTTATACGTTATACGTTATACGTTATACGTTATACGTTATACGTTATACGTTATACGTTATATGTTATACGTTATCCGTTATACGTTATACGTTATACGTTATACGTTATACGTTATACGTTATACGTTATACGTTATACATTGTACGTTATTCGTTATACGTTATACGTTATACGTTATACGTCTTAGGTTATACGTTATACGTTATATGTTATACGTTATACGTTATACGTTATACGTTGTACGTTATACGTTATACGTTATACGTTATGCGTTATACGTTATACGTTATACGTTATACGTTATACGTTATACGTTATACATTGTACGTTATACGTTATACGTTATACGTTATACGTTATACGTCTTAGGTTATACGTTATACGTTATATGTTATACGTTATACGTTATACGTTATACGTTGTACGTTATACGTTATACGTTATTCGTTATACGTTATACGTTAAACGTTATACGTTATACGTTATACGTTATACGTTATACGTTATACGTTATACGTTATACGTTATACGTTATACGTTATACGTTATACGTTATACGTTATACGTTATACGTTATACGTTATACGTTATACGTTATCCGTTATACGTTATACGTTATACGTTATACGTTATACGTTATACGTTATACGTTATACGTTATACGTTATACGTTATACATTGTACGTTATACGTTATACGTTATACGTTATACGTTATACGTTATATGTTATACGTTATCCGTTATACGTTATACGTTATACGTTATACGTTATACGTTATACGTTATACGTTATACGTTATACGTTATACATTGTACGTTATACGTTATACGTTATACGTTATACGTTATACGTCTTAGGTTATACGTTATACGTTATATGTTATACGTTATACGTTATACGGTATACCTCCTAGGATATGCGATGTACGTTATACGATATACGTTATACGTTATACGTTATACGTTATACGTTATACGTTATACGTTATACGTTATACGTTATACGTTATACGTTATACGTTATACGTTATACGTTATTCGTTATACGTTATACGTTATACGTTATACGTTATACGTTATACGTTACACGTTATACGTTATACCTTATGCGTTTTACGTTATACGTTATAAGTTATACGTTATACGTTACACGTTATGTGTTATACGTTATACGTTTTACGATATATGTTATACGTTATACGTTGTACGTTATACGTTATACGTTATACGTTATACGTTATACGTTATACGTTATACGTTATACGTTATACTTTGTACGTTATACGTTAAACTTTATACGTTATACGTTATACGTTATACGTTGTACGTTATACGTTATACGTTATACGTTATACGTTATACGTTATACGTTATACGTTATACGTTATACGTTATACGTTATACGTTATACGTTATACGTTACACGTTATCCTTTATACGCTATACGTTATACGTTACACGTTATCCTTTCTACGCTATACGTTATACGCTATACGTTATATGTTATACGTTATACGTTTTACGTTATACGTTATACGTTATACGTTATACGGTGTACGTCCTAGGATATGCGATGTACGTTATACGTTATACGTTATACGTTATACGGTGTACGTCCTAGGATATGCGGTGTACGTTATACGTTATACGTTATACGTTATACGTTATACGTTATACGTTATACGTTGTACGTTATACGTTATACGTTATACGTTATACGTTATACGTTATACATTGTACGTTATACGTTATACGTTATACGTTATACGTCTTACGTTATACGTTATACGTTATATGTTATACGTTATACGTTATACGGTATACGTCCTAGGATATGCGATGTACGTTATACGTTATGCGTTACACGTTATACGTTATACGTTATACGTTATACGTTATACGTTATACGTTATACGTTATACGTTATACGTTATACGTTATACGTTATACGTTATACGTTATACGTTATACGTTATACGTTATACGTTATACGTTATACGTTATACGTTACACGTTATACGTTACACGTTATACGTTATACGTTATACGTTATACGTTATACGTTATACGTTATACGTTATACGTTATACGATATACGTTATACGTTATTCGTTATACGTTATACGTTATACGTTATACGTTATACGTTATACGTTACACGTTATACGTTATACCTTATGCGTTTTACGTTATACGTTATAAGTTATACGTTATACGTTACACGTTATGTGTTATACGTTATACGTTTTACGATATATGTTATACGTTATACGTTGTACGTTATACGTTATACGTTATACGTTATACGTTATACGTTATACGTTATACGTTATACGTTATACTTTGTACGTTAAACTTTATACGTTATACGTTATACGTTATACGTTGTACGATATACGTTATACGTTATACGTTATACGTTGTACGTTATATGTTATACGTTATCCGTTATACGTTATACGTTATACGTTATACGTTATACGTTATACGTTATACGTTATACGTTATACGTTATACATTGTACGTTATACGTTATACGTTATACGTTATACGTTATACGTCTTAGGTTATACGTTATACGTTATATGTTATACGTTATACGTTATACGGTAAACCTCCTAGGATATGCGATGTACGTTATACGATATACGTTATACGTTATACGTTATACGTTATACGTTATACGTTATACGTTATACGTTATACGTTATACGTTATACGTTATACGTTATACGTTATACGTTATACGTTGTACGTTATACGTCATACGTTAAACGTTATACGTTATACGTCATACGTTATACGTTATACGTTACACGTTATCCTTTATACGCTATACGCTATACGTTATACGTTATACGTCATACGTTATACGTTATACGTTATACGATATACGTTATACGTTATACGTTATACGTTATACGTTATACGTTATACGTTATACGTTATACGTCATACGTTATACGTTATTCGTTATACGTTATACGTTATACGTTATACGTTATACGTTATACGTTATACGTTATACGGTATACGTCCTAGGATATGCGATGTACGTTATACGTTATACGTTATACGTTATACGTTATACGTTACACGTTATACGTTATACCTTATGCGTTTTACGTTATACGTTATAAGTTATACGTTATACGTTACACGTTATGTGTTATACGTTATACGTTTTACGATATATGTTATACGTTATACGTTGTACGTTATACGTTATACGTTATACGTTATACGTTATACGTTATACGTTATACGTTATACGTTATACGTTATACTTTGTACGTTATACGTTAAACTTTATACGTTATACGTTATACGTTATACGTTGTACGATATACGTTATACGTTATACGTTATACGTTATACGTTGTACGTTATACGTTATACGTTATTCGTTATACGTTATACGTTAAACGTTATACGTTATACGTTATATGTTGTACGTTATACGTTATACGTTATACGTTATACGTTATACGTTATACGTTATACGTTATACGTTATACGTTATACGTTATATGTTATACGTTATCCGTTATACGTTATACGTTATACGTTATACGTTATACGTTATACGTTATACGTTATACGTTATACGTTATACATTGTACGTTATACGTTATACGTTATACGTTATACGTTATACGTCTTAGGTTATACGTTATACGTTATATGTTATACGTTATACGTTATACGTTATACGTTGTACGTTATACGTTATACGTTATTCGTTATACGTTATACGTTAAACGTTATACGTTATACGTTATACGTTATACGTTATACGTTATACGTTATACGTTATACGTTATACGTTATACGTTATACGTTATACGTTATACGTTATACGTTATACGTTATACGTTATACGTTATCCGTTATACGTTATACGTTATACGTTATACGTTATACGTTATACGTTATACGTTATACGTTATACGTTATACGTTATACATTGTACGTTATACGTTATACGTTATACGTTATACGTTATACGTTATATGTTATACGTTATCCGTTATACGTTATACGTTATACGTTATACGTTATACGTTATACGTTATACGTTATACGTTATACGTTATACGTTATACATTGTACGTTATACGTTATACGTTATACGTTATACGTTATACGTCTTAGGTTATACGTTATACGTTATATGTTATACGTTATACGTTATACGGTATACCTCCTAGGATATGCGATGTACGTTATACGATATACGTTATACGTTATACGTTATACGTTATACGTTATACGTTATACGTTATACGTTATACGTTATACGTTATACGTTATACGTTATACGTTATACGTTATACGGTGTACGTCCTAGGATATGCGATGTACGTTATACGTTATACGTTATACGTTATACGGTGTACGTCCTAGGATATGCGATGTACGTTATACGTTATACGTTATACGTTATACGTTATACGTTATACGTTATACGTTGTACGTTATACGTTATACGTTATACGTTATACGTTATACGTTATACATTGTACGTTATACGTTATACGTTATACGTTATACGTCTTACGTTATACGTTATACGTTATATGTTATACGTTATACGTTATACGCTATACGTTATACGTTACACGTTATCCTTTCTACGCTATACGTTATACGCTATACGTTATATGTTATACGTTATACGTTTTACGTTATACGTTATACGTTATACGTTATACGGTGTACGTCCTAGGATATGCGATGTACGTTATACGTTATACGTTATACGTTATACGGTGTACGTCCTAGGATATGCGATGTACGTTATACGTTATACGTTATACGTTATACGTTATACGTTATACGTTATACGTTGTACGTTATACGTTATACGTTATACGTTATACGTTATACGTTATACATTGTACGTTATACGTTATACGTTATACGTTATACGTTATACGTCTTACGTTATACGTTATACGTTATATGTTATACGTTATACGTTATACGGTATACGTCCTAGGATATGCGATGTACGTTATACGTTATGCGTTACACGTTATACGTTATACGTTATACGTTATACGTTATACGTTATACGTTATACGTTATACGTTATACGTTATACGTTATACGTTATACGTTATACGTTATACGTTATACGTTATACGTTATACGTTATACGTTATACGTTACACGTTATACGTTACACGTTATACGTTATACGTTACACGTTATACGTTATACCTTATGCGTTTTCCGTTATACGTTATAAGTTATACGTTATACGTTACACGTTATGTGTTATACGTTATACGTTTTACGATATATGTTATACGTTATACGTTGTACGTTATACGTTATACGTTATACGTTATACGTTATACGTTATACGTTATACGTTATACGTTATACTTTGTACGTTATACGTTAAACTTTATACGTTATACGTTATACGTTATACGTTGTACGATTTACGTTATACGTTATACGTTATACGTTGTACGTTATATGTTATACGTTATCCGTTATACGTTATACGTTATACGTTATACGTTATACGTTATACGTTATACGTTATACGTTATACGTTATACATTGTACGTTATACGTTATACGTTATACGTTATACGTTATACGTCTTAGGTTATACGTTATACGTTATATGTTATACGTTATACGTTATACGGTAAACCTCCTAGGATATGCGATGTACGTTATACGATATACGTTATACGTTATACGTTATACGTTATACGTTATACGTTATACGTTATACGTTATACGATATACGTTATACGTTATACGTTATACGTTATACGTTATACGTTATACGTTATACGTTATACGTCATACGTTAAACGTTATACGTTATACGTCATACGTTATACGTTATACGTTACACGTTATCCTTTATACGCTATACGCTATACGTTATACGTTATACGTTATACGTTATACGGTTTACGTTATACGTTATATATTATACGATATACTGTATACGTTCTAGGATATGCGTTATACGTTATACGTTATACGTTATACGTTACGCGTTATACGTTATACGTTTTACGTTATACGTTGTACGTTATACGTTATACGTTACACGTCATACGTTATACCATATACGTTTTACGTTATTCGTTATAAGTTATACGTTATACGTTATACGTTATACGTTATACGTTATACGTTATACGTTATACGTTATACGTTATACGGTGTACGTCCTAGGATATGCGATGTACGTTATACGTTATACGTTATACGTTATACGTTATACGTTATACGTTATACGTTATACGTTATACGTTATACGTTATACGTTATACGTTATACGTTATACGTTATACGTTATACGTTATACGTTATACGTTATACGTTATACGTTATACGTTATACGTTATACGTTATACGTTATACGTTGTACGTTATACGTTGTACGTTATACGTTGTACGTTATACGTTGTACGTTATACGTTATACGTTATACGTTATACGTTATACGTTATACGTTATACGTTATACGTCATACGTTAAACGTTATACGTTATACGTTATACGTTATACGTTATACGTTATACGTTATACGTTATACGTTATACGTTATACATTGTACGTTATACGTTATACGTTATACGTTATACGTTATACGTTATACGTCTTAGGTTATACGTTATACGTTATATGTTATACGTTATACGTTATACGGTAAACATCCTAGGATATGCGATGTACGTTATACGATATACGTTATACGTTATACGTTATACGTTATACGTCATACGTTAAACGTTATACGTTATACGTCATACGTTATACGTTATACGTTACACGTTATCCTTTATACGCTATACGCTATACGTTATACGTTATACGTTATACGTTATACGGTTTACGTTATACGTTATATATTATACGATATACTGTATACGTTCTAGGATATGCGTTATACGTTATACGTTATACGTTATACGTTACGCGTTATACGTTATACGTTTTACGTTATACGTTGTACGTTATACGTTATACGTTACACGTCATACGTTATACCATATACGTTTTACGTTATTCGTTATAAGTTATACGTTATACGTTATACGTTATACGTTATACGTTATACGTTATACGTTATACGTTATACGTTATACGGTGTACGTCCTAGGATATGCGATGTACGTTATACGTTATACGTTATACGTTATACGTTATACGTTATACGTTATACGTTGTACGTTGTACGTTATACGTTGTACGTTATACGTTGTACGTTATACGTTATACGTTATACGTTATACGTTATACGTTATACGTTATACGTTATACATTGTACGTTATACGTTATACGTTATACGTTATACGTTATACGTCTTAGGTTATACGTTATACGTTATATGTTATACGTTATACGTTATACGGTAAACCTCCTAGGATATGCGATGTACGTTATACGATATACGTTATACGTTATACGTTATACGTTATACGTTATACGTTATACGTTATACGTTATACGTTATACGTTATACGTTATACGTTATACGTTATACGTTATACGTTATACGTTGTACGTTATACGTCATACGTTAAACGTTATACGTTATACGTCATACGTTATACGTTATACGTTACACGTTATCCTTTATACGCTATACGCTATACGTTATACGTTATACGTCATACGTTATACGTTATACGTTATACGATATACGTTATACGTTATACGTTATACGTTATACGTTATACGTTATACGTTATACGTTATACGTCATACGTTAAACGTTATACGTTATACGTCATACGTTATACGTTATACGTTACACGTTATCCTTTATACGCTATACGCTATACGTTATACGTTATACGTTATACGTTATACGTCTTACGTTATACGTTATATATTATACGATATACTGTATACGTTCTAGGATATGCGTTATACGTTATACGTTATACGTTATACGTTACGCGTTATACGTTATACGTTTTACGTTATACGTTGTACGTTATACGTTATACGTTACACGTTATACGTTATACCATATACGTTTTACGTTATTCGTGATACGTTATACGTTATACGTTTTACGTTATACGTTATACGTTATACGTTATACGTTATACGTTATACGTTATACGTTATACGTTATACGTTATACGTTATACGTTATACGTTATACGTTATACGTTATACGTTATACGTTATACGTTATACGTTATACGTTACACGTTATGTGTTATACGTTATACGTTTTACGATATATGTTATACGTTATACGTTGTACGTTATACGTTATACGTTATACGTTATACGTTATACGTTATACGTTATACGTTATACGTTATACGTTAAACGTTATACGTTATACGTTATACGTTATACGTTACACGTTATACGTTATACGTTATACGTTATAAGTTATACGTTATACGTTACACGTTATGTGTTATACGTTATACGTTTTACGATATATGTTATACGTTATACGTTGTACGTTATACGTTATACGTTATACGTTATACGTTATACGTTATACGTTATACGTTATACGTTATACGTTAAACGTTATACGTTATACGTTATACGTTATACGTTACACGTTATACGTTATACGTTATACGTTATACGTTATACGTTATACGTTATACGTTATACGTTATACGTTATACGTTATACGTTATACGTTATACGTTATACGTTATACGTTATACGTTATACGTTATAGGTTATACCATATACGTCATACGTTATTCGTTATACGTTCTTCGTTACACGTTATACGTTATACGTTATGCGTTATACGTTTTGCGTTATTCGTTACACGTTATACGTTATACGTTTTACGTTATACGTTATACGTTATACGTTATACGTTATACGTTATTCGTTATACGTTATACGTTACACGTTATACGTTATACGTTATACGTTATACGTTATACGTTATACGTTATATGTTATACGTTATCCGTTATACGTTATACGTTATACGTTATACGTTATACGTTATACGTTATACGTTATACGTTATACGTTATACATTGTACGTTATACGTTATACGTTATACGTTATACGTTATACGTCTTAGGTTATACGTTATACGTTATATGTTATACGTTATACGTTATACGGTATACCTCCTAGGATATGCGATGTACGTTATACGATATACGTTATACGTTATACGTTATACGTTATACGTTATACGTTATACGTTATACGTTATACGTTATACGTTATACGTTATACGTTATACGTTATACGTTATACGTTATACGTTATACGTTATACGTTATACGTTATACGTTATACGTTATACGTTATACGTTATACGTTATACGTTATACGTTATACGTTATACGTTATACGTTATACGTTATACGTTATACGTTATACGTTACACGGTATCCTTTATACGCTATACGCTATACGTTATACGTTACACGTTATCCTTTCTACGCTATACGTTATACGCTATACGTTATATGTTATACGTTATACGTTATACGTTATACGTTATACGGTATACGTCCTAGGATATGCGATGTACGTTATACGATATACGTTATACGTTATACGTTATACGTTATACGTTATACGTTATACGTTATACGTTATACGTTATACGTTATACGTTATACGTTATACGTTATACGTTATACGTTATACGTTATACGTTATACGTTATACGTTATACGTTATACGTTATACGTTATACGTTATACGTTATACGTTATACGTTATACGTTATACGTTATACGTTATACGTCCTAGGATATGCGATGTACGTTATACGATATACGTTATACGTTTTACGTTATACGTTATATATTATACGTTATACTGTATACGTTCTAGGATATGCGTTATACGTTATACGTTATACGTTATACGTCATACGTTATACGTTATACGTTATACGATATACGTTATACGTTATACGTTATACGTTATACGTTATACGTTATACGTTATACGTTATACGTCATACGTTAAACGTTATACGTTATACGTCATACGTTATACGTTATACGTTACACGTTATCCTTTATACGCTATACGCTATACGTTATACGTTACGCGTTATACGTTATACGTTATACGTTATACGTTATACGTTATACGTTATACGTCATACGTTAAACGTTATACGTTATACGTCATACGTTATACGTTATACGTTACACGTTATCCTTTATACGCTATACGCTATACGTTATACGTTATACGTTATACGTTATACGTTATACGTTTTACGTTATACGTTATATATTATACGTTATACTGTATACGTTCTAGGATATGCGTTATACGTTATACGTTATACGTTATACGTTACGCGTTATACGTTATACGTTATACGTTATACGTTATACGTTATACGTTATACGTTGTACGTTATACGTTGTACGTTATACGTTGTACGTTATACGTTGTACGTTATACGTTATACGTTATACGTTATACGTTATACGTTATACGTTATACGTTATACGTTATACGTTATACGTTATACGATATACGTTATACGTTATTCGTTATACGTTCTTCGTTACACGTTATACGTTATACGTTATGCGTTATACGTTATACGTTATACGTTATACGTTATACGTTATACGTTATACGTTATACGTTATACGTTATACGTTATACGTTATGCGTTATACGTTATACGTTATACGTTATACGTTATACGTTATACGTTATACGTTATACGTTATACGGTATACGTCCTAGGATATGCGATATACGTTATACGTTATGCGTTACACGTTATACGTTATACGTTATACGTTATACGTTATACGTTATACGTTATACGTTATACGTTATACCATATACGTTTTACGTTATACGTTATACTTTACACGGTATCCTTTATACGCTATACGCTATACGTTATACGTTACACGTTATCCTTTCTACGCTATACGTTATACGCTATACGTTACATGTTATACGTTATACGTTATACGTTATACGTTATACGTTATACGTTATACGTTATACGTTATACGTTATACGTTATACGGTATACGTCATAGGATATGCGATGTACGTTATACGTTATACGTTATACGTTATACGTTATACGTTACACGTTATACGTTATACCTTATGCGTTTTACGTTATACGTTATAAGTTATACGTTATACGTTACACGTTATGTGTTATACGTTATACGTTTTACGATATATGTTATACGTTATACGTTGTACGTTATACGTTATACGTTATACGTTATACGTTATACGTTATACGTTATACGTTATACGTTATACGTTATACGTTATACGTTATACTTTGTACGTTATACGTTAAACTTTATACGTTATACGTTATACGTTATACGTTGTACGATATACGTTATACGTTATACGTTATACGTTATACGTTGTACGTTATACGTTATACGTTTTTCGTTATACGTTATACGTTAAACGTTATACGTTATACGTTATACGTTATACGTTATACGTTATACGTTATACGTTATACGTTATACGTTATACGTTATACGTTATATGTTATACGTTATCCGTTATACGTTATACGTTATACGTTATACGTTATACGTTATACGTTATACGTTATACGTTATACGTTATACATTGTACGTTATACGTTATACGTTATACGTTATACGTTATACGTCTTAGGTTATACGTTATACGTTATATGTTATACGTTATACGTTATACGGTATACCTCCTAGGATATGCGATGTACGTTATACGATATACGTTATACGTTATACGTTATACGCTATACGTTATACGTTATACGTTATACGTTATACGTTATACGTTATACGTTATACGTTATACGTTATACGTTATACGTTATACGTTATACGTTATACGTTATACGTTATACGTTATACGTTATACGTTATACGTTATACGTTATACGTTATACGTTATACGTTATACGTTATACGTTATACGTTATACGTTATACGTTATACGTTACACGTTATCCTTTATACGCTATACGCTATACGTTATACGTTACACGTTATCCTTTCTACGCTATACGTTATACGCTATACGTTATATGTTATACGTTATACGTTATACGTTATACGTTATACGGTATACGTCCTAGGATATGCGATGTACGTTATACGATATACGTTATACGTTATACGTTATACGTTATACGTTATACGTTATACGTTATACGTTATACGTTATACGTTATACGTTATACGTTATACGTTATACGTTATACGTTATACGTTATACGTTATACGTTATACGTTATACGTTATACGTTATACGTTATACGTTATACGTTATACGTTATACGTTATACGTTATACGTTATACGTTATACGTTATACGTTATACGTTATACGTTATACGTCCTAGGATATGCGATGTACGTTATACGATATACGTTATACGTTATACGTTATACGTTATACGTTATACGTTATACGTTATACGTTATACGTTATACGTTATACGTTATACGTTATACGTAATACGTTATAAGTTACACGTTATCCTTTATACGCTATACGCTATACGTTATACGTTACACGTTATCCTTTCTACGCTATACGTTATACGCTATACGTTATATGTTATACGTCATACGTTATACGTTATACGTTATACGTTATACGTTATACGTTATACGTTATACGCTATACGTTATACGTTATACGTTATACGTTATGCGTTACACGTTATACGTTATACGCTATACGTTATACGTTATAAGTTATACGTTATACGTTATACGTTATACGTTATACGTTATACGTTAAACGGCATACGTGATACGTTATACGTTATACGTTATACGTTATACGTTATACGTTATACGCTATACGTTATACGCTATACGTTATACGTTACACGTTATCCTTTCTACGCTATACGTTATACGCTATACGTTATATGTTATACGTCATACGTTATACGTTATACGTTATACGTTATACGTTATACGTTATACGTTATGCGTTATACGTTATACGTTATACGTTATACGTTATACGTTATACGTTATACGTTATACGTTATACGTTATACGTTATACATTGTACGTTATACGTTATACGTTATGCGTTATACGTCTTACGTTATACGTTATACGTTATATGTTATACGTTATACGTTATACGTTATACGTTATACGTTATACGGTATACGTCATAGGATATGCGATGTACGTTATACGTTATACGTTATACGTTATACGTTATACGTTACACGTTATACGTTATACCTTATGCGTTTTACGTTATACGTTATAAGTTATACGTTATACGTTACACGTTATGTGTTATACGTTATACGTTTTACGATATATGTTATACGTTATACGTTGTACGTTATACGTTATACGTTATACGTTATACGTTATACGTTATACGTTATACGTTATACGTTATACGTTATACGTTATACGTTATACTTTGTACGTTATACGTTAAACTTTATACGTTATACGTTATACGTTATACGTTGTACGATATACGTTATACGTTATACGTTATACGTTATACGTTGTACGTTATACGTTATACGTTTTTCGTTATACGTTATACGTTAAACGTTATACGTTATACGTTATACGTTATACGTTATACGTTATACGTTATACGTTATACGTTATACGTTATACGTTATACGTTATATGTTATACGTTATCCGTTATACGTTATACGTTATACGTTATACGTTATACGTTATACGTTATACGTTATACGTTATACGTTATACATTGTACGTTATACGTTATACGTTATACGTTATACGTTATACGTCTTAGGTTATACGTTATACGTTATATGTTATACGTTATACGTTATACGGTATACCTCCTAGGATATGCGATGTACGTTATACGATATACGTTATACGTTATACGTTATACGCTATACGTTATACGTTATACGTTATACGTTATACGTTATACGTTATACGTTATACGTTATACGTTATACGTTATACGTTATACGTTATACGTTATACGTTATACGTTATACGTTATACGTTATACGTTATACGTTATACGTTATACGTTATACGTTATACGTTATACGTTATACGTTATACGTTATACGTTATACGTTATACGTTACACGTTATCCTTTATACGCTATACGCTATACGTTATACGTTACACGTTATCCTTTCTACGCTATACGTTATACGCTATACGTTATATGTTATACGTTATACGTTATACGTTATACGTTATACGGTATACGTCCTAGGATATGCGATGTACGTTATACGATATACGTTATACGTTATACGTTATACGTTATACGTTATACGTTATACGTTATACGTTATACGTTATACGTTATACGTTATACGTTATACGTTATACGTTATACGTTATACGTTATACGTTATACGTTATACGTTATACGTTATACGTTATACGTTATACGTTATACGTTATACGTTATACGTTATACGTTATACGTTATACGTTATACGTTATACGTTATACGTTATACGTTATACGTCCTAGGATATGCGATGTACGTTATACGATATACGTTATACGTTATACGTTATACGTTATACGTTATACGTTATACGTTATACGTTATACGTTATACGTTATACGTTATACGTTATACGTAATACGTTATAAGTTACACGTTATCCTTTATACGCTATACGCTATACGTTATACGTTACACGTTATCCTTTCTACGCTATACGTTATACGCTATACGTTATATGTTATACGTCATACGTTATACGTTATACGTTATACGTTATACGTTATACGTTATACGTTATACGCTATACGTTATACGTTATACGTTATACGTTATGCGTTACACGTTATACGTTATACGCTATACGTTATACGTTATAAGTTATACGTTATACGTTATACGTTATACGTTATACGTTATACGTTAAACGGCATACGTGATACGTTATACGTTATACGTTATACGTTATACGTTATACGTTATACGCTATACGTTATACGCTATACGTTATACGTTACACGTTATCCTTTCTACGCTATACGTTATACGCTATACGTTATATGTTATACGTCATACGTTATACGTTATACGTTATACGTTATACGTTATACGTTATACGTTATGCGTTATACGTTATACGTTATACGTTATACGTTATACGTTATACGTTATACGTTATACGTTATACGTTATACGTTATACATTGTACGTTATACGTTATACGTTATGCGTTATACGTCTTACGTTATACGTTATACGTTATATGTTATACGTTATACGTTATACGGTATACGTCCTAGGATATGCGATGTACGTTATACGATATACGTTATACGTTATACGTTATACGTTATACGTTATACGTTATACGTTATACGTTATACGTTATACGTTATACGTTACACGTTATCCTTTATACGCTATACGCTATACGTTATACGTTACACGTTATCCTTTCTACGCTATACGCTATACGTTATACGTTATACGTCATACGTTATACGTTATACGTTATACGATATACGTTATACGTTATACGTTATACGTTATACGTTATACGTTATACGTTATACGTTATACGTCATACGTTAAACGTTATACGTTATACGTCATACGTTATACGTTATACGTTACACGTTATCCTTTATACGCTATACGCTATACGTTATACGTTATACGTTATACGTTATACGTCTTACGTTATACGTTATATATTATACGATATACTGTATACGTTCTAGGATATGCGTTATACGTTATACGTTATACGTTATACGTTACGCGTTATACGTTATACGTTTTACGTTATACGTTGTACGTTATACGTTATACGTTACACGTTATACGTTATACCATATACGTTTTACGTTATTCGTGATACGTTATACGTTATACGTTTTACGTTATACGTTATACGTTATACGTTATACGTTATACGTTATACGTTATACGTTATACGTTATACGTTATACGTTATACGTTATACGTTATACGTTATACGTTATACGTTATACGTTATACGTTATACGTTATACGTTACACGTTATGTGTTATACGTTATACGTTTTACGATATATGTTATACGTTATACGTTGTACGTTATACGTTATACGTTATACGTTATACGTTATACGTTATACGTTATACGTTATACGTTATACGTTAAACGTTATACGTTATACGTTATACGTTATACGTTACACGTTATACGTTATACGTTATACGTTATAAGTTATACGTTATACGTTACACGTTATGTGTTATACGTTATACGTTTTACGATATATGTTATACGTTATACGTTGTACGTTATACGTTATACGTTATACGTTATACGTTATACGTTATACGTTATACGTTATACGTTATACGTTAAACGTTATACGTTATACGTTATACGTTATACGTTACACGTTATACGTTATACGTTATACGTTATACGTTATACGTTATACGTTATACGTTATACGTTATACGTTATACGTTATACGTTATACGTTATACGTTATACGTTATACGTTATACGTTATACGTTATAGGTTATACCATATACGTCATACGTTATTCGTTATACGTTCTTCGTTACACGTTATACGTTATACGTTATGCGTTATACGTTTTGCGTTATTCGTTACACGTTATACGTTATACGTTTTACGTTATACGTTATACGTTATACGTTATACGTTATACGTTATTCGTTATACGTTATACGTTACACGTTATACGTTATACGTTATACGTTATACGTTATACGTTATACGTTATATGTTATACGTTATCCGTTATACGTTATACGTTATACGTTATACGTTATACGTTATACGTTATACGTTATACGTTATACGTTATACATTGTACGTTATACGTTATACGTTATACGTTATACGTTATACGTCTTAGGTTATACGTTATACGTTATATGTTATACGTTATACGTTATACGGTATACCTCCTAGGATATGCGATGTACGTTATACGATATACGTTATACGTTATACGTTATACGTTATACGTTATACGTTATACGTTATACGTTATACGTTATACGTTATACGTTATACGTTATACGTTATACGTTATACGTTATACGTTATACGTTATACGTTATACGTTATACGTTATACGTTATACGTTATACGTTATACGTTATACGTTATACGTTATACGTTATACGTTATACGTTATACGTTATACGTTATACGTTATACGTTACACGGTATCCTTTATACGCTATACGCTATACGTTATACGTTACACGTTATCCTTTCTACGCTATACGTTATACGCTATACGTTATATGTTATACGTTATACGTTATACGTTATACGTTATACGGTATACGTCCTAGGATATGCGATGTACGTTATACGATATACGTTATACGTTATACGTTATACGTTATACGTTATACGTTATACGTTATACGTTATACGTTATACGTTATACGTTATACGTTATACGTTATACGTTATACGTTATACGTTATACGTTATACGTTATACGTTATACGTTATACGTTATACGTTATACGTTATACGTTATACGTTATACGTTATACGTTATACGTTATACGTTATACGTCCTAGGATATGCGATGTACGTTATACGATATACGTTATACGTTTTACGTTATACGTTATATATTATACGTTATACTGTATACGTTCTAGGATATGCGTTATACGTTATACGTTATACGTTATACGTCATACGTTATACGTTATACGTTATACGATATACGTTATACGTTATACGTTATACGTTATACGTTATACGTTATACGTTATACGTTATACGTCATACGTTAAACGTTATACGTTATACGTCATACGTTATACGTTATACGTTACACGTTATCCTTTATACGCTATACGCTATACGTTATACGTTACGCGTTATACGTTATACGTTATACGTTATACGTTATACGTTATACGTTATACGTCATACGTTAAACGTTATACGTTATACGTCATACGTTATACGTTATACGTTACACGTTATCCTTTATACGCTATACGCTATACGTTATACGTTATACGTTATACGTTATACGTTATACGTTTTACGTTATACGTTATATATTATACGTTATACTGTATACGTTCTAGGATATGCGTTATACGTTATACGTTATACGTTATACGTTACGCGTTATACGTTATACGTTATACGTTATACGTTATACGTTATACGTTATACGTTGTACGTTATACGTTGTACGTTATACGTTGTACGTTATACGTTGTACGTTATACGTTATACGTTATACGTTATACGTTATACGTTATACGTTATACGTTATACGTTATACGTTATACGTTATACGATATACGTTATACGTTATTCGTTATACGTTCTTCGTTACACGTTATACGTTATACGTTATGCGTTATACGTTATACGTTATACGTTATACGTTATACGTTATACGTTATACGTTATACGTTATACGTTATACGTTATACGTTATGCGTTATACGTTATACGTTATACGTTATACGTTATACGTTATACGTTATACGTTATACGTTATACGGTATACGTCCTAGGATATGCGATATACGTTATACGTTATGCGTTACACGTTATACGTTATACGTTATACGTTATACGTTATACGTTATACGTTATACGTTATACGTTATACCATATACGTTTTACGTTATACGTTATACTTTACACGGTATCCTTTATACGCTATACGCTATACGTTATACGTTACACGTTATCCTTTCTACGCTATACGTTATACGCTATACGTTACATGTTATACGTTATACGTTATACGTTATACGTTATACGTTATACGTTATACGTTATACGTTATACGTTATACGTTATACGGTATACGTCATAGGATATGCGATGTACGTTATACGTTATACGTTATACGTTATACGTTATACGTTACACGTTATACGTTATACCTTATGCGTTTTACGTTATACGTTATAAGTTATACGTTATACGTTACACGTTATGTGTTATACGTTATACGTTTTACGATATATGTTATACGTTATACGTTGTACGTTATACGTTATACGTTATACGTTATACGTTATACGTTATACGTTATACGTTATACGTTATACGTTATACGTTATACGTTATACTTTGTACGTTATACGTTAAACTTTATACGTTATACGTTATACGTTATACGTTGTACGATATACGTTATACGTTATACGTTATACGTTATACGTTGTACGTTATACGTTATACGTTTTTCGTTATACGTTATACGTTAAACGTTATACGTTATACGTTATACGTTATACGTTATACGTTATACGTTATACGTTATACGTTATACGTTATACGTTATACGTTATATGTTATACGTTATCCGTTATACGTTATACGTTATACGTTATACGTTATACGTTATACGTTATACGTTATACGTTATACGTTATACATTGTACGTTATACGTTATACGTTATACGTTATACGTTATACGTCTTAGGTTATACGTTATACGTTATATGTTATACGTTATACGTTATACGGTATACCTCCTAGGATATGCGATGTACGTTATACGATATACGTTATACGTTATACGTTATACGCTATACGTTATACGTTATACGTTATACGTTATACGTTATACGTTATACGTTATACGTTATACGTTATACGTTATACGTTATACGTTATACGTTATACGTTATACGTTATACGTTATACGTTATACGTTATACGTTATACGTTATACGTTATACGTTATACGTTATACGTTATACGTTATACGTTATACGTTATACGTTATACGTTACACGTTATCCTTTATACGCTATACGCTATACGTTATACGTTACACGTTATCCTTTCTACGCTATACGTTATACGCTATACGTTATATGTTATACGTTATACGTTATACGTTATACGTTATACGGTATACGTCCTAGGATATGCGATGTACGTTATACGATATACGTTATACGTTATACGTTATACGTTATACGTTATACGTTATACGTTATACGTTATACGTTATACGTTATACGTTATACGTTATACGTTATACGTTATACGTTATACGTTATACGTTATACGTTATACGTTATACGTTATACGTTATACGTTATACGTTATACGTTATACGTTATACGTTATACGTTATACGTTATACGTTATACGTTATACGTTATACGTTATACGTTATACGTCCTAGGATATGCGATGTACGTTATACGATATACGTTATACGTTATACGTTATACGTTATACGTTATACGTTATACGTTATACGTTATACGTTATACGTTATACGTTATACGTTATACGTAATACGTTATAAGTTACACGTTATCCTTTATACGCTATACGCTATACGTTATACGTTACACGTTATCCTTTCTACGCTATACGTTATACGCTATACGTTATATGTTATACGTCATACGTTATACGTTATACGTTATACGTTATACGTTATACGTTATACGTTATACGCTATACGTTATACGTTATACGTTATACGTTATGCGTTACACGTTATACGTTATACGCTATACGTTATACGTTATAAGTTATACGTTATACGTTATACGTTATACGTTATACGTTATACGTTAAACGGCATACGTGATACGTTATACGTTATACGTTATACGTTATACGTTATACGTTATACGCTATACGTTATACGCTATACGTTATACGTTACACGTTATCCTTTCTACGCTATACGTTATACGCTATACGTTATATGTTATACGTCATACGTTATACGTTATACGTTATACGTTATACGTTATACGTTATACGTTATGCGTTATACGTTATACGTTATACGTTATACGTTATACGTTATACGTTATACGTTATACGTTATACGTTATACGTTATACATTGTACGTTATACGTTATACGTTATGCGTTATACGTCTTACGTTATACGTTATACGTTATATGTTATACGTTATACGTTATACGGTATACGTCCTAGGATATGCGATGTACGTTATACGATATACGTTATACGTTATACGTTATACGTTATACGTTATACGTTATACGTTATACGTTATACGTTATACGTTATACGTTACACGTTATCCTTTATACGCTATACGCTATACGTTATACGTTACACGTTATCCTTTCTACGCTATACGTTATACGCTATACGTTATATGTTATACGTTATACGTTATACGTTATACGTTATACGTTATACGTTATACGTTATACGTTATACGTTATACGTTATACGTTATACGTTATACGTTATACGTTATACGTTATACGTTATACGTTATACGTTATACGTTATACGTTATACGTTATACGTTATACGTTATACGTTATACATTGTACGTTATACGTTATACGTCTTACGTTATACGTTATACGTTATATGTTATACGTTATACGTTATACGGTATACGTCCTAGGATATGCGATATACGTTATACGTTATGCGTTACACGTTATACGTTATACGTTATACGTTATACGTTATACGTTATACGTTATACGTTATACGTTATACGTTATACGTTATACGTTATGCGTTATACGTTATACGTTATACGTTATACGTTATACGTTATACGTTATACGTTATACGTTATACGTTATACGTTATACGTTATACGTTATACGTTATACGTTATACGTTATACGTTATACGTTATACGTTATACGTTATACGTTATACGTTATACGTTATACGTTATACGTTATACGTTATACGTTATACGTTATGCGTTATACGTTATACGTTATACGTTATACGTTATACGTTATACGTTATACGTTATCCTTTATACGCTATACGCAATACGTTATACGTTATACGTTATACGTTATACCTTATACGTTTTACGTTATACGTTATATATTATACGTTACACTGTATACGTTCTAGGATATGCGTTATACGTTATACGTTATACGTTATACGTTACGCGTTATACGTTATACGTTTTACGTTATACGTTGTACGTTATACGTTATACGTTACACGTTATACGTTATACCATATACGTTTTACGTTATACGTTACACGTTATACGTTATACGTTATACGTTATACGTTATACGTTATACGTTATACGTCATACATTGTACGTTATACGTTATACGTCTTACGTTATACGTTATACGTTATATGTTATACGTTATACGTTATACGGTATACGTCCTAGGATATGCGATATACGTTATACGTTATGCGTTACACGTTATACGTTATACGTTATACGTTATACGTTATACGTTATACGTTATACGTTATACGTTATACGTTATACGTTATACGTTATGCGTTATACGTTATACGTTATACGTTATACGTTATACGTTATACGTTATACGTTATACGTTATACGGTATACGTCCTAGGATATGCGATATACGTTATACGTTATGCGTTACACGTTATACGTTATACGTTATACGTTATACGTTATACGTTATACGTTATACGTTATACGTTATACGTTATACGTTAAACGGCATACGTGATACGTTATACGTTATACGTTATACGTTATACGTTATACGTTATACGTTATACGTTACACGTTACACGTTATACGTTGTACGTAATACGTTATACGTTATACGTAATACGTTATACGGTATACGTTATACGTTATTCGTTATACGTTATACGTTATACGTTATACGTTATACGTTATACGTTATACGCTATACGTTATACGTTATAAGTTATACGTTATACGTTATACGTTATACGTTATACGTTATACGTTATACGTTATACATTATACGTTAGACGTTTTACGTTATTCGTTATACGTTATACATTATACGTTATACGGTGTACGTTATACGCTATACGTTATACGTTATACGTTATACGTTATACGTTATACGTTATACGTTATACGTTATACGTTATACGTTATACGTTATACGTTATACGTTATACGTTATACGTTATACGTTATACGTTATACGTTATACGTTATACGTTATACGTTATACGTTATACGTTATACGTTATGCGTTATACGTTACACGTTACACGTTACGCGTTACACGTTATACGTTATACTCTATATGTTATACGCTATACGTTACACGTTATACGTTATACGCTATACGTTATACGTTATACGTTATACGTTATACGTCATACGTTATACGTTATACGTTACACGTTATCCTTTATACGCTATACGCTATACGTTATACGTTATACGTTATACGTTATACGTTTTACGTTATACGTTATACGTTATACGTTTTACGTTATACGTTATATATTATACGTTATACTGTATACGTTCTAGGATATGCGTTATACGTTATACGTTATACGTTATACGTCATACGTTATACGTTATACGTTATACGATATACGTTATACGTTATACGTTATACGTTATACGTTATACGTTATACGTTATACGTTATACGTCATACGTTAAACGTTATACGTTATACGTCATACGTTATACGTTATACGTTACACGTTATCCTTTATACGCTATACGCTATACGTTATACGTTATACGTTATACGTTATACGTTTTACGTTATACGTTATATATTATACGATATACTGTATACGTTCTAGGATATGCGTTATACGTTATACGTTTTACGTTATACGTTACGCGTTATACGTTATACGTTATACGTTATACGTTATACGTTATACGTTATACGTCATACGTTAAACGTTATACGTTATACGTCATACGTTATACGTTATACGTTACACGTTATCCTTTATACGCTATACGCTATACGTTATACGTTATACGTTATACGTTATACGTTATACGTTTTACGTTATACGTTATATATTATACGTTATACTGTATACGTTCTAGGATATGCGTTATACGTTATACGTTATACGTTATACGTTACGCGTTATACGTTATACGTTATACGTTATACGTTATACGTTATACGTTATACGTTGTACGTTATACGTTGTACGTTATACGTTGTACGTTATACGTTGTACGTTATACGTTATACGTTATACGTTATACGTTATACGTTATACGTTATACGTTATACGTTATACGTTATACGTTATACGATATACGTTATACGTTATTCGTTATACGTTCTTCGTTACACGTTATACGTTATACGTTATGCGTTATACGTTATACGTTATACGTTATACGTTATACGTTATACGTTATACGTTATACGTTATACGTTATACGTTATACGTTATGCGTTATACGTTATACGTTATACGTTATACGTTATACGTTATACGTTATACGTTATACGTTATACGTTATACGGTATACGTCCTAGGATATGCGATATACGTTATACGTTATGCGTTACACGTTATACGTTATACGTTATACGTTATACGTTATACGTTATACGTTATACGTTATACGTTATACCATATACGTTTTACGTTATACGTTATACTTTACACGGTATCCTTTATACGCTATACGCTATACGTTATACGTTACACGTTATCCTTTCTACGCTATACGTTATACGCTATACGTTACATGTTATACGTTATACGTTATACGTTATACGTTATACGTTATACGTTATACGTTATACGTTATACGTTATACGTTATACGTTATACGGTATACGTCATAGGATATGCGATGTACGTTATACGTTATACGTTATACGTTATACGTTATACGTTACACGTTATACGTTATACCTTATGCGTTTTACGTTATACGTTATAAGTTATACGTTATACGTTACACGTTATGTGTTATACGTTATACGTTTTACGATATATGTTATACGTTATACGTTGTACGTTATACGTTATACGTTATACGTTATACGTTATACGTTATACGTTATACGTTATACGTTATACGTTATACGTTATACGTTATACGTTATACTTTGTACGTTATACGTTAAACTTTATACGTTATACGTTATACGTTATACGTTGTACGATATACGTTATACGTTATACGTTATACGTTATACGTTGTACGTTATACGTTATACGTTTTTCGTTATACGTTATACGTTAAACGTTATACGTTATACGTTATACGTTATACGTTATACGTTATACGTTATACGTTATACGTTATACGTTATACGTTATACGTTATATGTTATACGTTATCCGTTATACGTTATACGTTATACGTTATACGTTATACGTTATACGTTATACGTTATACGTTATACGTTATACATTGTACGTTATACGTTATACGTTATACGTTATACGTTATACGTCTTAGGTTATACGTTATACGTTATATGTTATACGTTATACGTTATACGGTATACCTCCTAGGATATGCGATGTACGTTATACGATATACGTTATACGTTATACGTTATACGCTATACGTTATACGTTATACGTTATACGTTATACGTTATACGTTATACGTTATACGTTATACGTTATACGTTATACGTTATACGTTATACGTTATACGTTATACGTTATACGTTATACGTTATACGTTATACGTTATACGTTATACGTTATACGTTATACGTTATACGTTATACGTTATACGTTATACGTTATACGTTATACGTTATACGTTACACGTTATCCTTTATACGCTATACGCTATACGTTATACGTTACACGTTATCCTTTCTACGCTATACGTTATACGCTATACGTTATATGTTATACGTTATACGTTATACGTTATACGTTATACGGTATACGTCCTAGGATATGCGATGTACGTTATACGATATACGTTATACGTTATACGTTATACGTTATACGTTATACGTTATACGTTATACGTTGTACGTTATACGTTATACGTTATACGTTATACGTTATACGTTATACGTTATACGTTATACGTTATACGTTATACGTTATACGTTATACGTTATACGTTATACGTTATACGTTATACGTTATACGTTATACGTTATACGTTATACGTTATACGTTATACGTTATACGTTATACGTTATACGTTATACGTTATACGTTATACGTTATACGTTATACGTTATACGTCCTAGGATATGCGATGTACGTTATACGATATACGTTATACGTTATACGTTATACGTTATACGTTATACGTTATACGTTATACGTTATACGTTATACGTTATACGTTATACGTTATACGTAATACGTTATAAGTTACACGTTATCCTTTATACGCTATACGCTATACGTTATACGTTACACGTTATCCTTTCTACGCTATACGTTATACGCTATACGTTATATGTTATACGTCATACGTTATACGTTATACGTTATACGTTATACGTTATACGTTATACGTTATACGCTATACGTTATACGTTATACGTTATACGTTATGCGTTACACGTTATACGTTATACGCTATACGTTATACGTTATAAGTTATACGTTATACGTTATACGTTATACGTTATACGTTATACGTTATACGTTATACGTTATACGTTATACGTTATACGTTATACGTTATAGGTTATACCATATACGTCATACGTTATTCGTTATACGTTCTTCGTTACACGTTATACGTTATACGTTATGCGTTATACGTTTTGCGTTATTCGTTACACGTTATACGTTATACGTTTTACGTTATACGTTATACGTTATAGGTTATACCATATACGTCATACGTTATTCGTTATACGTTCTTCGTTACACGTTATACGTTATACGTTATGCGTTATACGTTTTGCGTTATTCGTTACACGTTATACGTTATACGTTTTACGTTATACGTTATACGTTATACGTTATACGTTATACGTTATTCGTTATACGTTATACGTTACACGTTATACGTTATACGTTATACATTGTACGTTATACGTTATACGTTATACGTTATACGTTATACGTTATACGTCTTAGGTTATACGTTATACGTTATATGTTATACGTTATACGTTATACGGTAAACATCCTAGGATATGCGATGTACGTTATACGATATACGTTATACGTTATACGTTATACGTTATACGTCATACGTTAAACGTTATACGTTATACGTCATACGTTATACGTTATACGTTACACGTTATCCTTTATACGCTATACGCTATACGTTATACGTTATACGTTATACGTTATACGGTTTACGTTATACGTTATATATTATACGATATACTGTATACGTTCTAGGATATGCGTTATACGTTATACGTTATACGTTATACGTTACGCGTTATACGTTATACGTTTTACGTTATACGTTGTACGTTATACGTTATACGTTACACGTCATACGTTATACCATATACGTTTTACGTTATTCGTTATAAGTTATACGTTATACGTTATACGTTATACGTTATACGTTATACGTTATACGTTATACGTTATACGTTATACGGTGTACGTCCTAGGATATGCGATGTACGTTATACGTTATACGTTATACGTTATACGTTATACGTTATACGTTATACGTTGTACGTTGTACGTTATACGTTGTACGTTATACGTTGTACGTTATACGTTATACGTTATACGTTATACGTTATACGTTATACGTTATACGTTATACATTGTACGTTATACGTTATACGTTATACGTTATACGTTATACGTCTTAGGTTATACGTTATACGTTATATGTTATACGTTATACGTTATACGGTAAACCTCCTAGGATATGCGATGTACGTTATACGATATACGTTATACGTTATACGTTATACGTTATACGTTATACGTTATACGTTATACGTTATACGTTATACGTTATACGTTATACGTTATACGTTATACGTTATACGTTATACGTTGTACGTTATACGTCATACGTTAAACGTTATACGTTATACGTCATACGTTATACGTTATACGTTACACGTTATCCTTTATACGCTATACGCTATACGTTATACGTTATACGTCATACGTTATACGTTATACGTTATACGATATACGTTATACGTTATACGTTATACGTTATACGTTATACGTTATACGTTATACGTTATACGTCATACGTTAAACGTTATACGTTATACGTCATACGTTATACGTTATACGTTACACGTTATCCTTTATACGCTATACGCTATACGTTATACGTTATACGTTATACGTTATACGTCTTACGTTATACGTTATATATTATACGATATACTGTATACGTTCTAGGATATGCGTTATACGTTATACGTTATACGTTATACGTTACGCGTTATACGTTATACGTTTTACGTTATACGTTGTACGTTATACGTTATACGTTACACGTTATACGTTATACCATATACGTTTTACGTTATTCGTGATACGTTATACGTTATACGTTTTACGTTATACGTTATACGTTATACGTTATACGTTATACGTTATACGTTATACGTTATACGTTATACGTTATACGTTATACGTTATACGTTATACGTTATACGTTATACGTTATACGTTATACGTTATACGTTATACGTTACACGTTATGTGTTATACGTTATACGTTTTACGATATATGTTATACGTTATACGTTGTACGTTATACGTTATACGTTATACGTTATACGTTATACGTTATACGTTATACGTTATACGTTATACGTTAAACGTTATACGTTATACGTTATACGTTATACGTTACACGTTATACGTTATACGTTATACGTTATAAGTTATACGTTATACGTTACACGTTATGTGTTATACGTTATACGTTTTACGATATATGTTATACGTTATACGTTGTACGTTATACGTTATACGTTATACGTTATACGTTATACGTTATACGTTATACGTTATACGTTATACGTTAAACGTTATACGTTATACGTTATACGTTATACGTTACACGTTATACGTTATACGTTATACGTTATACGTTATACGTTATACGTTATACGTTATACGTTATACGTTATACGTTATACGTTATACGTTATACGTTATACGTTATACGTTATACGTTATAGGTTATACCATATACGTCATACGTTATTCGTTATACGTTCTTCGTTACACGTTATACGTTATACGTTATGCGTTATACGTTTTGCGTTATTCGTTACACGTTATACGTTATACGTTTTACGTTATACGTTATACGTTATACGTTATACGTTATACGTTATTCGTTATACGTTATACGTTACACGTTATACGTTATACGTTATACATTGTACGTTATACGTTATACGTTATACGTTATACGTTATACGTTATACGTCTTAGGTTATACGTTATACGTTATATGTTATACGTTATACGTTATACGGTAAACATCCTAGGATATGCGATGTACGTTATACGATATACGTTATACGTTATACGTTATACGTTATACGTCATACGTTAAACGTTATACGTTATACGTCATACGTTATACGTTATACGTTACACGTTATCCTTTATACGCTATACGCTATACGTTATACGTTATACGTTATACGTTATACGGTTTACGTTATACGTTATATATTATACGATATACTGTATACGTTCTAGGATATGCGTTATACGTTATACGTTATACGTTATACGTTACGCGTTATACGTTATACGTTTTACGTTATACGTTGTACGTTATACGTTATACGTTACACGTCATACGTTATACCATATACGTTTTACGTTATTCGTTATAAGTTATACGTTATACGTTATACGTTATACGTTATACGTTATACGTTATACGTTATACGTTATACGTTATACGGTGTACGTCCTAGGATATGCGATGTACGTTATACGTTATACGTTATACGTTATACGTTATACGTTATACGTTATACGTTGTACGTTGTACGTTATACGTTGTACGTTATACGTTGTACGTTATACGTTATACGTTATACGTTATACGTTATACGTTATACGTTATACGTTATACATTGTACGTTATACGTTATACGTTATACGTTATACGTTATACGTCTTAGGTTATACGTTATACGTTATATGTTATACGTTATACGTTATACGGTAAACCTCCTAGGATATGCGATGTACGTTATACGATATACGTTATACGTTATACGTTATACGTTATACGTTATACGTTATACGTTATACGTTATACGTTATACGTTATACGTTATACGTTATACGTTATACGTTATACGTTATACGTTGTACGTTATACGTCATACGTTAAACGTTATACGTTATACGTCATACGTTATACGTTATACGTTACACGTTATCCTTTATACGCTATACGCTATACGTTATACGTTATACGTCATACGTTATACGTTATACGTTATACGATATACGTTATACGTTATACGTTATACGTTATACGTTATACGTTATACGTTATACGTTATACGTCATACGTTAAACGTTATACGTTATACGTCATACGTTATACGTTATACGTTACACGTTATCCTTTATACGCTATACGCTATACGTTATACGTTATACGTTATACGTTATACGTCTTACGTTATACGTTATATATTATACGATATACTGTATACGTTCTAGGATATGCGTTATACGTTATACGTTATACGTTATACGTTACGCGTTATACGTTATACGTTTTACGTTATACGTTGTACGTTATACGTTATACGTTACACGTTATACGTTATACCATATACGTTTTACGTTATTCGTGATACGTTATACGTTATACGTTTTACGTTATACGTTATACGTTATACGTTATACGTTATACGTTATACGTTATACGTTATACGTTATACGTTATACGTTATACGTTATACGTTATACGTTATACGTTATACGTTATACGTTATACGTTATACGTTATACGTTATACGTTATACGTTACACGTTATGTGTTATACGTTATACGTTTTACGATATATGTTATACGTTATACGTTGTACGTTATACGTTATACGTTATACGTTATACGTTATACGTTATACGTTATACGTTATACGTTATACGTTAAACGTTATACGTTATACGTTATACGTTATACGTTACACGTTATACGTTATACGTTATACGTTATAAGTTATACGTTATACGTTACACGTTATGTGTTATACGTTATACGTTTTACGATATATGTTATACGTTATACGTTGTACGTTATACGTTATACGTTATACGTTATACGTTATACGTTATACGTTATACGTTATACGTTATACGTTAAACGTTATACGTTATACGTTATACGTTATACGTTACACGTTATACGTTATACGTTATACGTTATACGTTATACGTTATACGTTATACGTTATACGTTATACGTTATACGTTATACGTTATACGTTATACGTTATACGTTATACGTTATACGTTATAGGTTATACCATATACGTCATACGTTATTCGTTATACGTTCTTCGTTACACGTTATACGTTATACGTTATGCGTTATACGTTTTGCGTTATTCGTTACACGTTATACGTTATACGTTTTACGTTATACGTTATACGTTATACGTTATACGTTATACGTTATTCGTTATACGTTATACGTTACACGTTATACGTTATACGTTATACGTTATACGTTATACGTTATACGTTATATGTTATACGTTATCCGTTATACGTTATACGTTATACGTTATACGTTATACGTTATACGTTATACGTTATACGTTATACGTTATACATTGTACGTTATACGTTATACGTTATACGTTATACGTTATACGTCTTAGGTTATACGTTATACGTTATATGTTATACGTTATACGTTATACGGTATACCTCCTAGGATATGCGATGTACGTTATACGATATACGTTATACGTTATACGTTATACGTTATACGTTATACGTTATACGTTATACGTTATACGTTATACGTTATACGTTATACGTTATACGTTATACGTTATACGTTATACGTTATACGTTATACGTTATACGTTATACGTCCTAGGATATGCGATGTACGTTATACGATATACGTTATACGTTATACGTTATACGTTATACGTTATACGTTATACGTTATACGTTATACGTTATACGTTATACGTTATACGTTATACGTAATACGTTATAAGTTACACGTTATCCTTTATACGCTATACGCTATACGTTATACGTTACACGTTATCCTTTCTACGCTATACGTTATACGCTATACGTTATATGTTATACGTCATACGTTATACGTTATACGTTATACGTTATACGTTATACGTTATACGTTATACGCTATACGTTATACGTTATACGTTATACGTTATGCGTTACACGTTATACGTTATACGCTATACGTTATACGTTATAAGTTATACGTTATACGTTATACGTTATACGTTATACGTTATACGTTAAACGGCATACGTGATACGTTATACGTTATACGTTATACGTTATACGTTATACGTTATACGCTATACGTTATACGCTATACGTTATACGTTACACGTTATCCTTTCTACGCTATACGTTATACGCTATACGTTATATGTTATACGTCATACGTTATACGTTATACGTTATACGTTATACGTTATACGTTATACGTTATGCGTTATACGTTATACGTTATACGTTATACGTTATACGTTATACGTTATACGTTATACGTTATACGTTATACATTGTACGTTATACGTTATACGTTATGCGTTATACGTCTTACGTTATACGTTATACGTTATATGTTATACGTTATACGTTATACGGTATACGTCCTAGGATATGCGATGTACGTTATACGATATACGTTATACGTTATACGTTATACGTTATACGTTATACGTTATACGTTATACGTTATACGTTATACGTTATACGTTACACGTTATCCTTTATACGCTATACGCTATACGTTATACGTTACACGTTATCCTTTCTACGCTATACGTTATACGCTATACGTTATATGTTATACGTTATACGTTATACGTTATACGTTATACGTTATACGTTATACGTTATACGTTATACGTTATACGTTATACGTTATACGTTATACGTTATACGTTATACGTTATACGTTATACGTTATACGTTATACGTTATACGTTATACGTTATACGTTATACGTTATACGTTATACGTTATACGTTATACATTGTACGTTATACGTTATACGTCTTACGTTATACGTTATACGTTATATGTTATACGTTATACGTTATACGGTATACGTCCTAGGATATGCGATATACGTTATACGTTATGCGTTACACGTTATACGTTATACGTTATACGTTATACGTTATACGTTATACGTTATACGTTATACGTTATACGTTATACGTTATACGTTATGCGTTATACGTTATACGTTATACGTTATACGTTATACGTTATACGTTATACGTTATACGTTATACGTTATACGTTATACGTTATACGTTATACGTTATACGTTATACGTTATACGTTATACGTTATACGTTATACGTTATACGTTATACGTTATACGTTATACGTTATACGTTATGCGTTATACGTTATACGTTATACGTTATACGTTATACGTTATACGTTATACGTTATCCTTTATACGCTATACGCAATACGTTATACGTTATACGTTATACGTTATACGTTATACGTTTTACGTTATACGTTATATATTATACGTTATACTGTATACGTTCTAGGATATGCGTTATACGTTATACGTTATACGTTATACGTTACGCGTTATACGTTATACGTTTTACGTTATACGTTGTACGTTATACGTTATACGTTACACGTTATACGTTATATCATATACGTTTTACGTTATACGTTATACGTTATACGTTATACGTTATACGTTATACGTTATACGTTATACGTTATACGTTATACATTGTACGTTATACGTTATACGTCTTACGTTATACGTTATACGTTATATGTTATACGTTATACGTTATACGGTATACGTCCTAGGATATGCGATATACGTTATACGTTATGCGTTACACGTTATACGTTATACGTTATACGTTATACGTTATACGTTATACGTTATACGTTATACGTTATACGTTATACGTTATACGTTATGCGTTATACGTTATACGTTATACGTTATACGTTATACGTTATACGTTATACGTTATACGTTATACGGTATACGTCCTAGGATATGCGATATACGTTATACGTTATGCGTTACACGTTATACGTTATACGTTATACGTTATACGTTATACGTTATACGTTATACGTTATACGTTATACGTTATACGTTATACGTTATGCGTTATACGTTATACGTTATACGTTATACGTTATACGTTATACGTTATACGTTATCCTTTATACGCTATACGCAATACGTTATACGTTATACGTTATACGTTATACGTTATACGTTTTACGTTATACGTTATATATTATACGTTATACTGTATACGTTCTAGGATATGCGTTATACGTTATACGTTATACGTTATACGTTATACGTTAGACGTTATACGTTATACGTTATACGTTATACGTTATACGTCATACGTTATACGTTATACGTTATACGTTATACGTTATACGTTATACGTTATACGTTATACGTTATACGTTATACGTTATACGTTATACGTTATACGTTATACGTTATACGTTATACGTTATACGTTATACGTTATACGTTATACGTTATACGTTATACGTTATACGTTATACGTTATACGTTATACGTTATACGTTATACGTTATACGTTATACGTTATACGTTATACGTTATACGTTATACGTTATACGTTATACGTTACACGGTATCCTTTATACGCTATACGCTATACGTTATACGTTACACGTTATCCTTTCTACGCTATACGTTATACGCTATACGTTATATGTTATACGTTATACGTTATACGTTATACGTTATACGGTATACGTCCTAGGATATGCGATGTACGTTATACGATATACGTTATACGTTATACGTTATACGTTATACGTTATACGTTATACGTTATACGTTATACGTTATACGTTATACGTTATACGTTATACGTTATACGTTATACGTTATACGTTATACGTTATACGTTATACGTTATACGTTATACGTTATACGTTATACGTTATACGTTATACGTTATACGTTATACGTTATACGTTATACGTTATACGTCCTAGGATATGCGATGTACGTTATACGATATACGTTATACGTTATACGTTATACGTTATACGTTATACGTTATACATTATACGTTATACGTTATACGTTATACGTTATACGTTATACGTAATACGTTATAAGTTACACGTTATCCTTTATACGCTATACGCTATACGTTATACGTTACACGTTATCCTTTCTACGCTATACGTTATACGCTATACGTTATATGTTATACGTCATACGTTATACGTTATACGTTATACGTTATACGTTATACGTTATACGTTATACGCTATACGTTATACGTTATACGTTATACGTTATGCGTTACACGTTATACGTTATACGCTATACGTTATACGTTATAAGTTATACGTTATACGTTATACGTTATACGTTATACGTTATACGTTAAACGGCATACGTGATACGTTATACGTTATACGTTATACGTTATACGTTATACGTTATACGCTATACGTTATACGCTATACGTTATACGTTACACGTTATCCTTTCTACGCTATACGTTATACGCTATACGTTATATGTTATACGTCATACGTTATACGTTATACGTTATACGTTATACGTTATACGTTATACGTTATGCGTTATACGTTATACGTTATACGTTATACGTTATACGTTATACGTTATACGTTATACGTTATACGTTATACATTGTACGTTATACGTTATACGTTATGCGTTATACGTCTTACGTTATACGTTATACGTTATATGTTATACGTTATACGTTATACGGTATACGTCCTAGGATATGCGATGTACGTTATACGATATACGTTATACGTTATACGTTATACGTTATACGTTATACGTTATACGTTATACGTTATACGTTATACGTTATACGTTACACGTTATCCTTTATACGCTATACGCTATACGTTATACGTTACACGTTATCCTTTCTACGCTATACGTTATACGCTATACGTTATATGTTATACGTTATACGTTATACGTTATACGTTATACGTTATACGTTATACGTTATACGTTATACGTTATACGTTATACGTTATACGTTATACGTTATACGTTATACGTTATACGTTATACGTTATACGTTATACGTTATACGTTATACGTTATACGTTATACGTTATACGTTATACGTTATACGTTATACATTGTACGTTATACGTTATACGTCTTACGTTATACGTTATACGTTATATGTTATACGTTATACGTTATACGGTATACGTCCTAGGATATGCGATATACGTTATACGTTATGCGTTACACGTTATACGTTATACGTTATACGTTATACGTTATACGTTATACGTTATACGTTATACGTTATACGTTATACGTTATGCGTTATACGTTATACGTTATACGTTATACGTTATACGTTATACGTTATACGTTATACGTTATACGTTATACGTTATACGTTATACGTTATACGTTATACGTTATACGTTATACGTTATACGTTATACGTTATACGTTATACGTTATACGTTATACGTTATACGTTATACGTTATACGTTATACGTTATACGTTATGCGTTATACGTTATACGTTATACGTTATACGTTATACGTTATACGTTATACGTTATCCTTTATACGCTATACGCAATACGTTATACGTTATACGTTATACGTTATACGTTATACGTTTTACGTTATACGTTATATATTATACGTTATACTGTATACGTTCTAGGATATGCGTTATACGTTATACGTTATACGTTAAACGTTACGCGTTATACGTTATACGTTTTACGTTATACGTTGTACGTTATACGTTATACGTTACACGTTATACGTTATATCATATACGTTTTACGTTATACGTTATACGTTATACGTTATACGTTATACGTTATACGTTATACGTTATACGTTATACGTTATACATTGTACGTTATACGTTATACGTCTTACGTTATACGTTATACGTTATATGTTATACGTTATACGTTATACGGTATACGTCCTAGGATATGCGATATACGTTATACGTTATGCGTTACACGTTATACGTTATACGTTATACGTTATACGTTATACGTTATACGTTATACGTTATACGTTATACGTTATACGTTATACGTTATGCGTTATACGTTATACGTTATACGTTATACGTTATACGTTATACGTTATACGTTATACGTTATACGGTATACGTCCTAGGATATGCGATATACGTTATACGTTATGCGTTACACGTTATACGTTATACGTTATACGTTATACGTTATACGTTATACGTTATACGTTATACGTTATACGTTATACGTTATACGTTATGCGTTATACGTTATACGTTATACGTTATACGTTATACGTTATACGTTATACGTTATCCTTTATACGCTATACGCAATACGTTATACGTTATACGTTATACGTTATACGTTATACGTTTTACGTTATACGTTATATATTATACGTTATACTGTATACGTTCTAGGATATGCGTTATACGTTATACGTTATACGTTATACGTTATACGTTAGACGTTATACGTTATACGTTATACGTTATACGTTATACGTCATACGTTATACGTTATACGTTATACGTTATACGTTATACGTTATACGTTATACGTTATACGTTATACGTTATACGTTATACGTTATACGTTATACGTTATACGTTATACGTTATACGTTATACGTTATACGTTATACGTTATACGTTATACGTTATACGTTATACGTTATACGTTATACGTTATACGTTATACGTTTTACGTTATACGTTATACGTTATACGGCATACGTGATACGTTATACGTTATACGTTATACGTTATACGTTATACGTTATACGTTATACGTTACACGTTACACGTTATACGTTGTACGTAATACGTTATACGTTATACGTAATACGTTATACGGTATACGTTATACGTTATTCGTTATACGTTATACGTTATACGTTATACGTTATACGTTGTACGTTATACGGTATACGTTATACGCTATACGTTACACGTTATACGTTATACGTTATACGTTATACGTTATACGTTATACGTTATACGTAATACGTTATACGTTATTCGTTATACGTTATACATTATACGTTATACGGTATACGTTATACGTTATACGTTTTACGTTGTACGTTATACGTTATATGTTATACGTTTTACGTTATACATTATACGTTATACGTTATACGTTATTCGTTATACGTTATACGTTACACGTTACACGTTATACGTTGTACGTAATACGTTATACGTTATACGTTATACGTTATACGTTATACCGTATACGTTATACGTTATTCGTTATACATTATACGTTATACATTATGCGTTATACGTTATACGGTATACGTTATACGCTATACGTTATACGTTATACGTTATACGTTATACGTTATACGTTATACGTTATACGTTATACGTTATACGTTATACGTTATACGTTATACGTTATACGTTACACGTTATACGTTATACGCTATACGTTATACGTTATACGTTATACGTTATACGTTATACGTTATACGTTATACGATATACGTTATACGTTATACGTTATACGTTATACGTTATACGTTATACGTTATACGTTATTCGTTATACGTTATACGTTACACGATACACGTTAAACGTTGTACGTAATACGTTATACGTTATACGTTATACGTTATACGGTATACGTTATACGTTATTCGTTATACGTTATACGTTATACGTTATACGTTATACGTTATACGTTATACGTTATACGTTATACGTTATACGTTATACGTTATACGTTATACGTTATACGTTATACGTTATACGTTATACGTTATACGTTATACGTTATACGTTATACGTTATACGTTATACGTTATACGTTATACGTTATACGTTATACGTTATACGTTATACGTTATACGTTATACGTTATACGTTATACGTTATACGTTATGCGTTATACGTTACACGTTACGCGTTACACGTTATACGTTATACTCTATATGTTATACGCTATACGTTACACGTTATACGTTATACGCTATACGTTATACGTTATACGTTATACGTTATACGTTATACGTTGTGCGTTATACGTTGTACGTTATACGATAAACGTTATACGTTATACGTTATAAGTTATAAGTTATACGTTATACGTTATACGTTATACGTTATACGTTACACGTTATACGTTATACGCTATACGTTATACGTTATACGTTATACGTTATACGTTATACGTTATACGTTATACGTTATACGTTGTACGTTATACGATAAACGTTATACGTTATACGTTATAAGTTATAAGTTATACGTTATACGTTATACGTTATACGTTATACATTATACGTTAGACGTTTTACGTTATTCGTTATACGTTATACATTATACGTTATACGGTGTACGTTATACGCTATACGTTATACGTTATACGTTATACGTTATACGTTATACGTTATACGTTATACGTTATACGTTATACGTTATACGTTATACGTTATACGTTATACGTTATACGTTATACGTTATACGTTATACGTTATACGTTATACGTTATACGTTATACGTTATACGTTATACGTTATGCGTTATACGTTACACGTTACACGTTACGCGTTACACGTTATACGTTATACTCTATATGTTATACGCTATACGTTACACGTTATACGTTATACGCTATACGTTATACGTTATACGTTATACGTTATACGTCATACGTTATACGTTATACGTTACACGTTATCCTTTATACGCTATACGCTATACGTTATACGTTATACGTTATACGTTATACGTTTTACGTTATACGTTATACGTTATACGTTTTACGTTATACGTTATATATTATACGTTATACTGTATACGTTCTAGGATATGCGTTATACGTTATACGTTATACGTTATACGTCATACGTTATACGTTATACGTTATACGATATACGTTATACGTTATACGTTATACGTTATACGTTATACGTTATACGTTATACGTTATACGTCATACGTTAAACGTTATACGTTATACGTCATACGTTATACGTTATACGTTACACGTTATCCTTTATACGCTATACGCTATACGTTATACGTTACGCGTTATACGTTATACGTTATACGTTATACGTTATACGTTATACGTTATACGTCATACGTTAAACGTTATACGTTATACGTCATACGTTATACGTTATACGTTACACGTTATCCTTTATACGCTATACGCTATACGTTATACGTTATACGTTATACGTTATACGTTATACGTTTTACGTTATACGTTATATATTATACGTTATACTGTATACGTTCTAGGATATGCGTTATACGTTATACGTTATACGTTATACGTTACGCGTTATACGTTATACGTTATACGTTATACGTTATACGTTATACGTTATACGTTGTACGTTATACGTTGTACGTTATACGTTGTACGTTATACGTTGTACGTTATACGTTATACGTTATACGTTATACGTTATACGTTATACGTTATACGTTATACGTTATACGTTATACGTTATACGATATACGTTATACGTTATTCGTTATACGTTCTTCGTTACACGTTATACGTTATACGTTATGCGTTATACGTTATACGTTATACGTTATACGTTATACGTTATACGTTATACGTTATACGTTATACGTTATACGTTATACGTTATGCGTTATACGTTATACGTTATACGTTATACGTTATACGTTATACGTTATACGTTATACGTTATACGGTATACGTCCTAGGATATGCGATATACGTTATACGTTATGCGTTACACGTTATACGTTATACGTTATACGTTATACGTTATACGTTATACGTTATACGTTATACGTTATACCATATACGTTTTACGTTATACGTTATACTTTACACGGTATCCTTTATACGCTATACGCTATACGTTATACGTTACACGTTATCCTTTCTACGCTATACGTTATACGCTATACGTTACATGTTATACGTTATACGTTATACGTTATACGTTATACGTTATACGTTATACGTTATACGTTATACGTTATACGTTATACGGTATACGTCATAGGATATGCGATGTACGTTATACGTTATACGTTATACGTTATACGTTATACGTTACACGTTATACGTTATACCTTATGCGTTTTACGTTATACGTTATAAGTTATACGTTATACGTTACACGTTATGTGTTATACGTTATACGTTTTACGATATATGTTATACGTTATACGTTGTACGTTATACGTTATACGTTATACGTTATACGTTATACGTTATACGTTATACGTTATACGTTATACGTTATACGTTATACGTTATACTTTGTACGTTATACGTTAAACTTTATACGTTATACGTTATACGTTATACGTTGTACGATATACGTTATACGTTATACGTTATACGTTATACGTTGTACGTTATACGTTATACGTTTTTCGTTATACGTTATACGTTAAACGTTATACGTTATACGTTATACGTTATACGTTATACGTTATACGTTATACGTTATACGTTATACGTTATACGTTATACGTTATATGTTATACGTTATCCGTTATACGTTATACGTTATACGTTATACGTTATACGTTATACGTTATACGTTATACGTTATACGTTATACATTGTACGTTATACGTTATACGTTATACGTTATACGTTATACGTCTTAGGTTATACGTTATACGTTATATGTTATACGTTATACGTTATACGGTATACCTCCTAGGATATGCGATGTACGTTATACGATATACGTTATACGTTATACGTTATACGCTATACGTTATACGTTATACGTTATACGTTATACGTTATACGTTATACGTTATACGTTATACGTTATACGTTATACGTTATACGTTATACGTTATACGTTATACGTTATACGTTATACGTTATACGTTATACGTTATACGTTATACGTTATACGTTATACGTTATACGTTATACGTTATACGTTATACGTTATACGTTATACGTTACACGTTATCCTTTATACGCTATACGCTATACGTTATACGTTACACGTTATCCTTTCTACGCTATACGTTATACGCTATACGTTATATGTTATACGTTATACGTTATACGTTATACGTTATACGGTATACGTCCTAGGATATGCGATGTACGTTATACGATATACGTTATACGTTATACGTTATACGTTATACGTTATACGTTATACGTTATACGTTATACGTTATACGTTATACGTTATACGTTATACGTTATACGTTATACGTTATACGTTATACGTTATACGTTATACGTTATACGTTATACGTTATACGTTATACGTTATACGTTATACGTTATACGTTATACGTTATACGTTATACGTTATACGTTATACGTTATACGTTATACGTTATACGTCCTAGGATATGCGATGTACGTTATACGATATACGTTATACGTTATACGTTATACGTTATACGTTATACGTTATACGTTATACGTTATACGTTATACGTTATACGTTATACGTTATACGTAATACGTTATAAGTTACACGTTATCCTTTATACGCTATACGCTATACGTTATACGTTACACGTTATCCTTTCTACGCTATACGTTATACGCTATACGTTATATGTTATACGTCATACGTTATACGTTATACGTTATACGTTATACGTTATACGTTATACGTTATACGCTATACGTTATACGTTATACGTTATACGTTATGCGTTACACGTTATACGTTATACGCTATACGTTATACGTTATAAGTTATACGTTATACGTTATACGTTATACGTTATACGTTATACGTTAAACGGCATACGTGATACGTTATACGTTATACGTTATACGTTATACGTTATACGTTATACGCTATACGTTATACGCTATACGTTATACGTTACACGTTATCCTTTCTACGCTATACGTTATACGCTATACGTTATATGTTATACGTCATACGTTATACGTTATACGTTATACGTTATACGTTATACGTTATACGTTATGCGTTATACGTTATACGTTATACGTTATACGTTATACGTTATACGTTATACGTTATACGTTATACGTTATACGTTATACATTGTACGTTATACGTTATACGTTATGCGTTATACGTCTTACGTTATACGTTATACGTTATATGTTATACGTTATACGTTATACGGTATACGTCCTAGGATATGCGATGTACGTTATACGATATACGTTATACGTTATACGTTATACGTTATACGTTATACGTTATACGTTATACGTTATACGTTATACGTTATACGTTACACGTTATCCTTTATACGCTATACGCTATACGTTATACGTTACACGTTATCCTTTCTACGCTATACGTTATACGCTATACGTTATATGTTATACGTTATACGTTATACGTTATACGTTATACGTTATACGTTATACGTTATACGTTATACGTTATACGTTATACGTTATACGTTATACGTTATACGTTATACGTTATACGTTATACGTTATACGTTATACGTTATACGTTATACGTTATACGTTATACGTTATACGTTATACATTGTACGTTATACGTTATACGTCTTACGTTATACGTTATACGTTATATGTTATACGTTATACGTTATACGGTATACGTCCTAGGATATGCGATATACGTTATACGTTATGCGTTACACGTTATACGTTATACGTTATACGTTATACGTTATACGTTATACGTTATACGTTATACGTTATACGTTATACGTTATACGTTATGCGTTATACGTTATACGTTATACGTTATACGTTATACGTTATACGTTATACGTTATACGTTATACGTTATACGTTATACGTTATACGTTATACGTTATACGTTATACGTTATACGTTATACGTTATACGTTATACGTTATACGTTATACGTTATACGTTATACGTTATACGTTATACGTTATACGTTATACGTTATACGTTATGCGTTATACGTTATACGTTATACGTTATACGTTATACGTTATACGTTATACGTTATCCTTTATACGCTATACGCAATACGTTATACGTTATACGTTATACGTTATACGTTATACGTTTTACGTTATACGTTATATATTATACGTTATACTGTATACGTTCTAGGATATGCGTTATACGTTATACGTTATACGTTATACGTTACGCGTTATACGTTATACGTTTTACGTTATACGTTGTACGTTATACGTTATACGTTACACGTTATACGTTATACCATATACGTTTTACGTTATACGTTACACGTTATACGTTATACGTTATACGTTATACGTTATACGTTATACGTTATACGTCATACATTGTACGTTATACGTTATACGTCTTACGTTATACGTTATACGTTATATGTTATACGTTATACGTTATACGGTATACGTCCTAGGATATGCGATATACGTTATACGTTATGCGTTACACGTTATACGTTATACGTTATACGTTATACGTTATACGTTATACGTTATACGTTATACGTTATACGTTATACGTTATACGTTATGCGTTATACGTTATACGTTATACGTTATACGTTATACGTTATACGTTATACGTTATACGTTATACGGTATACGTCCTAGGATATGCGATATACGTTATACGTTATGCGTTACACGTTATACGTTATACGTTATACGTTATACGTTATACGTTATACGTTATACGTTATACGTTATACGTTATACGTTAAACGGCATACGTGATACGTTATACGTTATACGTTATACGTTATACGTTATACGTTATACGTTATACGTTACACGTTACACGTTATACGTTGTACGTAATACGTTATACGTTATACGTAATACGTTATACGGTATACGTTATACGTTATTCGTTATACGTTATACGTTATACGTTATACGTTATACGTTATACGTTATACGCTATACGTTATACGTTATAAGTTATACGTTATACGTTATACGTTATACGTTATACGTTATACGTTATACGTTATACATTATACGTTAGACGTTTTACGTTATTCGTTATACGTTATACATTATACGTTATACGGTGTACGTTATACGCTATACGTTATACGTTATACGTTATACGTTATACGTTATACGTTATACGTTATACGTTATACGTTATACGTTATACGTTATACGTTATACGTTATACGTTATACGTTATACGTTATACGTTATACGTTATACGTTATACGTTATACGTTATACGTTATACGTTATACGTTATGCGTTATACGTTACACGTTACACGTTACGCGTTACACGTTATACGTTATACTCTATATGTTATACGCTATACGTTACACGTTATACGTTATACGCTATACGTTATACGTTATACGTTATACGTTATACGTCATACGTTATACGTTATACGTTACACGTTATCCTTTATACGCTATACGCTATACGTTATACGTTATACGTTATACGTTATACGTTTTACGTTATACGTTATACGTTATACGTTTTACGTTATACGTTATATATTATACGTTATACTGTATACGTTCTAGGATATGCGTTATACGTTATACGTTATACGTTATACGTCATACGTTATACGTTATACGTTATACGATATACGTTATACGTTATACGTTATACGTTATACGTTATACGTTATACGTTATACGTTATACGTCATACGTTAAACGTTATACGTTATACGTCATACGTTATACGTTATACGTTACACGTTATCCTTTATACGCTATACGCTATACGTTATACGTTATACGTTATACGTTATACGTTTTACGTTATACGTTATATATTATACGATATACTGTATACGTTCTAGGATATGCGTTATACGTTATACGTTTTACGTTATACGTTACGCGTTATACGTTATACGTTATACGTTATACGTTATACGTTATACGTTATACGTCATACGTTAAACGTTATACGTTATACGTCATACGTTATACGTTATACGTTACACGTTATCCTTTATACGCTATACGCTATACGTTATACGTTATACGTTATACGTTATACGTTATACGTTTTACGTTATACGTTATATATTATACGTTATACTGTATACGTTCTAGGATATGCGTTATACGTTATACGTTATACGTTATACGTTACGCGTTATACGTTATACGTTATACGTTATACGTTATACGTTATACGTTATACGTTGTACGTTATACGTTGTACGTTATACGTTGTACGTTATACGTTGTACGTTATACGTTATACGTTATACGTTATACGTTATACGTTATACGTTATACGTTATACGTTATACGTTATACGTTATACGATATACGTTATACGTTATTCGTTATACGTTCTTCGTTACACGTTATACGTTATACGTTATGCGTTATACGTTATACGTTATACGTTATACGTTATACGTTATACGTTATACGTTATACGTTATACGTTATACGTTATACGTTATGCGTTATACGTTATACGTTATACGTTATACGTTATACGTTATACGTTATACGTTATACGTTATACGTTATACGGTATACGTCCTAGGATATGCGATATACGTTATACGTTATGCGTTACACGTTATACGTTATACGTTATACGTTATACGTTATACGTTATACGTTATACGTTATACGTTATACCATATACGTTTTACGTTATACGTTATACTTTACACGGTATCCTTTATACGCTATACGCTATACGTTATACGTTACACGTTATCCTTTCTACGCTATACGTTATACGCTATACGTTACATGTTATACGTTATACGTTATACGTTATACGTTATACGTTATACGTTATACGTTATACGTTATACGTTATACGTTATACGTTATACGGTATACGTCATAGGATATGCGATGTACGTTATACGTTATACGTTATACGTTATACGTTATACGTTACACGTTATACGTTATACCTTATGCGTTTTACGTTATACGTTATAAGTTATACGTTATACGTTACACGTTATGTGTTATACGTTATACGTTTTACGATATATGTTATACGTTATACGTTGTACGTTATACGTTATACGTTATACGTTATACGTTATACGTTATACGTTATACGTTATACGTTATACGTTATACGTTATACGTTATACGTTATACTTTGTACGTTATACGTTAAACTTTATACGTTATACGTTATACGTTATACGTTGTACGATATACGTTATACGTTATACGTTATACGTTATACGTTGTACGTTATACGTTATACGTTTTTCGTTATACGTTATACGTTAAACGTTATACGTTATACGTTATACGTTATACGTTATACGTTATACGTTATACGTTATACGTTATACGTTATACGTTATACGTTATATGTTATACGTTATCCGTTATACGTTATACGTTATACGTTATACGTTATACGTTATACGTTATACGTTATACGTTATACGTTATACATTGTACGTTATACGTTATACGTTATACGTTATACGTTATACGTCTTAGGTTATACGTTATACGTTATATGTTATACGTTATACGTTATACGGTATACCTCCTAGGATATGCGATGTACGTTATACGATATACGTTATACGTTATACGTTATACGCTATACGTTATACGTTATACGTTATACGTTATACGTTATACGTTATACGTTATACGTTATACGTTATACGTTATACGTTATACGTTATACGTTATACGTTATACGTTATACGTTATACGTTATACGTTATACGTTATACGTTATACGTTATACGTTATACGTTATACGTTATACGTTATACGTTATACGTTATACGTTATACGTTATACGTTACACGTTATCCTTTATACGCTATACGCTATACGTTATACGTTACACGTTATCCTTTCTACGCTATACGTTATACGCTATACGTTATATGTTATACGTTATACGTTATACGTTATACGTTATACGGTATACGTCCTAGGATATGCGATGTACGTTATACGATATACGTTATACGTTATACGTTATACGTTATACGTTATACGTTATACGTTATACGTTGTACGTTATACGTTATACGTTATACGTTATACGTTATACGTTATACGTTATACGTTATACGTTATACGTTATACGTTATACGTTATACGTTATACGTTATACGTTATACGTTATACGTTATACGTTATACGTTATACGTTATACGTTATACGTTATACGTTATACGTTATACGTTATACGTTATACGTTATACGTTATACGTTATACGTTATACGTTATACGTCCTAGGATATGCGATGTACGTTATACGATATACGTTATACGTTATACGTTATACGTTATACGTTATACGTTATACGTTATACGTTATACGTTATACGTTATACGTTATACGTTATACGTAATACGTTATAAGTTACACGTTATCCTTTATACGCTATACGCTATACGTTATACGTTACACGTTATCCTTTCTACGCTATACGTTATACGCTATACGTTATATGTTATACGTCATACGTTATACGTTATACGTTATACGTTATACGTTATACGTTATACGTTATACGCTATACGTTATACGTTATACGTTATACGTTATGCGTTACACGTTATACGTTATACGCTATACGTTATACGTTATAAGTTATACGTTATACGTTATACGTTATACGTTATACGTTATACGTTAAACGGCATACGTGATACGTTATACGTTATACGTTATACGTTATACGTTATACGTTATACGCTATACGTTATACGCTATACGTTATACGTTACACGTTATCCTTTCTACGCTATACGTTATACGCTATACGTTATATGTTATACGTCATACGTTATACGTTATACGTTATACGTTATACGTTATACGTTATACGTTATGCGTTATACGTTATACGTTATACGTTATACGTTATACGTTATACGATATACGTTATACGTTATACGTTATACGTTATACATTGTACGTTATACGTTATACGTTATGCGTTATACGTCTTACGTTATACGTTATACGTTATATGTTATACGTTATACGTTATACGGTATACGTCCTAGGATATGCGATGTACGTTATACGATATACGTTATACGTTATACGTTATACGTTATACGTTATACGTTATACGTTATACGTTATACGTTATACGTTATACGTTACACGTTATCCTTTATACGCTATACGCTATACGTTATACGTTACACGTTATCCTTTCTACGCTATACGTTATACGCTATACGTTATATGTTATACGTTATACGTTATACGTTATACGTTATACGTTATACGTTATACGTTATACGTTATACGTTATACGTTATACGTTATACGTTATACGTTATACGTTATACGTTATACGTTATACGTTATACGTTATACGTTATACGTTATACGTTATACGTTATACGTTATACGTTATACATTGTACGTTATACGTTATACGTCTTACGTTATACGTTATACGTTATATGTTATACGTTATACGTTATACGGTATACGTCCTAGGATATGCGATATACGTTATACGTTATGCGTTACACGTTATACGTTATACGTTATACGTTATACGTTATACGTTATACGTTATACGTTATACGTTATACGTTATACGTTATACGTTATGCGTTATACGTTATACGTTATACGTTATACGTTATACGTTATACGTTATACGTTATACGTTATACGTTATACGTTATACGTTATACGTTATACGTTATACGTTATACGTTATACGTTATACGTTAAACGGCATACGTGATACGTTATACGTTATACGTTATACGTTATACGTTATACGTTATACGTTATACGTTACACGTTACACGTTATACGTTGTACGTAATACGTTATACGTTATACGTAATACGTTATACGGTATACGTTATACGTTATTCGTTATACGTTATACGTTATACGTTATACGTTATACGTTATACGTTATACGCTATACGTTATACGTTATAAGTTATACGTTATACGTTATACGTTATACGTTATACGTTATACGTTATACGGCATACGTGATACGTTATACGTTATACGTTATACGTTATACGTTATACGTTATACGTTATACGTTACACGTTACACGTTATACGTTGTACGTAATACGTTATACGTTATACGTAATACGTTATACGGTATACGTTATACGTTATTCGTTATACGTTATACGTTATACGTTATACGTAATACGTTATACGGTATACGTTATACGTTATTCGTTATACGTTATACGTTATACGTTATACGTTATACGTTGTACGTTATACGGTATACGTTATACGCTATACGTTACACGTTATACGTTATACGTTATACGTTATACGTTATACGTTATACGTTACACGTTACACGTTATACGTTGTACGTAATACGTTATACGTTATACGTAATACGTTATACGGTATACGTTATACGTTATTCGTTATACGTTATACGTTATACGTTATACGTTATACGCTATACGTTATACGTTATAAGTTATACGTTATACGTTATACGTTATACGTTATACGTTATACGTTATACGGCATACGTGATACGTTATACGTTATACGTTATACGTTATACGTTATACGTTATACGTTATACGTTACACGTTACACGTTATACGTTGTACGTAATACGTTATACGTTATACGTAATACGTTATACGGTATACGTTATACGTTATTCGTTATACGTTATACGTTATACGTTATACGTTATACGTTGTACGTTATACGGTATACGTTATACGCTATACGTTACACGTTATACGTTATACGTTATACGTTATACGTTATACGTTATACGTTATTCGTTATACGTTATACGTTACACGATACACGTTAAACGTTGTACGTAATACGTTATACGTTATACGTTATACGTTATACGGTATACGTTATACGTTATTCGTTATACGTTATACGTTATACGTTATACGTTATACGTTATACGTTATACGTTATACGTTATACGTTATACGTTATACGTTATACGTTATACGTTATACGTTATACGTTATACGTTATACGTTATACGTTATACGTTATACGTTATACGTTATACGTTATACGTTATACGTTATACGTTATACATTGTACGTTATACGTTATACGTCTTACGTTATACGTTATACGTTATATGTTATACGTTATACGTTATACGGTATACGTCCTAGGATATGCGATATACGTTATACGTTATGCGTTACACGTTATACGTTATACGTTATACGTTATACGTTATACGTTATACGTTATACGTTATACGTTATACGTTATACGTTATACGTTATGCGTTATACGTTATACGTTATACGTTATACGTTATACGTTATACGTTATACGTTATACGTTATACGTTATACGTTATACGTTATACGTTATACGTTATACGTTATACGTTATACGTTATACGTTATACGTTATACGTTATACGTTACACGTTACACGTCATACGTTGTACGTAATACGTTATACGTTATACGTTATACGTTATACGTTATACCGTATACGTTATACGTTATTCGTTATACATTATACGTTATACATTATGCGTTATACGTTATACGGTATACGTTATACGCTATACGTTATACGTTATACGTTATACGTTATACGTTATACGTTATACGTTATACGTTATACGTTATACGTTATACGTTATACGTTATACGTTATACGTTACACGTTATACGTTATACGCTATACGTTATACGTTATACGTTATACGTTATACGTTATACGTTATACGTTATACGTTATACGTTATACGTTATACGTTATACGTTATACGTTATACGTTATACGTTATACGTTATTCGTTATACGTTATACGTTACACGATACACGTTAAACGTTGTACGTAATACGTTATACGTTATACGTTATACGTTATACGGTATACGTTATACGTTATTCGTTATACGTTATACGTTATACGTTATACGTTATACGTTATACGTTATACGTTATACGTTATACGTTATACGTTATACGTTATACGTTATACGTTATACGTTATACGTTATACGTTATACGTTATACGTTATACGTTATACGTTATACGTTATACGTTATACGTTATACGTTATACGTTATACGTTATACATTGTACGTTATACGTTATACGTCTTACGTTATACGTTATACGTTATATGTTATACGTTATACGTTATACGGTATACGTCCTAGGATATGCGATATACGTTATACGTTATGCGTTACACGTTATACGTTATACGTTATACGTTATACGTTATACGTTATACGTTATACGTTATACGTTATACGTTATACGTTATACGTTATGCGTTATACGTTATACGTTATACGTTATACGTTATACGTTATACGTTATACGTTATACGTTATACGTTATACGTTATACGTTATACGTTATACGTTATACGTTATACGTTATACGTTATACGTTATACGTTATACGTTATACGTTATACGTTATACGTTATACGTTATACGTTATACGTTATACGTTATACGTTATACGTTATACGTTATGCGTTATACGTTATACGTTATACGTTATACGTTATACGTTATACGTTATACGTTATCCTTTATACGCTATACGCAATACGTTATACGTTATACGTTATACGTTATACGTTATACGTTTTACGTTATACGTTATATATTATACGTTATACTGTATACGTTCTAGGATATGCGTTATACGTTATACGTTATACGTTATACGTTACGCGTTATACGTTATACGTTTTACGTTATACGTTGTACGTTATACGTTATACGTTACACGTTATACGTTATACCATATACGTTTTACGTTATACGTTACACGTTATACGTTATACGTTATACGTTATACGTTATACGTTATACGTTATACGTTATACGTCATACATTGTACGTTATACGTTATACGTCTTACGTTATACGTTATACGTTATATGTTATACGTTATACGTTATACGGTATACGTCCTAGGATATGCGATATACGTTATACGTTATGCGTTACACGTTATACGTTATACGTTATACGTTATACGTTATACGTTATACGTTATACGTTATACGTTATACGTTATACGTTATACGTTATGCGTTATACGTTATACGTTATACGTTATACGTTATACGTTATACGTTATACGTTATACGTTATACGGTATACGTCCTAGGATATGCGATATACGTTATACGTTATGCGTTACACGTTATACGTTATACGTTATACGTTATACGTTATACGTTATACGTTATACGTTATACGTTATACGTTATACGTTATACGTTATGCGTTATACGTTATACGTTATACGTTATACGTTATACGTTATACGTTATACGTTATCCTTTATACGCTATACGCAATACGTTATACGTTATACGTTATACGTTATACGTTATACGTTTTACGTTATATGTTATATATTATACGTTATACTGTATACGTTCTAGGATATGCGTTATACGTTATACGTTATACGTTATACGTTATACGTTAGACGTTATACGTTATACGTTATACGTTATACGTTATACGTCATACGTTATACGTTATACGTTATACGTTATACGTTATACGTTATACGTTATACGTTATACGTTATACGTTATACGTTATACGTTATACGTTATACGTTATACGTTATACGTTATACGTTATACGTTATACGTTATACGTTATACGTTATACGTTATACGTTATACGTTATACGTTATACGTTATACGTTATACGTTTTACGTTATACGTTATACGTTATACGTTGTACGTTATACGTTAAACGTTATACGTTATACGTTATACGTTATACGTTATACGTTATACGTTATACGCTATACGTTACACGTTATACGTTATACGCTATACGTTATACGTTATAAGTTATACGTTATACGTTATACGTTATACGTTATACGTTATACGTTAAACGGCATACGTGATACATTATACGTTATACGTTATACGTTATACGTTATACGTTATACGTTATACGTTACACGTTACACGTTATACGTTGTACGTAATACGTTATACGTTATACGTAATACGTTATACGGTATACGTTATACGTTATTCGTTATACGTTATACGTTATACGTTATACGTTATACGTTATACGTTATACGTTATACGCTATACGTTATACGTTATAAGTTATACGTTATACGTTATACGTTATACGTTATACGTTATACGTTATACGGCATACGTGATACGTTATACGTTATACGTTATACGTTATACGTTATACGTTATACGTTATACGTTACACGTTACACGTTATACGTTGTACGTAATACGTTATACGTTATACGTAATACGTTATACGGTATACGTTATACGTTATTCGTTATACGTTATACGTTATACGTTATACGTTATACGTTGTACGTTATACGGTATACGTTATACGCTATACGTTACACGTTATACGTTATACGTTATACGTTATACGTTATACGTTATACGTTATACGTAATACGTTATACGTTATTCGTTATACGTTATACATTATACGTTATACGGTATACGTTATACGTTATACGTTTTACGTTGTACGTTATACGTTATATGTTATACGTTTTACGTTATACATTATACGTTATACGTTATACGTTATTCGTTATACGTTATACGTTACACGTTACACGTTATACGTTGTACGTAATACGTTATACGTTATACGTTATACGTTATACGTTATACCGTATACGTTATACGTTATTCGTTATACATTATACGTTATACATTATGCGTTATACGTTATACGGTATACGTTATACGCTATACGTTATACGTTATACGTTATACGTTATACGTTATACGTTATACGTTATACGTTATACGTTATACGTTATACGTTATACGTTATACGTTATACGTTACACGTTATACGTTATACGCTATACGTTATACGTTATACGTTATACGTTATACGTTATACGTTATACGTTATACGTTATACGTTATACGTTATACGTTATACGTTATACGTTATACGTTATACGTTATACGTTATTCGTTATACGTTATACGTTACACGATACACGTTAAACGTTGTACGTAATACGTTATACGTTATACGTTATACGTTATACGGTATACGTTATACGTTATTCGTTATACGTTATACGTTATACGTTATACGTTATACGTTATACGTTATACGTTATACGTTATACGTTATACGTTATACGTTATACGTTATACGTTATACGTTATACGTTATACGTTATACGTTATACGTTATACGTTATACGTTATACGTTATACGTTATACGTTATACGTTATACGTTATACGTTATACGTTATACGTTATACGTTATACGTTATACGTTATACGTTATACGTTATACGTTATGCGTTATACGTTACACGTTACGCGTTACACGTTATACGTTATACTCTATATGTTATACGCTATACGTTACACGTTATACGTTATACGCTATACGTTATACGTTATACGTTATACGTTATACGTTATACGTTGTGCGTTATACGTTGTACGTTATACGATAAACGTTATACGTTATACGTTATAAGTTATAAGTTATACGTTATACGTTATACGTTATACGTTATACGTTACACGTTATACGTTATACGCTATACGTTATACGTTATACGTTATACGTTATACGTTATACGTTATACGTTATACGTTATACGTTGTACGTTATACGATAAACGTTATACGTTATACGTTATAAGTTATAAGTTATACGTTATACGTTATACGTTATACGTTATACATTATACGTTAGACGTTTTACGTTATTCGTTATACGTTATACATTATACGTTATACGGTGTACGTTATACGCAATACGTTATACGTTATACGTTATACGTTATACGTTATACGTTATACGTTATACGTTATACGTTATACGTTATACGTTATACGTTATACGTTATACGTTATACGTTATACGTTATACGTTATACGTTATACGTTATACGTTATACGTTATACGTTATACGTTATACGTTATGCGTTATACGTTACACGTTACACGTTACGCGTTACACGTTATACGTTATACTCTATATGTTATACGCTATACGTTACACGTTATACGTTATACGCTATACGTTATACGTTATACGTTATACGTTATACGTTATACGTTGTGCGTTATACGTTGTACGTTATACGATAAACGTTATACGTTATACGTTATAAGTTATAAGTTATACGTTATACGTTATACGTTATACGTTATACATTATACGTTATACGTTTTACGTTATTCGTTATACGTTATACATTATACGTTATACGGTGTACGTTATACGCTATACGTTATACGTTATACGTTATACGTTATACGTTATACGTTATACGTTATACGTTATACGTTATACGTTATACGTTATACGGCATACGTTTTACACTTTACGTTATACGTTATACGTTATACGTTATACGTTATTCGTTATACGTTATACGTTATACGTTATGCGTTATACGTTATACGGTATACGTTATACGCTATACGTTATACGTTATACGTTATACGTTATACGTTATACGTTATACGTTATACGTTATACGTTATACGTTATACGTTATACGTTAGACGTTATACGTTATTCGCTATACGTTATACGTTACACGTTACATGTTATACGTTGTACGTAATACGTTATACGTTATACGTTATACGTTATACGGTATACGTTATACGTTATACGTTATTCGTTATACGTTATACGTTATACGTTATACGTTATACGTTATACGTTATACGGTATACGTTATACGCTATACGTTATACGTTATACGTTATACGTTATACGTTATACGTTATACGTTATACGTTATACGTTATACGTTATACGTTATACGTTTTACGTTATACGTTATACGTTATACGGTATACGTTATACGTTATTCGTTATACGTTATACGTTATACGTTATACGTTATACGTTATACGGTATACGTTATACGCTATACGTTATACGTTATACGTTATACGTTATACGTTATACGTTATACGTTATACGTTATACGTTATACGTTATACGTTAGACGTTATACGTTATTCGCTATACGTTATACGTTACACGTTACATGTTATACGTTGTACGTAATACGTTATACGTTATACGTTATACGTTATACGGTATACGTTATACGTTATACGTTATTCGTTATACGTTATACGTTATACGTTATACGTTATACGTTATACGTTATACGGTATACGTTATACGTTATACGTTATACGTTATACGTTATACATTATACGTTATACGTTTTACGTTATTCGTTATACGTTATACATTATACGTTATACGGTGTACGTTATACGCTATACGTTATACGTTATACGTTATACGTTATACGTTATACGTTATACGTTATACGTTATACGTTATACGTTATACGTTATACGGCATACGTTTTACACTTTACGTTATACGTTATACGTTATACGTTATACGTTATTCGTTATACGTTATACGTTATACGTTATGCGTTATACGTTATACGGTATACGTTATACGCTATACGTTATACGTTATACGTTATACGTTATACGTTATACGTTATACGTTATACGTTATACGTTATACGTTATACGTTATACGTTATACGTTAGACGTTATACGTTATTCGCTATACGTTATACGTTACACGTTACATGTTATACGTTGTACGTAATACGTTATACGTTATACGTTATACGTTATACGGTATACGTTATACGTTATACGTTATTCGTTATACGTTATACGTTATACGTTATACGTTATACGTTATACGTTATACGGTATACGTTATACGCTATACGTTATACGTTATACGTTATACGTTATACGTTATACGTTATACGTTATACGTTATACGTTATACGTTATACGTTATACGTTTTACGTTATACGTTATACGTTATACGGTATACGTTATACGTTATTCGTTATACGTTATACGTTATACGTTATACGTTATACGTTATACGGTATACGTTATACGCTATACGTTATACGTTATACGTTATACGTTATACGTTATACGTTATACGTTATACGTTATACGTTATACGTTATACGTTATACGTTATACGTTATACGTTATACGTTATACGTTATACGTTATACGTTATACGTTATACGTTATACGTTATACGTTATACGTTATACGTTATACGTTATACGTTATACGTTATACGTTATACGTTATACGTTATACGTTATACGTTATACGTTATACGTTATACGTTATACGTTATACGTTATACGTTATACGTTATACGTTATACGTTATACGTTATACGTTATACGTTATTCGTTATACGTTATACGTTACACGTTACCCGTTACCTGTTATACGTTGTACGTAATACGTTTTACGTTATACGTTATACGTTAGAAGGTATACGTTATACGTTATTCGTTATACGTTATACGTTATACGTTATACGTTATACGTTATACGTTATACGGTATACGTTATACGCTATACGTTATACGTTATACGTTATACGTTATACGTTATACGTTATACGTTATACGTTATACGTTATACGTTATACGTTATACGTTATAGGTTATACGTTATACGTTATACGTTATACGTTATACGTTATACGTTATACGTTATACGTTATACGTTATACGTTATACGTTATACGTTATACGTTATACGTTATACGTTATACGTTATACGTTATACGTTATACGTTATACGTTATACGTTATACGTTATACGTTATACGTTATACGTTATACGTTATACGTTATACGTTATACGTTATACGTTATACGTTATACGTTATACGTTATACGTTATACGTTATACGTTATACGTTATACGTTATGCGTTATGCGTTATACGTTACACGTTACGCGTTACACGTTATACGTTATACTCTATATGTTATACGCTATACGTTACACGTTATACGTTATACGCTATACGTTATACGTTATACGTTATACGTTATACGTTATGCGTTATGCGTTATACGTTACGCGTTACACGTTATACGTTATTCTTTCTATGTTATACGCTATACGTTACACGTTATACGTTATACGCTATACGTTATACGTTATACGTTATACGTTATACGTTATACGTTATACGTTATGCGTTATACGTTGTACGTTATACGATAAACGTTATACGTTATACGTTATAAGTTACAAGTTATACGTTATACGTTATACGTTATACGTTATACATTATACGTTATACGTTATACGTTATACGTTATACGTTATACGTTATACGTTATACGTTATTCGTTATACGTTATACGTTATACGTTATACGTTATACGTTATACGTTACACGTTATACGTTATACGTTACACGTTATACGTTATACGCTGTACGTTATACGTTATACGTTATACGTTATACGTTATACGTTATACGTTATACGTTATACGTTATACGTTATACGTTATACGTTATACGTTATACGTTATACGTTATACGTTATACGTTATACGTTATACGTTATACGTTATACGTTATACGTTATACGTTATACGTTATACGTTATACGTTATACGTTATACGTTATGCGTTATGCGTTATACGTTACACGTTACGCGTTACACGTTATACGTTATACTCTATATGTTATACGCTATACGTTACACGTTATACGTTATACGCTATACGTTATACGTTATACGTTATACGTTATACGTTATACGTTGTGCGTTATACGTTGTACGTTATACGATAAACGTTATACGTTATACGTTATAAGTTATAAGTTATACGTTATACGTTATACGTTATACGTTATACATTATACGTTATACGTTATACGTTATACGTTATACGTTATACGTTATACGTTATACGTTATTCGTTATACGTTATACGTTATACGTTATACGTTATACGTTATACGTTACACGTTATACGTTATACGTTACACGTTATACGTTATACGCTGTACGTTATACGTTATACGTTATACGTTATACGTTATACGTTATACGGCATATGTGATACATTATACGTTTTACGTTATACGTAATTCGTTATACGTTATACATTATACGTTATACGGTATACGTTATACGTTATACGTTACACGTTACACGTTATACGTTGTACGTAATACGTTATACGTTATACGTTATACGTTATACGTTATACGTTATACGTTATACGTTATACGTTATACGTTATACGTTATACGTTATACGTTATACGTTATACGTTATACGTTATACGCTATTCGTTATACGTTATACGTTACACGTTACACGTTAAACGTTGTACGTAATACGTTATACGTTATACGTTATACGTTATACGTTATACGGTATACGTTATACGTTATTCGTTATACATAATACGTTATACGTTATACGTTATACGTTATACGTTATACGTTACACGTTACACGTTATACGTTGTACGTAATACGTTATACGTTATACGTTATACGTTATACGTTATACGGTATACGTTATACGTTATTCGTTATACAGAATACGTTATACGTTATACGTTATACGTTATACGTTATACGTTACACGTTACACGTTATACGTTGTACGTAATACGTTATACGTTATACGTTATACGTCATACGTTACACGTTATACGTTATACGCTATACGTTATACGTTAAACGTTATACGTTATACGTTATACGGCATACGTGACACATTATACGTTTTACGTTATACGTAATTCGTTATACGTTTTACGTTATACATTATACGTTATACATTATACGTTATACGTTATACGTTAGACGTTATACGTTATACGTTATACGTTATACATTATACGTTATACGTTTTACGTTATTCGTTATACGTTATACATTATACGTTATACGGTATACGTTATACGCTATACGTTATACGTTATACGTTATATGTTATACGTTATACGTTATACGTTATACGTTATACGTTATACGTTATTCGTTATACGTTATACGTTACACGTTACACGTTATACGTTGTACGTAATAGGTTATACGTTATACGTTATAAGTTATACGGTATACGTTATACGTTATTCGTTATACGTTATACGTTATACGTTATACGTTATACGTTATACGTTTTACGTTATACGTTATACGTTATACGTTATACGTTACACGTTATACGTTATACGCTATACGTTATACGTTATACGTTATACGTTATACGTTAGACGGCATACGTGATACATTATACGTTTTACGTTATACGTAATTCGTTATACGTTATACATTATACGTTATACGGTATACGTTATACGTTATACGTTACACGTTACACGTTATACGTTGTACGTTATACGTTATACGTTATACGTTGTACGTTATACGTTATACGTTATACGTTATACGTTATACGTTATACGTTATACGCTATACGTTACACGTTATACGTTATACGCTATACGTTATACGTTATACGTTATACGTTATACGTTATACGTTATACGTTATACGTTATACGTTATACGGCATACGTGATACGTTATACGTTATACGTTATACGTTATACGTTATACGTTATACGTTATACGTTACACGTTACACGTTATACGTTGTACGTAATACGTTATACGTTATACGTAATACGTTATACGGTATACGTTATACGTTATTCGTTATACGTTATACGTTATACGTTATACGTTATACGTTATACGTTATACGGTATACGTTATACGCTATACGTTACACGTTATACGTTATACGTTATACGTTATACGTTATACGTTATACGTTATACGTAATACGTTATACGTTATTCGTTATACGTTATACATTATACGTTATACGGTATACGTTATACGTTATACGTTTTACGTTGTACGTTATACGTTATATGTTATACGTTTTACGTTATACATTATACGTTATACGTTATACGTTATTCGTTATACGTTATACGTTACACGTTACACGTTATACGTTGTACGTAATACGTTATACGTTATACGTTATACGTTATACCGTATACGTTATACGTTATTCGTTATACATTATACGTTATACATTATGCGTTATACGTTATACGGTATACGTTATACGCTATACGTTATACGTTATACGTTATACGTTATACGTTATACGTTATACGTTATACGTTATACGTTATACGTTATACGTTATACGTTATACGTTACACGTTATACGTTACACGTTATACGTTACACGCTATACGTTATACGTTATACGTTATACGTTATACGTTATACGTTATACGTTATACGTTATACGTTATACGTTATACGTTATACGTTATACGTTATACGTTATACGTTATACGTTATTCGTTATACGTTATACGTTACACGATACACGTTAAACGTTGTACGTAATACGTTATACGTTATACGTTATACGTTATACGGTATACGTTATACGTTATTCGTTATACGTTATACGTTATACGTTATACGTTATACGTTATACGTTATACGTTACACGTTTTACGTTATACGTTATACGTTATACGTTATACGTTATACGTTATACGTTACACGGTATACGTTATACGCTATACGTTATACGTTATAAGTTATACGTTATACGTTATACGGCATACGTGATACATTATACGTTTTACGTTATACGTAATTCGTTATACGTTATACATTATACGTTATACGGTATACGTTATACGTTATACGTTACACGTTACACGTTATACGTTGTACGTTATACGTTATACGTTATACGTTGTACGTTATACGTTATACGTTATACGTTATTCGTTATACGTTATACGTTATACGTTATACGTTATACGTTATACGTTATACGTTATACGTTATACGTTATACGGTATACGTTCTAGGATATGCGTTATACGTTATACGTTATACGTTATACGTTATACGTTATACGTTATACGTTATACGTTACACGTTATACGTTATACGCTATACGTTATACGTTATACGTTATACGTTATACGTTATACGTTATACGTTATACGTTATACGTTATACGTTATACGTTATACGTTATACGTTATACGTTATACGTTATACGTTATTCGTTATACGTTATACGTTACACGTTACACGTTATACGTTGTACGTAATAGGTTATACGTTATACGTTATAAGTTATACGGTATACGTTATACGTTATTCGTTATACGTTATACGTTATACGTTATACGTTATACGTTATACGTTTTACGTTATACGTTATACGTTATACGTTATACGTTACACGTTATACGTTATACGCTATACGTTATACGTTATACGTTATACGTTATACGTTAGACGGCATACGTGATACATTATACGTTTTACGTTATACGTAATTCGTTATACGTTATACATTATACGTTATACGGTATACGTTATACGTTATACGTTATACGTTATAAGTTATAAGTTATACGTTATACGTTATACGTTATACGTTATACATTATACGTTATACGTTATACGTTATACGTTATACGTTATACGTTATACGTTATACGTTATTCGTTATACGTTATACGTTATACGTTATACGTTATACGTTATACGTTACACGTTATACGTTATACGTTACACGTTATACGTTATACGCTGTACGTTATACGTTATACGTTATACGTTATACGTTATACGTTATACGGCATATGTGATACATTATACGTTTTACGTTATACGTAATTCGTTATACGTTATACATTATACGTTATACGGTATACGTTATACGTTATACGTTACACGTTACACGTTATACGTTGTACGTAATACGTTATACGTTATACGTTATACGTTATACGTTATACGTTATACGTTATACGTTATACGTTATACGTTATACGTTATACGTTATACGTTATACGTTATACGTTATACGTTATACGTTATTCGTTATACGTTATACGTTACACGTTACACGTTAAACGTTGTACGTAATACGTTATACGTTATACGTTATACGTTATACGTTATACGGTATACGTTATACGTTATTCGTTATACATAATACGTTATACGTTATACGTTATACGTTATACGTTATACGTTACACGTTACACGTTATACGTTGTACGTAATACGTTATACGTTATACGTTATACGTTATACGTTATACGGTATACGTTATACGTTATTCGTTATACAGAATACGTTATACGTTATACGTTATACGTTATACGTTATACGTTACACGTTACACGTTATACGTTGTACGTAATACGTTATACGTTATACGTTATACGTCATACGTTACACGTTATACGTTATACGCTATACGTTATACGTTAAACGTTATACGTTATACGTTATACGGCATACGTGACACATTATACGTTTTACGTTATACGTAATTCGTTATACGTTTTACGTTATACATTATACGTTATACATTATACGTTATACGTTATACGTTAGACGTTATACGTTATACGTTATACGTTATACATTATACGTTATACGTTTTACGTTATTCGTTATACGTTATACATTATACGTTATACGGTATACGTTATACGCTATACGTTATACGTTATACGTTATATGTTATACGTTATACGTTATACGTTATACGTTATACGTTATACGTTATTCGTTATACGTTATACGTTACACGTTACACGTTATACGTTGTACGTAATAGGTTATACGTTATACGTTATAAGTTATACGGTATACGTTATACGTTATTCGTTATACGTTATACGTTATACGTTATACGTTATACGTTATACGTTTTACGTTATACGTTATACGTTATACGTTATACGTTACACGTTATACGTTATACGCTATACGTTATACGTTATACGTTATACGTTATACGTTAGACGGCATACGTGATACATTATACGTTTTACGTTATACGTAATTCGTTATACGTTCTACATTATACGTTATACGGTATACGTTATACGTTATACGTTACACGTTACACGTTATACGTTGTACGTTATACGTTATACGTTATACGTTGTACGTTATACGTTATACGTTATACGTTATACGTTATACGTTATACGTTATACGCTATACGTTACACGTTATACGTTATACGCTATACGTTATACGTTATACGTTATACGTTATACGTTATACGTTATACGTTATACGTTATACGTTATACGGCATACGTGATACGTTATACGTTATACGTTATACGTTATACGTTATACGTTATACGTTATACGTTACACGTTACACGTTATACGTTGTACGTAATACGTTATACGTTATACGTAATACGTTATACGGTATACGTTATACGTTATTCGTTATACGTTATACGTTATACGGTATACGTTATACGTTATACGTTACACGTTACACGTTATACGTTGTACGTTATACGTTATACGTTATACGTTGTACGTTATACGTTATACGTTATACGTTATACGTTATACGTTATACGTTATACGCTATACGTTACACGTTATACGTTATACGCTATACGTTATACGTTATACGTTATACGTTATACGTTATACGTTATACGTTATACGTTATACGTTATACGGCATACGTGATACGTTATACGTTATACGTTATACGTTATACGTTATACGTTATACGTTATACGTTACACGTTACACGTTATACGTTGTACGTAATACGTTATACGTTATACGTAATACGTTATACGGTATACGTTATACGTTATTCGTTATACGTTATACGTTATACGTTATACGTTATACGTTATACGTTATACGGTATACGTTATACGCTATACGTTACACGTTATACGTTATACGTTATACGTTATACGTTATACGTTATACGTTATACGTAATACGTTATACGTTATTCGTTATACGTTATACATTATACGTTATACGGTATACGTTATACGTTATACGTTTTACGTTGTACGTTATACGTTATATGTTATACGTTTTACGTTATACATTATACGTTATACGTTATACGTTATTCGTTATACGTTATACGTTACACGTTACACGTTATACGTTGTACGTAATACGTTATACGTTATACGTTATACGTTATACCGTATACGTTATACGTTATTCGTTATACATTATACGTTATACATTATGCGTTATACGTTATACGGTATACGTTATACGCTATACGTTATACGTTATACGTTATACGTTATACGTTATACGTTATACGTTATACGTTATACGTTATACGTTATACGTTATACGTTATACGTTATACGTTACACGTTATACGTTACACGCTATACGTTATACGTTATACGTTATACGTTATACGTTATACGTTATACGTTATACGTTATACGTTATACGTTATACGTTATACGTTATACGTTATACGTTATACGTTATACGTTATTCGTTATACGTTATACGTTACACGATACACGTTAAACGTTGTACGTAATACGTTATACGTTATACGTTATACGTTATACGGTATACGTTATACGTTATTCGTTATACGTTATACGTTATACGTTATACGTTATACGTTATACGTTATACGTTATACGTTTTACGTTATACGTTATACGTTATACGTTATACGTTATACGTTACACGGTATACGTTATACGCTATACGTTATACGTTATAAGTTATACGTTATACGTTATACGGCATACGTGATACATTATACGTTTTACGTTATACGTAATTCGTTATACGTTATACATTATACGTTATACGGTATACGTTATACGTTATACGTTACACGTTACACGTTATACGTTGTACGTTATACGTTATACGTTATACGTTGTACGTTATACGTTATACGTTATACGTTATTCGTTATACGTTATACGTTATACGTTATACGTTATACGTTATACGTTATACGTTATACGGTATACGTTCTAGGATATGCGTTATACGTTATACGTTATACGTTATACGTTATACGTTATACGTTATACGTTATACGTTACACGTTATACGTTATACGCTATACGTTATACGTTATACGTTATACGTTATACGTTATACGTTATACGTTATACGTTATACGTTATACGTTATACGTTATACGTTATACGTTATACGTTATACGTTATACGTTATTCGTTATACGTTATACGTTACACGTTACACGTTATACGTTGTACGTAATAGGTTATACGTTATACGTTATAAGTTATACGGTATACGTTATACGTTATTCGTTATACGTTATACGTTATACGTTATACGTTATACGTTATACGTTTTACGTTATACGTTATACGTTATACGTTATACGTTACACGTTATACGTTATACGCTATACGTTATACGTTATACGTTATACGTTATACGTTAGACGGCATACGTGATACATTATACGTTTTACGTTATACGTAATTCGTTATACGTTATACATTATACGTTATACGGTATACGTTATACGTTATACGTTACACGTTACACGTTATACGTTGTACGTTATACGTTATACGTTATACGTTGTACGTTATACGTTATACGTTATACGTTATACGTTATACGTTATACGTTATACGCTATACGTTACACGTTATACGTTATACGCTATACGTTATACGTTATACGTTATACGTTATACGTTATACGTTATACGTTATACGTTATACGTTATACGGCATACGTGATACGTTATACGTTATACGTTATACGTTATACGTTATACGTTATACGTTATACGTTATACGGTATACGTTCTAGGATATGCGTTATACGTTATTCGTTATACGTTATACGTTGTACGTTATACGTTATACGTTATACGTTATACGTTATACGTTATACGTTATACGGCATACGTGATACGTTATACGTTATACGTTATACGTTATTCGTTATACGTTATACATTATACGTTATACGGTATACGTTATACGTTATACGTTTTACGTTGTACGTTATACGTTATATGTTATACGTTTTACGTTATACATTATACGTTATACGTTATACGTTATTCGTTATACGTTATACGTTACACGTTACACGTTATACGTTGTACGTAATACGTTATACGTTATACGTTATACGTTATACCGTATACGTTATACGTTATTCGTTATACATTATACGTTATTCATTATGCGTTATACGTTATACGGTATACGTTATACGCTATACGTTATACGTTATACGTTATACGTTATACGTTATACGTTATACGTTATACGTTATACGTTATACGTTATACGTTATACGTTATACGTTATACGTTACACGTTATACGTTACACGCTATACGTTATACGTTATACGTTATACGTTATACGTTATACGTTATACGTTATACGTTATACGTTATACGTTATACGTTATACGTTATACGTTATACGTTATACGTTATACGTTATACGTTATTCGTTATACGTTATACGTTACACGATACACGTTAAACGTTGTACGTAATACGTTATACGTTATACGTTATACGTTATACGGTATACGTTATACGTTATTCGTTATACGTTATACGTTATACGTTATACGTTATACGTTATACGTTATACGTTATACGTTTTACGTTATACGTTACACGTTATACGTTATACGCTATACGTTATACGTTATACGTTATACGTTATACGTTAGACGGCATACGTGATACATTATACGTTGTACGTTATACGTTATACGTTATACGTTGTACGTTATACGTTATACGTTATACGTTATTCGTTATACGTTATACGTTATACGTTATACGTTATACGTTATACGTTATACGTTATACGGTATACGTTCTAGGATATGCGTTATACGTTATACGTTATACGTTATACGTTATACGTTATACGTTATACGTTATACGTTACACGTTATACGTTATACGCTATACGTTATACGTTATACGTTATACGTTATACGTTATACGTTATACGTTATACGTTATACGTTATACGTTATACGTTATACGTTATACGTTATACGTTATACGTTATACGTTATTCGTTATACGTTATACGTTACACGTTACACGTTATACGTTGTACGTAATAGGTTATACGTTATACGTTATAAGTTATACGGTATACGTTATACGTTATTCGTTATACGTTATACGTTATACGTTATACGTTATACGTTATACGTTTTACGTTATACGTTATACGTTATACGTTATACGTTACACGTTATACGTTATACGCTATACGTTATACGTTATACGTTATACGTTATACGTTAGACGGCATACGTGATACATTATACGTTTTACGTTATACGTAATTCGTTATACGTTATACATTATACGTTATACGGTATACGTTATACGTTATACGTTACACGTTACACGTTATACGTTGTACGTTATACGTTATACGTTATACGTTGTACGTTATACGTTATACGTTATACGTTATACGTTATACGTTATACGTTATACGCTATACGTTACACGTTATACGTTATACGCTATACGTTATACGTTATACGTTATACGTTATACGTTATACGTTATACGTTATACGTTATACGTTATACGGCATACGTGATACGTTATACGTTATACGTTATACGTTATACGTTATACGTTATACGTTATACGTTACACGTTACACGTTATACGTTGTACATAATACGTTATACGTTATACGTAATACGTTATACGGTATACGTTATACGTTATTCGTTATACGTTATACGTTATACGTTATACGTTATACGTTATACGTTATACGGTATACGTTATACGCTATACGTTACACGTTATACGTTATACGTTATACGTTATACGTTATACGTTATACGTTATACGTTATACGTTATACGTAATACGTTATACGTTATTCGTTATACGTTATACATTATACGTTATACGGTATACGTTATACGTTATACGTTTTACGTTGTACGTTATACGTTATATGTTATACGTTTTACGTTATACATTATACGTTATACGTTATACGTTATTCGTTATACGTTATACGTTACACGTTACACGTTATACGTTGTACGTAATACGTTATACGTTATACGTTATACGTTATACCGTATACGTTATACGTTATTCGTTATACATTATACGTTATACATTATGCGTTATACGTTATACGGTATACGTTATACGCTATACGTTATACGTTATACGTTATACGTTATACGTTATACGTTATACGTTATACGTTATACGTTATACGTTATACGTTATACGTTATACGTTATACGTTACACGTTATACGTTACACGCTATACGTTATACGTTATACGTTATACGTTATACGTTATACGTTATACGTTATACGTTATACGTTATACGTTATACGTTATACGTTATACGTTATACGTTATACGTTATACGTTATTCGTTATACGTTATACGTTACACGATACACGTTAAACGTTGTACGTAATACGTTATACGTTATACGTTATACGTTATACGGTATACGTTATACGTTATTCGTTATACGTTATACGTTATACGTTATACGTTATACGTTATACGTTATACGTTTTACGTTATACGTTATACGTTATACGTTATACGTTATACGTTACACGGTATACGTTATACGCTATACGTTATACGTTATAAGTTATACGTTATACGTTATACGGCATACGTGATACATTATACGTTTTACGTTATACGTAATTCGTTATACGTTATACATTATACGTTATACGGTATACGTTATACGTTATACGTTACACGTTACACGTTATACGTTGTACGTTATACGTTATACGTTATACGTTGTACGTTATACGTTATACGTTATACGTTATTCGTTATACGTTATACGTTATACGTTATACGTTATACGTTATACGTTATACGTTATACGTTATACGGTATACGTTCTAGGATATGCGTTATACGTTATACGTTATACGTTATACGTTATACGTTATACGTTATACGTTATACGTTACACGTTATACGTTATACGCTATACGTTATACGTTATACGTTATACGTTATACGTTATACGTTATACGTTATACGTTATACGTTATACGTTATACGTTATACGTTATACGTTATACGTTATACGTTATACGTTATACGTTATTCGTTATACGTTATACGTTACACGATACACGTTAAACGTTGTACGTAATACGTTATACGTTATACGTTATACGTTATACGGTATACGTTATACGTTATACATTATACGTTATTCGTTATACGTTATACGTTATACGTCATACGTTATACGTTATACGTTTTACGTTATTCGTTATACGTTATACATTATACGTTATACGGTATACGTTATACGTTATACGTTGTACGTTGTACGTTATACGTTATACGTTATACGTTATACGTTATACGTTATACGTTATACGTTATACGTTATACGTTATACGTTATACGTTATACGTTATACGTTATACGTTATACGTTATACGTTATACGTTATTCGTTATACGTTATACGTTACACGATACACGTTAAACGTTGTACGTAATACGTTATACGTTATACGTTATACGTTATACGGTATACGTTATACGTTATTCGTTATACGTTATACGTTATACGTTATACGTTATACGTTATACGTTATACGTTATACGTTATACGTTTTACGTTATACGTTATACGTTATACGTTATACGTTATACGTTACACGTTATACGTTATACGCTATACGTTATACGTTATACGTTATACGTTATACGTTATACGGCATACGTGATACATTATACGTTTTACGTTATACGTAATTCGTTATACGTTATACATTATACGTTATACGGTATACGTTATACGTTATACGTTACACGTTACACGTTATACGTTGTACGTTATACGTTATACGTTATACGTTGTACGTTATACGTTATACGTTATACGTTATTCGTTATACGTTATACGTTATACGTTATACGTTATACGTTATACGTTATACGTTATACGTTATACATTATACGTTATACGTTACACGTTATACGTTATACGTTATACGTTATACGGTATACGTTATACGCTATACGTTATACGTTATACGTTATACGTTATACGTTATACGTGATACGTTATACGTTATACGTTATACGTTATACGTTATACGTTATACGTTATACGTTATACGTTATACGTTATACGTTATACGTTATACGTTATACGTTATACGTTATACGTTATACGTTATACGTTACACGTTACACGTTACACGTTACACGTTATACGTTATACGCTATATGTAATACGCTTTACGTTATACGTTATACGTTATACGTTATACGTTATACGTTATACGTTATACGTTATACGTTATACGTTATACGTTATACGTTATACGTTATACGTTACACGTTATACGTTATACGCTATACGTTATACGTTATACGTTATACGTTATACGTTATACGTTATACGTTATACGTTATACGGCATATGTGATACATTATACGTTTTACGTTATACGTAATTCGTTATACGTTATACATTATACGTTATACGGTATACGTTATACGTTATACGTTACACGTTACACGTTATACGTTGTACGTAATACGTTATACGTTATACGTTATACGTTATACGTTATACGTTATACGTTATACGTTATACGTTATACGTTATACGTTATACGTTATACGTTATACGTTATTCGTTATACGTTATACGTTACACGTTACACGTTAAATGTTGTACGTAATACGTTATACGTTATACGTTATACGTTATACGGTATACGGTATACGTTATACGTTATTCGTTATACGTTATACGTTATACGTTATACGTTATACGTTATACGTTATACGTTATACGTTATACGTTATTCGTTATACGTTATACGTTACACGTTATACGTTATACGTTATACGTTATACGTTATACGTTATACGTTATACGTTATACGTTATACGTTATACGTTATACGTTATACGTTATACGTTATACGTTATACGTTATACGTTATACGTTATACGTTATACGTTATACGTTATGCGTTATGCGTTATACGTTACACGTTACGCGTTACACGTTATACGTTATACTCTATATGTTATACGCTATACGTTACACGTTATACGTTATACGCTATACGTTATACGTTATACGTTATACGTTATACGTTATACGTTGTGCGTTATACGTTGTACGTTATACGATAAACGTTATACGTTATACGTTATAAGTTATAAGTTATACGTTATACGTTATACGTTATACGTTATACATTATACGTTATACGTTATACGTTATACGTTATACGTTATACGTTATACGTTATACGTTATTCGTTATACGTTATACGTTATACGTTATACGTTATACGTTATACGTTACACGTTATACGTTATACGTTACACGTTATACGTTATACGCTGTACGTTATACGTTATACGTTATACGTTATACGTTATACGTTATACGGCATATGTGATACATTAAACGTTTTACGTTATACGTAATTCGTTATACGTTATACATTATACGTTATACGGTATACGTTATACGTTATACGTTACACGTTACACGTTATACGTTGTACGTAATACGTTATACGTTATACGTTATACGTTATACGTTATACGTTATACGTTATACGTTATACGTTATACGTTATACGTTATACGTTATACGTTATACGTTATACGTTATACGTTATACGTTATTCGTTATACGTTATACGTTACACGTTACACGTTAAACGTTGTACGTAATACGTTATACGTTATACGTTATACGTTATACGTTATACGGTATACGTTATACGTTATTCGTTATACATAATACGTTATACGTTATACGTTATACGTTATACGTTATACGTTACACGTTACACGTTATACGTTGTACGTAATACGTTATACGTTATACGTTATACGTTATACGTTATACGGTATACGTTATACGTTATTCGTTATACATAATACGTTATACGTTATACGTTATACGTTATACGTTATACGTTACACGTTACACGTTATACGTTGTACGTAATACGTTATACGTTATACGTTATACGTCATACGTTACACGTTATACGTTATACGCTATACGTTATACGTTAAACGTTATACGTTATACGTTATACGGCATACGTGACACATTATACGTTTTACGTTATACGTAATTCGTTATACGTTTTACGTTATACATTATACGTTATACATTATACGTTATACGTTATACGTTAGACGTTATACGTTATACGTTATACGTTATACATTATACGTTATACGTTTTACGTTATTCGTTATACGTTATACATTATACGTTATACGGTATACGTTATACGCTATACGTTATACGTTATACGTTATATGTTATACGTTATACGTTATACGTTATACGTTATACGTTATACGTTATTCGTTATACGTTATACGTTACACGTTACACGTTATACGTTGTACGTAATAGGTTATACGTTATACGTTATAAGTTATACGGTATACGTTATACGTTATTCGTTATACGTTATACGTTATACGTTATACGTTATACGTTATACGTTTTACGTTATACGTTATACGTTATACGTTATACGTTACACGTTATACGTTATACGCTATACGTTATACGTTATACGTTATACGTTATACGTTAGACGGCATACGTGATACATTATACGTTTTACGTTATACGTAATTCGTTATACGTTATACATTATACGTTATACGGTATACGTTATACGTTATACGTTACACGTTACACGTTATACGTTGTACGTTATACGTTATACGTTATACGTTGTACGTTATACGTTATACGTTATACGTTATACGTTATACGTTATACGTTATACGCTATACGTTACACGTTATACGTTATACGCTATACGTTATACGTTATACGTTATACGTTATACGTTATACGTTATACGTTATACGTTATACGTTATACGGCATACGTGATACGTTATACGTTATACGTTATACGTTATACGTTATACGTTATACGTTATACGTTACACGTTACACGTTATACGTTGTACGTAATACGTTATACGTTATACGTAATACGTTATACGGTATACGTTATACGTTATTCGTTATACGTTATACGTTATACGTTATACGTTATACGTTATACGTTATACGGTATACGTTATACGCTATACGTTACACGTTATACGTTATACGTTATACGTTATACGTTATACGTTATACGTTATACGTTATACGTAATACGTTATACGTTATTCGTTATACGTTATACATTATACGTTATACGGTATACGTTATACGTTATACGTTTTACGTTGTACGTTATACGTTATATGTTATACGTTTTACGTTATACATTATACGTTATACGTTATACGTTATTCGTTATACGTTATACGTTACACGTTACACGTTATACGTTGTACGTAATACGTTATACGTTATACGTTATACGTTATACCGTATACGTTATACGTTATTCGTTATACATTATACGTTATACATTATGCGTTATACGTTATACGGTATACGTTATACGCTATACGTTATACGTTATACGTTATACGTTATACGTTATACGTTATACGTTATACGTTATACGTTATACGTTATACGTTATACGTTATACGTTATACGTTATACGTTATACGTTATACGTTACACGTTATACGTTATACGTTATACGTTACACGTTATACGTTACACGTTATACGTTATACGCTATATGTAATACGCTTTACGTTATACGTTATACGTTATACGTTATACGTTATACGTTATACGTTATACGTTATACGTTATACGTTATACGTTATACGGTATACGTTATACGCTATACGTTATACGTTATACGTTATACGTTATACGTTATACGTGATACGTTATACGTTATACGTTATACGTTATACGTTATACGTTATACGTTATACGTTATACGTTATACGTTATACGTTATACGTTATACGTTATACGTTATACGTTATACGTTATACGTTATACGTTATACGTTACACGTTACACGTTACGCGTTACACGTTATACGTTATACGCTATATGTAATACGCTTTACGTTATACGTTATACGTTATACGTTATACGTTATACGTTATACGTTATACGTTATACGTTATACGTTATACGTTATACGTTATACGTTATACGTTACACGTTATACGTTATACGCTATACGTTATACGTTATACGTTATACGTTATACGTTATACGTTACACGTTATACGTTGTACGTTATACGTTATACGTTATACGTTGTACGTTATACGTTATACGTTATACGTTATTCGTTATACGTTATACGTTATACGTTATACGTTATACGTTATACGTTATACGTTATACGTTATACGGTATACGTTCTAGGATATGCGTTATACGTTATACGTTATACGTTATACGTTATACGTTATACGTTATACGTTATACGTTACACGTTATACGTTATACGCTATACGTTATACGTTATACGTTATACGTTATACGTTATACGTTATACGTTATACGTTATACGTTATACGTTATACGTTATACGTTATACGTTATACGTTATACGTTATACGTTATACGTTATACGTTATTCGTTATACGTTATACGTTACACGATACACGTTAAACGTTGTACGTAATACGTTATACGTTATACGTTATACGTTATACGGTATACGTTATACGTTATACATTATACGTTATTCGTTATACGTTATACGTTATACGTCATACGTTATACGTTATACGTTTTACGTTATTCGTTATACGTTATACATTATACGTTATACGGTATACGTTATACGTTATACGTTGTACGTTGTACGTTATACGTTATACGTTATACGTTATACGTTATACGTTATACGTTATACGTTATACGTTATACGTTATACGTTATACGTTATACGTTATACGTTATACGTTATACGTTATACGTTATACGTTATACGTTATACGTTATACGTTATTCGTTATACGTTATACGTTACACGATACACGTTAAACGTTGTACGTAATACGTTATACGTTATACGTTATACGTTATACGGTATACGTTATACGTTATTCGTTATACGTTATACGTTATACGTTATACGTTATACGTTATACGTTATACGTTATACGTTATACGTTTTACGTTATACGTTATACGTTATACGTTATACGTTATACGTTACACGTTATACGTTATACGCTATACGTTATACGTTATACGTTATACGTTATACGTTATACGGCATACGTGATACATTATACGTTTTACGTTATACGTAATTCGTTATACGTTATACATTATACGTTATACGGTATACGTTATACGTTATACGTTACACGTTACACGTTATACGTTGTACGTTATACGTTATACGTTATACGTTGTACGTTATACGTTATACGTTATACGTTATTCGTTATACGTTATACGTTATACGTTATACGTTATACGTTATACGTTATACGTTATACGTTATACATTATACGTTATACGTTACACGTTATACGTTATACGTTATACGTTATACGGTATACGTTATACGCTATACGTTATACGTTATACGTTATACGTTATACGTTATACGTGATACGTTATACGTTATACGTTATACGTTATACGTTATACGTTATACGTTATACGTTATACGTTATACGTTATACGTTATACGTTATACGTTATACGTTATACGTTATACGTTATACGTTATACGTTACACGTTACACGTTACACGTTACACGTTATACGTTATACGCTATATGTAATACGCTTTACGTTATACGTTATACGTTATACGTTATACGTTATACGTTATACGTTATACGTTATACGTTATACGTTATACGTTATACGTTATACGTTATACGTTACACGTTATACGTTATACGCTATACGTTATACGTTATACGTTATACGTTATACGTTATACGTTATACGTTATACGTTATACGGCATATGTGATACATTATACGTTTTACGTTATACGTAATTCGTTATACGTTATACATTATACGTTATACGGTATACGTTATACGTTATACGTTACACGTTACACGTTATACGTTGTACGTAATACGTTATACGTTATACGTTATACGTTATACGTTATACGTTATACGTTATACGTTATACGTTATACGTTATACGTTATACGTTATACGTTATTCGTTATACGTTATACGTTACACGTTACACGTTAAATGTTGTACGTAATACGTTATACGTTATACGTTATACGTTATACGGTATACGGTATACGTTATACGTTATTCGTTATACGTTATACGTTATACGTTATACGTTATACGTTATACGTTATACGTTATACGTTATACGTTATTCGTTATACGTTATACGTTACACGTTATACGTTATACGTTATGCGTTATACGTCATACGTTATACGCTTTACGCTATACGTTATACGTTATACGTTATACGTTATACGTTATACGTTATACGTTATACGGCATATGTGATACATTATACGTTTTACGTTATACGTAATTCGTTATACGTTATACATTATACGTTATACGGTATACGTTATACGTTATACGTTACACGTTACACGTTATACGTTGTACGTAATACGTTATACGTTATACGTTATACGTTATACGTTATACGTTATACGTTATACGTTATACGTTATACGTTATACGCTATACGTTATACGTTATACGTTATACGTTATTCGTTATACGTTATACGTTACACGATACACGTTAAACGTTGTACGTAATACGTTATACGTTATACGTTATACGTTATACGGTATACGTTATACGTTATTCGTTATACGTTATACGTTATACGTTATACGTTATACGTTATACGTTATACGTTATACGTTTTACGTTATACGTTATACGTTATACGTCATACGTTATACGTTACACGTTATACGTTATACGTTATACGCTATACGTTATACGTTATACGTTATACGTTATACGTTATACGGCATACGTGATACATTATACGTTTTACGTTATACGTAATTCGTTATACGTTATACATTATACGTTATACGGTATACGTTATACGTTATACGTTACACGTTACACGTTATACGTTGTACGTTATACGTTATACGTTATACGTTGTACGTTATACGTTATACGTTATACGTTATTCGTTATACGTTATACGTTATACGTTATACGTTATACGTTATACGTTATACGTTATACGTTATACGTTATACGTTATACGTTATACGTTATACGTTACACGTTATACGTTATACGCTTTACGCTATACGTTATACGTTATACGTTATACGTTATACGTTATACGTTATACGTTATACGGCATATGTGATACATTATACGTTTTACGTTATACGTAATTCGTTATACGTTATACATTATACGTTATACGGTATACGTTATACGTTATACGTTACACGTTAAACGTTATACGTTGTACGTAATACGTTATACGTTATACGTTATACGTTATACGTTATACGTTATACGTTATACGTTATACGTTATACGTTATACGTTATACGTTATACGTTATACGTTATACGTTATACGTTATTCGTTATACGTTATACGTTACACGTTACACGTTATACGTTGTACGTTATACGTTATACGTTATACGTTGTACGTTATACGTTATACGTTATACGTTATTCGTTATACGTTATACGTTATACGTTATACGTTATACGTTATACGTTATACGTTATACGTTACACGTTACACGTTATACGTTGTACGTTATACGTTATACGTTATACGTTGTACGTTATACGTTATACGTTATACGTTATTCGTTATACGTTATACGTTATACGTTATACGTTATACGTTATACGTTATACGTTATACGTTATTCGTTATACGTTATACGTTACACGATACACGTTAAACGTTGTACGTAATACGTTATGCGTTATACGTTATACGTTATACGGTATACGTTATACGTTATTCGTTATACGTTATACGTTATACGTTATACGTTATACGTTATACGTTATACGTTATACGTTTTACGTTATACGTTATACGTTATACGTTATACGTTATACGTTACACGTTATACGTTATACGTTATACGCTATACGTTATACGTTATACGTTATACGTTATACGTTATACGGCATACGTGATACATTATACGTTTTACGTTATACGTAATTCGTTATACGTTATACATTATACGTTATACGGTATACGTTATACGTTATACGTTACACGTTACACGTTATACGTTGTACGTTATACGTTATACGTTATACGTTGTACGTTATACGTTATACGTTATACGTTATTCGTTATACGTTATACGTTATACGTTATACGTTATACGTTATACGTTATACGTTATACGTTATACGTTATACGTTACACGTTATACGTTATACGCTATACGTTATACGTTATACGTTATACGTTATACGTTATACGTTATACGTTATACGTTATACGTTATACGGCATATGTGATACATTATACGTTTTACGTTATACGTAATTCGTTATACGTTATACATTATACGTTATACGGTATACGTTATACGTTATACGTTATACGTTACACGTTACACGTTATACGTTGTACGTAATACGTTATACGTTATACGTTATACGTTATACGTTATACGTTATACGTTATACGTTATACGTTATACGTTATACGTTATACGTTATACGTTATACGTTATTCGTTATACGTTATACGTTACACGTTACACGTTAAATGTTGTACGTAATACGTTATACGTTATACGTTATACGTTATACGGTATACGTTATACGTTATTCGTTATACGTTATACGTTATACGTTATACGTTATACGTTATACGTTATACGTTATACGTTATACGTTATTCGTTATACGTTATACGTTACACGTTATACGTTATACGTTATGCGTTATACGTCATACGTTATACGCTTTACGCTATACGTTATACGTTATACGTTATACGTTATACGTTATACGTTATACGTTATACGGCATATGTGATACATTATACGTTTTACGTTATACGTAATTCGTTATACGTTATACATTATACGTTATACGGTATACGTTATACGTTATACGTTACACGTTACACGTTATACGTTGTACGTAATACGTTATACGTTATACGTTATACGTTATACGTTATACGTTATACGTTATACGTTATACGTTATACGTTATACGCTATACGTTATACGTTATACGTTATACGTTATTCGTTATACGTTATGCGTTACACGATACACGTTAAACGTTGTACGTAATACGTTATACGTTATACGTTATACGTTATACGGTATACGTTATACGTTATTCGTTATACGTTATACGTTATACGTTATACGTTATACGTTATACGTTATACGTTATACGTTTTACGTTATACGTTATACGTTATACGTTATACGTTATACGTTACACGTTATACGTTATACGTTATACGCTATACGTTATACGTTATACGTTATACGTTATACGTTATACGGCATACGTGATACATTATACGTTTTACGTTATACGTAATTCGTTATACGTTATACATTATACGTTATACGGTATACGTTATACGTTATACATTATACGTTATACGGTATACGTTCCAGGATATGCGTTATACGTTATACGTTATACGTTAAGCGTTATACGTTATACGTTATACGTTATACATTATACGTTATTCGTTATACGTTATACGTTACACGTCATACGTTATACGTTATACGTTTTACGTTATTCGTTATACGTTATACATTATACGTTATACGGTATACGTTATACGTTATACGTTGTACGTTGTACGTTATACGTTATACGTTATACGTTATACGTTATACGTTATACGTTATACGTTATACGTTATACGTTATACGTTATACGTTATACGTTATACATTATACGTTATACGTTTTACGTTATTCGTTATACGTTATACATTATACGTTATACGGTATACGTTATACGCTATACGTTATACGTTATACGTTATACGTTATACGTTATACGTTATACGTTATACGTTATACGTTATACGTTATACGTTATACGTTATACGTTATACGTTATTCGTTATACGTTATACGTTACACGTTACACGTTATACGTTGTACGTAATACGTTATACGTTATACGTTATACGTTATATGGTATACGATATACGTTATTCGTTATACGTTATACGTTATACGTTATACGTTATACGATATACGGTATACGTTATACGCTATACGTTATACGTTATACGTTATACGTTATACGTTATACGTGATACGTTATACGTTATACGTTATACGTTATACGTTATACGTTATACGTTATACGTTATACGTTATTCGTTATACGTTATACGTTATACGTTATACGTTATACGTTATACGTTACACGTTATACGTTATACGTTATACGTTATTCGTCATATGTTATACCTGATACGTTATACGCTATACGTTATACGTTATACGTTATACGTTATACGGCATACGTTATACATTATACGTTTTTCGTTATACGTAATTCGTTATGCGTTATACATTATACGTTATACGATATACGTTCTAGGATATGCGTTATACGTTATACGTTATTCGTTAAGCGTTATACGTTATACGTTATACGTTATACGTTATACGTTATACGTTATACGTTATACGTTATACGTTACACGTTATACGTTATACGCTATACGTTATACGTTATACGTTATGCGTTATACGTTATACGTCATACGTTATACGTTATACGTTATACGTTATACGTTATACGTTATACGTTATACGTTATACGTTATACGTTACACGTTATACGTTATACGTTATACGTTATTCGTCATATGTTATACCTGATACGTTATACGCTATACGTTATACGTTATACGTTATACGTTATACGGCATACGTTATACATTATACGTTTTTCGTTATACGTAATTCGTTATGCGTTATACATTATACGTTATACGATATACGTTCTAGGATATGCGTTATACGTTATACGTTATTCGTTAAGCGTTATACGTTATACGTTATACGTTATACGTTATACGTTATACGTTATACGTTATACGTTATACGTTATACGTTATACGTTATACGTTATACGTTATTCGTCATATGTTATACCTGATACGTTATACGCTATACGTTATACGTTATACGTTATACGTTATACGGCATACGTTATACATTATACATTTTTCGTTATACGTAATTCGTTATGCGTTATACATTATACGTTATACGATATACGTTCTAGGATATGCGTTATACGTTATACGTTATTCGTTAAGCGTTATACGTTATACGTTATACGTTATACGTTATACGTTATACGTTATACGTTATACGTTATACGTTATACGTTATACGTTATACGGCATACGTGATACATTATACGTTTTACGTTATACGTAATTCGTTATACGTTATACATTATACGTTATACGGTATACGTTCTAGGATATGCGTTATACGTTATACGTTATACGTTAAGCGTTATACGTTATACGTTTTACGTTATACGTTATACATTATACGTTATTCGTTATACGTTATACGTTATACGTTATACGTCATACGTTATACGTTATACGTTTTACGTTATTCGTTATACGTTATACATTATACGTTATACGGTATACGTTATACGTTATACGTTGTACGTTGTACGTTATTCGTTATACGTTATACGTTTTACGTTATACATTATACGCTATACGTTATACGTTATACGTTATACGTTATACGTTATACGTTATACGTTATACGTTATACGTTATACGTTATACGTTATACGTTATACGTTATACGTTATACGTTATACGTTATACGTTATACGTTATACGTTATACGTTATACGTTATACGTTATACGTTATACGTTATACGTTATACGTTATACGTTATACGTTATACGTTATACGTTATACGTTATACGTTATACGTTATACGTTATACGTTATACGTTATACGTTATACGTTATACGTTATACGTTATACGTTATACGTTATACGTTATACGTTATACGTTATACGTTATACGTTATACGTTATACGTTATACGTTATACGTTATACGTTATACGTTATGCGTTATGCGTTATACGTTACACGTTACGCGTTACACGTTATACGTTATACTCTATATGTTATACGCTATACGTTACACGTTATACGTTATACGCTATACGTTATACGTTATACGTTATACGTTATACGTTATGCGTTATGCGTTATACGTTACGCGTTACACGTTATACGTTATTCTCTCTATGTTATACGCTATACGTTACACGTTATACGTTATACGCTATACGTTATACGTTATACGTTATACGTTATACGTTATACGTTGTGCGTTATACGTTGTACGTTATACGATAAACGTTATACGTTATACGTTATAAGTTACAAGTTATACGTTATACGTTATACGTTATACGTTATACATTATACGTTATACGTTATACGTTATACGTTATACGTTATACGTTATACGTTATACGTTATTCGTTATACGTTATACGTTATACGTTATACGTTATACGTTATACGTTACACGTTATACGTTATACGTTACACGTTATACGTTATACGCTGTACGTTATACGTTATACGTTATACGTTATACGTTATACGTTATACGTTATACGTTATACGTTATACGTTATACGTTATACGTTATACGTTATACGTTATACGTTATACGTTATACGTTATACGTTATACGTTATACGTTATACGTTATACGTTATACGTTATACGTTATACGTTATACGTTATGCGTTATGCGTTATACGTTACACGTTACGCGCTACACGTTATACGTTATACTCTATATGTTATACGCTATACGTTACACGTTATACGTTATACGCTATACGTTATACGTTATACGTTATACGTTATACGTTATACGTTGTGCGTTATACGTTGTACGTTATACGATAAACGTTATACGTTATACGTTATAAGTTATAAGATATACGTTATACGTTATACGTTATACGTTATACATTATACGTTATACGTTATACGTTATACGTTATACGTTATACGTTATACGTTATACGTTATTCGTTATACGTTATACGTTATACGTTATACGTTATACGTTATACGTTATACGTTACACGTTATACGTTATACGTTACACGTTATACGTTATACGCTGTACGTTATACGTTATACGTTATACGTTATACGTTATACGTTATACGGCATATGTGATACATTATACGTTTTACGTTATACGTAATTCGTTATACGTTATACATTATACGTTATACGGTATACGTTATACGTTATACGTTACACGTTACACGTTATACGTTGTACGTAATACGTTATACGTTATACGTTATACGTTATACGTTATACGTTATACGTTATACGTTATACGTTATACGTTATACGTTATACGTTATACGTTATACGTTATACGTTATTCGTTATACGTTATACGTTACACGTTACACGTTAAACGTTGTACGTAATACGTTATACGTTGTACGTTATACGTTATACGTTATACGGTATACGTTATACGTTATTCGTTATACATAATACGTTATACGTTATACGTTATACGTTATACGTTATACGTTACACGTTACACGTTATACGTTGTACGTAATACGTTATACGTTATACGTTATACGTTATACGTTATACGTTATACGGTATACGTTATACGTTATTCGTTATACATAATACGTTATACGTTATACGTTATACGTTATACGTTATACGTTACACGTTACACGTTATACGTTGTACGTAATACGTTATACGTTATACGTTATACGTCATACGTTACACGTTATACGTTATACGCTATACGTTATACGTTAAACGTTATACGTTATACGTTATACGGCATACGTGACACATTATACGTTTTACGTTATACGTAATTCGTTATACGTTTTACGTTATACATTATACGTTATACATTATACGTTATACGTTATACGTTATACGTTATACGTTATACGTTATACGTTATACATTATACGTTATACGTTTTACGTTATTCGTTATACGTTATACATTATACGTTATACGGTATACGTTATACGCTATACGTTATACGTTATACGTTATATGTTATACGTTATACGTTATACGTTATACGTTATACGTTATACGTTATTCGTTATACGTTATACGTTACACGTTACACGTTATACGTTGTCCGTAATAGGTTATACGTTATACGTTATAAGTTATACGGTATACGTTATACGTTATTCGTTATACGTTATACGTTATACGTTATACGTTATACGTTATACGTTATACGTTTTACGTTATACGTTATACGTTATACGTTATACGTTACACGTTATACGTTATACGCTATACGTTATACGTTATACGTTATACGTTATACGTTAGACGGCATACGTGATACATTATACGTTTTACGTTATACGTAATTCGTTATACGTTATACATTATACGTTATACGGTATACGTTATACGTTATACGTTACACGTTACACGTTATACGTTGTACGTTATACGTTATACGTTATACGTTGTACGTTATACGTTATACGTTATACGTTATACGTTATACGTTATACGTTATACGCTATACGTTACACGTTATACGTTATACGCTATACGTTATACGTTATGCGTTATACGTTATACGTTATACGTTATACGTTATACGTTATACGTTATACGGCATACGTGATACGTTATACGATATACGTTATACGTTATACGTTATACGTTATACGTTATACGTTACACGTTACACGTTATACGTTGTACGTACTACGTTATACGTTATACGTAATACGTTATACGGTATACGTTATACGTTATTCGTTATACGTTATACGTTATACGTTATACGTTATACGTTATACGTTATACGGTATACGTTATACGCTATACGTTACACGTTATACGTTATACGTTATACGTTATACGTTATACGTTATACGTTATACGTAATACGTTATACGTTATTCGTTATACGTTATACATTATACGTTATACGGTATACGTTATACGTTATACGTTTTACGTTGTACGTTATACGTTATATGTTATACGTTTTACGTTATACATTATACGTTATACGTTATACGTTATTCGTTATACGTTATACGTTACACGTTACACGTTATACGTTGTACGTAATACGTTATACGTTATACGTTATACGTTATACGTTATACCGTATACGTTATACGTTATTCGTTATACATTATACGTTATACATTATGCGTTATACGTTATACGGTATACGTTATACGCTATACGTTATACGTTATACGTTATACGTTATACGTTATACGTTATACGTTATACGTTATACGTTATACGTTATACGTTATACGTTATACGTTATACGTTACACGTTATACGTTACACGTTATACGTTATACGCTATACGTTATACGTTATACGTTATACGTTATACGTTATACGTTATACGTTATACGTTATACGTTATACGTTATACGTTATACGTTATTCGTTATACGTTATACGTTACACGATACACGTTAAACGTTGTACGTAATACGTTATACGTTATACGTTATACGTTATACGGTATACGTTATACGTTATTCGTTATACGTTATACGTTATACGTTATACGTTATACGTTATACGTTATACGTTATACGTTATACGTTTTACGTTATACGTTATACATTATACGTTATACGGTATACGTTATACGTTATACGTTATACGTTATACGTTATACGTTATACGTTATACGTTATACGTTACACGTTATACGTTATACGCTATACGTTATACGTTATACGTTATACGTTATGCGTTATACGTTATACGTTGTACGTTATACGGTATACGTTCTAGGATATGCGTTATACGTTATACGTTATACGTTAAGCGTTATACGTTATACGTTATACGTTATACATTATACGTTATTCGTTATACGTTATACGTTATACGTCATACGTTATACGTTATACGTTTTACGTTATTCGTTATACGTTATACATTATACGTTATACGGTATACGTTATACGTTATACGTTATACGTTATACGTTATACGTTATACGTTATACGTTATACGTTATACGTTATACGTTATACATTATACGTTATACGTTTTACGTTATTCGTTATACGTTATACATTATACGTTATACGTTATACGTTATACGTTATACGTTATACGTTATTCGTTATACGTTATACGTTACACGATACACGTTAAACGTTGTACGTAATACGTTATACGTTATACGTTATACGTTATACGGTATACGTTATACGTTATTCGTTATACGTTATACGTTATACGTTATACGTTATACGTTATACGTTATACGTTATACGTTATACGTTTTACGTTATACGTTATACGTTATACGTTATACGTTATACGTTACACGTTATACGTTATACGCTATACGTTATACGTTATACGTTATACGTTATACGTTATACGGCATACGTGATACATTATACGTTTTACGTTATACGTAATTCGTTATACGTTATACATTATACGTTATACGGTATACGTTATACGTTATACGTTACACGTTACACGTTATACGTTGTACGTTATACGTTATACGTTATACGTTGTACGTTATACGTTATACGTTATACGTTATTCGTTATACGTTATACGTTATACGTTATACGTTATACGTTATACGTTATACGTTATACGTTATACATTATACGTTATACGTTACACGTTATACGTTATACGTTATACGTTATACGGTATACGTTATACGCTATACGTTATACGTTATACGTTATACGTTATACGTTATACGTGATACGTTATACGTTATACGTTATACGTTATACGTTATACGTTATACGTTATACGTTATACGATATACGTTATACGTTATACGTTATACGTTATACGTTATACGTTATACGTTATACGTTATACGTTATACGTTACACGTTACACGTTACACGTTACACGTTATACGTTATACGCTATATGTAATACGCTTTACGTTATACGTTATACGTTATACGTTATACGTTATACGTTATACGTTATACGTTATACGTTATACGTTATACGTTATACGTTATACGTTACACGTTATACGTTATACGCTATACGTTATACGTTATACGTTATACGTTATACGTTATACGTTATACGTTATACGTTATACGTTATACGTTATACGTTATACGTTATACGGCATATATGATACATTATACGTTTTACGTTATACGTAATTCGTTATACGTTATACATTATACGTTATACGGTATACGTTATACGTTATACGTTACACGTTACACGTTATACGTTGTACGTAATACGTTATACGTTATACGTTATACGTTATACGTTATACGTTATACGTTATACGTTATACGTTATACGTTATACGTTATACGTTATTCGTTATACGTTATACGTTACACGTTACACGTTAAATGTTGTACGTAATACGTTATACGTTATACGTTATACGTTATACGGTATACGTTATACGTTATTCGTTATACGTTATACGTTATACGTTATACGTTATACGTTATACGTTATACGTTATACGTTATTCGTTATACGTTATACGTTACACGTTATACGTTATACGTTATGCGTTATACGTCATACGTTATACGCTTTACGCTATACGTTATACGTTATACGTTATACGTTATACGTTATACGTTATACGTTATACGGCATATGTGATACATTATACGTTTTACGTTATACGTAATTCGTTATACGTTATACATTATACGTTATACGGTATACGTTATACGTTATACGTTACACGTTACACGTTATACGTTGTACGTAATACGTTATACGTTATACGTTATACGTTATACGTTATACGTTATACGTTATACGTTATACGTTATACGTTATACGCTATACGTTATACGTTATACGTTATACGTTATTCGTTATACGTTATACGTTACACGATACACGTTAGACGTTGTACGTAATACGTTATACGTTATACGTTATACGTTATACGGTATACGTTATACGTTATTCGTTATACGTTATACGTTATACGTTATACGTTATACGTTATACGTTATACGTTATACGTTTTACGTTATACGTTATACGTTATACGTTATACGTTATACGTTACACGTTATACGTTATACGTTATACGCTATACGTTATACGTTATACGTTATACGTTATACGTTATACGGCATACGTGATACATTATACGTTTTACGTTATACGTAATTCGTTATGCGTTATACATCATACGTTATACGGTATACGTTATACGTTATACGTTACACGTTACACGTTATACGTTGTACGTTATACGTTATACGTTATACGTTGTACGTTATACGTTATACGTTATACGTTATTCGTTATACGTTATACGTTATACGTTATACGTTATACGTTATACGTTATACGTTATACGTTATACGTTATACGTTACACGTTATACGTTATACGCTTTACGCTATACGTTATACGTTATACGTTATACGTTATACGTTATACGTTATACGTTATACGGCATATGTGATACATTATACGTTTTACGTTATACGTAATTCGTCATACGTTATACATTATACGTTATACGGTATACGTTATACGTTATACGTTACACGTTAAACGTTATACGTTGTACGTAATACGTTATACGTTATACGTTATACGTTATACGTTATACGTTATACGTTATACGTTATACGTTATACGTTATACGTTATACGTTATACGTTATACGTTATTCGTTATACGTTATACGTTACACGTTACACGTTATACGTTGTACGTTATACGTTATACGTTATACGTTGTACGTTATACGTTATACGTTATACGTTATTCGTTATACGTTATACGTTATACGTTATACGTTATACGTTATACGTTATACGTTATACGTTACACGTTACACGTTATACGTTGTACGTTATACGTTATACGTTATACGTTATTCGTTATACGTTATACGTTACACGATACACGTTAAACGTTGTACGTTATACGCTTTACGCTATACGTTATACGTTATACGTTATACGTTATACGTTATACGTTATACGTTATACGGCATATGTGATACATTATACGTTTTACGTTATACGTAATTCGTCATACGTTATACATTATACGTTATACGGTATACGTTATACGTTATACGTTACACGTTAAACGTTATACGTTGTACGTAATACGTTATACGTTATACGTTATACGTTATACGTTATACGTTATACGTTATACGTTATACGTTATACGTTATACGTTATACGTTATACGTTATTCGTTATACGTTATACGTTACACGTTACACGTTATACGTTGTACGTTATACGTTATACGTTATACGTTGTACGTTATACGTTATACGTTATACGTTATTCGTTATACGTTGTAGGTTATACGTTATACGTTATACGTTATTCGTTATACGTTATACGTTATACGTTATACGTTATACGTTATACGTTATACGTTATACGTTATACGTTATTCGTTATACGTTATACGTTACACGATACACGTTAAACGTTGTACGTAATACGTTATGCGTTATACGTTATACGTTATACGGTATACGTTATACGTTATTCGTTATACGTTATACGTTATACGTTATACGTTATACGTTATACGTTATACGTTATACGTTTTACGTTATACGTTATACGTTATACGTTATACGTTATACGTTACACGTTATACGTTATACGTTATACGCTATACGTTATACGTTATACGTTATACGTTATACGTTATACGGCATACGTGATACATTATACGTTTTACGTTATACGTAATTCGTTATACGTTATACATTATACGTTATACGGTATACGTTATACGTTATACGTTACACGTTACACGTTATACGTTGTACGTTATACGTTATACGTTATACGTTGTACGTTATACGTTATACGTTATACGTTATTCGTTATACGTTATACGTTATACGTTATACGTTATACGTTATACGTTATACGTTATACGTTATACGTTATACGTTACACGTTATACGTTATACGCTATACGTTATACGTTATACGTTATACGTTATACGTTATACGTTATACGTTATACGTTATACGTTATACGTTATACGGCATATGTGATACATTATACGTTTTACGTTATACGTAATTCGTTATACGTTATACATTATACGTTATACGGTATACGTTATACGTTATACGTTATACGTTACACGTTACACGTTATACGTTGTACGTAATACGTTATACGTTATACGTTATACGTTATACGTTATACGTTATACGTTATACGTTATACGTTATACGTTATACGTTATACGTTATACGTTATTCGTTATACGTTATACGTTACACGTTACACGTTAAATGTTGTACGTAATACGTTATACGTTATACGTTATACGTTATACGGTATACGTTATACGTTATTCGTTATACGTTATACGTTATACGTTATACGTTATACGTTATACGTTATACGTTATACGTTATTCGTTATACGTTATACGTTACACGTTATACGTTATACGTTATGCGTTATACGTCATACGTTATACGCTTTACGCTATACGTTATACGTTATACGTTATACGTTATACGTTATACGTTATACGTTATACGGCATATGTGATACATTATACGTTTTACGTTATACGTAATTCGTTATACGTTATACATTATACGTTATACGGTATACGTTATACGTTATACGTTACACGTTACACGTTATACGTTGTACGTTATACGTTATACGTTATACGTTGTACGTTATACGTTATACGTTATACGTTATTCGTTATACGTTATACGTTATACGTTATACGTTATACGTTATACGTTATACGTTATACGTTATACGTTATACGTTATACGTTATACGTTATACGTTATACGTTACACGTTATACGTTATACGCTATACGTTATACGTTATACGTTATACGTTATACGTTATACGTTATACGTTATACGTTATACGGCATACGTGATACATTATACGTTTTACGTTATACGTAATTCGTTATACGTTATACATTATACGTTATACGGTATACGTTCCAGGATATGCGTTATACGTTATACGTTATACGTTAAGCGTTATACGTTATACGTTATACGTTATACATTATACGTTATTCGTTATACGTTATACGTTACACGTCATACGTTATACGTTATACGTTTTACGTTATTCGTTATACGTTATACATTATACGTTATACGGTATACGTTATACGTTATACGTTGTACGTTGTACGTTATACGTTATACGTTATACGTTATACGTTATACGTTATACGTTATACGTTATACGTTATACGTTATACGTTATACGTTATACGTTATACGTTATACGTTATACATTATACGTTATACGTTTTACGTTATTCGTTATACGTTATACATTATACGTTATACGGTATACGTTATACGCTATACGTTATACGTTATACGTTATACGTTATACGTTATACGTTATACGTTATACGTTATACGTTACACGTTATACGTTATACGCTTTACGCTATACGTTATACGTTATACGTTATACGTTATACGTTATACGTTATACGTTATACGTTATACGTTATACGTTATACGTTATACGTTATACGTTATACGTTATACGTTATACGTTATACGTTATACGTTATACGTTATACATTATACGTTATACGTTTTACGTTATTCGTTATACGTTATACATTATACGTTATACGGTATACGTTATACGCTATACGTTATACGTTATACGTTATACGTTATACGTTATACGTTATACGTTATACGTTATACGTTACACGTTATACGTTATACGCTTTACGCTATACGTTATACGTTATACGTTATACGTTATACGTTATACGTTATACGTTATACGGCATATGTGATACATTATACGTTTTACGTTATACGTAATTCGTCATACGTTATACATTATACGTTATACGGTATACGTTATACGTTATACGTTACACGTTAAACGTTATACGTTGTACGTAATACGTTATACGTTATACGTTATACGTTATACGTTATACGTTATACGTTATACGTTATACGTTATACGTTATACGTTATACGTTATTCGTTATACGTTATACGTTACACGTTACACGTTATACGTTGTACGTTATACGTTATACGTTATACGTTGTACGTTATACGTTATACGTTATACGTTATTCGTTATACGTTATACGTTATACGTTATACGTTATACGTTATACGTTATACGTTATACGTTACACGTTACACGTTATACGTTGTACGTTATACGTTATACGTTATACGTTATTCGTTATACGTTATACGTTACACGATACACGTTAAACGTTGTACGTTATACGCTTTACGCTATACGTTATACGTTATACGTTATACGTTATACGTTATACGTTATACGTTATACGGCATATGTGATACATTATACGTTTTACGTTATACGTAATTCGTCATACGTTATACATTATACGTTATACGGTATACGTTATACGTTATACGTTACACGTTAAACGTTATACGTTGTACGTAATACGTTATACGTTATACGTTATACGTTATACGTTATACGTTATACGTTATACGTTATACGTTATACGTTATACGTTATACGTTATACGTTATACGTTACACGATACACGTTAGACGTTGTACGTAATACGTTATACGTTATACGTTATACGTTATACGGTATACGTTATACGTTATTCGTTATACGTTATACGTTATACGTTATACGTTATACGTTATACGTTATACGTTATACGTTTTACGTTATACGTTATACGTTATACGTTATACGTTATACGTTACACGTTATACGTTATACGTTATACGCTATACGTTATACGTTATACGTTATACGTTATACGTTATACGGCATACGTGATACATTATACGTTTTACGTTATACGTAATTCGTTATGCGTTATACATCATACGTTATACGGTATACGTTATACGTTATACGTTACACGTTACACGTTATACGTTGTACGTTATACGTTATACGTTATACGTTGTACGTTATACGTTATACGTTATACGTTATTCGTTATACGTTATACGTTATACGTTATACGTTATACGTTATACGTTATACGTTATACGTTATACGTTATACGTTACACGTTATACGTTATACGCTTTACGCTATACGTTATACGTTATACGTTATACGTTATACGTTATACGTTATACGTTATACGGCATATGTGATACATTATACGTTTTACGTTATACGTAATTCGTCATACGTTATACATTATACGTTATACGGTATACGTTATACGTTATACGTTACACGTTAAACGTTATACGTTGTACGTAATACGTTATACGTTATACGTTATACGTTATACGTTATACGTTATACGTTATACGTTATACGTTATACGTTATACGTTATACGTTATACGTTATACGTTATTCGTTATACGTTATACGTTACACGTTACACGTTATACGTTGTACGTCATACGTTATACGTTATACGTTGTACGTTATACGTTATACGTTATACGTTATTCGTTATACGTTATACGTTATACGTTATACGTTATACGTTATACGTTATACGTTATACGTTACACGTTACACGTTATACGTTGTACGTTATACGTTATACGTTATACGTTATTCGTTATACGTTATACGTTACACGATACACGTTAAACGTTGTACGTTATACGCTTTACGCTATACGTTATACGTTATACGTTATACGTTATACGTTATACGTTATACGTTATACGGCATATGTGATACATTATACGTTTTACGTTATACGTAATTCGTCATACGTTATACATTATACGTTATACGGTATACGTTATACGTTATACGTTACACGTTAAACGTTATACGTTGTACGTAATACGTTATACGTTATACGTTATACGTTATACGTTATACGTTATACGTTATACGTTATACGTTATACGTTATACGTTATACGTTATACGTTATTCGTTATACGTTATACGTTACACGTTACACGTTATACGTTGTACGTTATACGTTATACGTTATACGTTGTACGTTATACGTTATACGTTATACGTTATTCGTTATACGTTGTAGGTTATACGTTATACGTTATACGTTATTCGTTATACGTTATACGTTATACGTTATACGTTATACGTTATACGTTATACGTTATACGTTATACGTTATTCGTTATACGTTATACGTTACACGATACACGTTAAACGTTGTACGTAATACGTTATGCGTTATACGTTATACGTTATACGGTATACGTTATACGTTATTCGTTATACGTTATACGTTATACGTTATACGTTATACGTTATACGTTATACGTTATACGTTTTACGTTATACGTTATACGTTATACGTTATACGTTATACGTTACACGTTATACGTTATACGTTATACGCTATACGTTATACGTTATACGTTATACGTTATACGTTATACGGCATACGTGATACATTATACGTTTTACGTTATACGTAATTCGTTATACGTTATACATTATACGTTATACGGTATACGTTATACGTTATACGTTACACGTTACACGTTATACGTTGTACGTTATACGTTATACGTTATACGTTGTACGTTATACGTTATACGTTATACGTTATTCGTTATACGTTATACGTTATACGTTATACGTTATACGTTATACGTTATACGTTATACGTTATACGTTATACGTTACACGTTATACGTTATACGCTATACGTTATACGTTATACGTTATACGTTATACGTTATACGTTATACGTTATACGTTATACGTTATACGTTATACGGCATATGTGATACATTATACGTTTTACGTTATACGTAATTCGTTATACGTTATACATTATACGTTATACGGTATACGTTATACGTTATACGTTATACGTTACACGTTACACGTTATACGTTGTACGTAATACGTTATACGTTATACGTTATACGTTATACGTTATACGTTATACGTTATACGTTATACGTTATACGTTATACGTTATACGTTATACGTTATTCGTTATACGTTATACGTTACACGTTACACGTTAAATGTTGTACGTAATACGTTATACGTTATACGTTATACGTTATACGGTATACGTTATACGTTATTCGTTATACGTTATACGTTATACGTTATACGTTATACGTTATACGTTATACGTTATACGTTATTCGTTATACGTTATACGTTACACGTTATACGTTATACGTTATGCGTTATACGTCATACGTTATACGCTTTACGCTATACGATATACGTTATACGTTATACGTTATACGTTATACGTTATACGTTATACGGCATATGTGATACATTATACGTTTTACGTTATACGTAATTCGTTATACGTTATACATTATACGTTATACGGTATACGTTATACGTTATACGTTACACGTTACACGTTATACGTTGTACGTTATACGTTATACGTTATACGTTGTACGTTATACGTTATACGTTATACGTTATTCGTTATACGTTATACGTTATACGTTATACGTTATACGTTATACGTTATACGTTATACGTTATACGTTATACGTTATACGTTATACGTTATACGTTACACGTTATACGTTATACGCTATACGTTATACGTTATACGTTATACGTTATACGTTATACGTTATACGTTATACGGCATACGTGATACATTATACGTTTTACGTTATACGTAATTCGTTATACGTTATACATTATACGTTATACGGTATACGTTCCAGGATATGCGTTATACGTTATACGTTATACGTTAAGCGTTATACGTTATACGTTATACGTTATACATTATACGTTATTCGTTATACGTTATACGTTACACGTCATACGTTATACGTTATACGTTTTACGTTATTCGTTATACGTTATACATTATACGTTATACGGTATACGTTATACGTTATACGTTGTACGTTGTACGTTATACGTTATACGTTATACGTTATACGTTATACGTTATACGTTATACGTTATACGTTATACGTTATACGTTATACGTTATACGTTATACGTTATACATTATACGTTATACGTTTTACGTTATTCGTTATACGTTATACATTATACGTTATACGGTATACGTTATACGCTATACGTTATACGTTATACGTTATACGTTATACGTTATACGTTATACGTTATACGTTATACGTTATACGTTATACGTTATACGTTATACGTTATACGTTATTCGTTATACGTTATACGTTACACGTTACACGTTATACGTTGTACGTAATACGTTATACGTTATACGTTATACGTTATATGGTATACGATATACGTTATTCGTTATACGTTATACGTTATACGTTATACGATATACGGTATACGTTATACGCTATACGTTATACGTTATACGTTATACGTTATACGTTATACGTGATACGTTATACGTTATACGTTATACGTTATACGTTATACGTTATACGTTATACGTTATACGTTATTCGTTATACGTTATACGTTATACGTTATACGTTATACGTTATACGTTATACGTTACACGTTATACGTTATACGTTATATGTTATTCGTCATATGTTATACCTGATACGTTATACGCTATACGTTATACGTTATACGTTATACGTTATACGGCATACGTTATACATTATACGTTTTTCGTTATACGTAATTCGTTATGCGTTATACATTATACGTTATACGATATACGTTCTAGGATATGCGTTATACGTTATACGTTATTCGTTAAGCGTTATACGTTATACGTTATACGTTATACGTTATACGTTATACGTTATACGTTATACGTTATACGTTACACGTTATACGTTGTACGCTATACGTTATACGTTATACGTTATGCGTTATACGTTATACGTCATACGTTATACGTTATACGTTATACGTTATACGTTATACGTTATACGTTATACGTTATACGTTATACGTTACACGTTATACGTTATACGTTATACGTTATTCGTCATATGTTATACCTGATACGTTATACGCTATACGTTATACGTTATACGTTATACGTTATACGGCATACGTTATACATTATACGTTTTTCGTTATACGTAATTCGTTATGCGTTATACATTATACGTTATACGATATACGTTCTAGGATATGCGTTATACGTTATACGTTATTCGTTAAGCGTTATACGTTATACGTTATACGTTATACGTTATACGTTATACGTTATACGTTATACGTTATACGTTATACGTTATACGTTATACGTTATTCGTCATATGTTATACCTGATACGTTATACGCTATACGTTATACGTTATACGTTATACGTTATACGGCATACGTTATACATTATACATTTTTCGTTATACGTAATTCGTTATGCGTTATACATTATACGTTATACGATATACGTTCTAGGATATGCGTTATACGTTATACGTTATTCGTTAAGCGTTATACGTTATACGTTATACGTTATACGTTATACGTTATACGTTATACGTTATACGTTATACGTTATACGTTATACGGCATGCGTTATACGTTATACGTTATACGTTAAGCGTTATACGTTATACGTTATACGTTATACATTATACGTTATTCGTTATACGTTATACGTTACACGTCATACGTTATACGTTATACGTTTTACGTTATTCGTTATACGTTATACATTATACGTTATACGGTATACGTTATACGTTATACGTTGTACGTTGTACGTTATACGTTATACGTTATACGTTATACGTTATACGTTATACGTTATACGTTATACGTTATACGTTATACGTTATACGTTATACGTTATACGTTATACATTATACGTTATACGTTTTACGTTATTCGTTATACGTTATACATTATACGTTATACGGTATACGTTATACGCTATACGTTATACGTTATACGTTATACGTTATACGTTATACGTTATACGTTATACGTTATACGTTATACGTTATACGTTATACGTTATACGTTATACGTTATTCGTTATACGTTATACGTTAGACGTTACACGTTATACGTTGTACGTAATACGTTATACGTTATACGTTATACGTTATATGGTATACGATATACGTTATTCGTTATACGTTATACGTTATACGTTATACGTTATACGTTATACGTTATACGTTATACGTTATACGTTATACGTTATACGTTATACGTTATACGTTATTCGTTATACGTTATACGTTATACGTTATACGTTATACGTTATACGTTATACGTTATACGTTATACGTTACACGTTATACGTTATACGTTATACGTTATTCGTCATATGTTATACCTGATACGTTATACGCTATACGTTATACGTTATACGTTATACGTTATACGGCATACGTTATACATTATACGTTTTTCGTTATACGTAATTCGTTATGCGTTATACATTATACGTTATACGATATACGTTCTAGGATATGCGTTATACGTTATACGTTATTCGTTAAGCGTTATACGTTATACGTTATACGTTATACGTTATACGTTATACGTTATACGTTATACGTTATACGTTATTCGTTATACGTTATACGTTATACGTTATGCGTTATACGTTATACGGTATACGTTATACGCTATACGTTATACGTTATACGTTATACGTTATACGTTATACGTTATACGTTATACGTTATACGTTATACGTTATACGTTATACGTTATTCGCTATACGTTATACGTTACACGTTACACGTTATACGTTGTACGTAATACGTTGTACGTTATACGTTATACGTTATACGGTATACGTTATACGTTATACGTTATACGTTATACGTTATACGGCATATGTGATACATTATACGTTTTACGTTATACGTAATTCGTTATACGTTATACATTATACGTTATACGGTATACGTTATACGTTATACGTTACACGTTACACGTTATACGTTGTACGTAATACGTTATACGTTATACGTTATACGTTATACGTTATACGTTATACGTTATACGTTATACGTTATACGTTATACGCTATACGTTATACGTTATACGTTATACGTTATTCGTTATACGTTATACGTTACACGATACACGTTAAACGTTGTACGTAATACGTTATACGTTATACGTTATACGTTATACGGTATACGTTATACGTTATTCGTTATACGTTATACGTTATACGTTATACGTTATACGTTATACGTTATACGTTATACGTTTTACGTTATACGTTATACGTTATACGTTATACGTTATACGTTACACGTTATACGTTAAACGTTATACGCTATACGTTATACGTTATACGTTATACGTTATACGTTATACGGCATACGTGATACATTATACGTTTTACGTTATACGTAATTCGTTATACGTTATACATTATACGTTATACGGTATACGTTATACGTTATACGTTACACGTTACACGTTATACGTTGTACGTTATACGTTATACGTTATACGTTGTACGTTATACGTTATACGTTATACGTTATTCGTTATACGTTATACGTTATACGTTATACGTTATACGTTATACGTTATACGTTATACGTTATACGTTATACGTTACACGTTATACGTTATACGCTTTACGCTATACGTTATACGTTATACGGTATACGTTATACGTTATACGTTACACGTTAAACGTTATACGTTGTACGTAATACGTTATACGTTATACGTTATACGTTATACGTTATACGTTATACGTTATACGTTATACGTTATACGTTATACGTTATACGTTATACGTTATTCGCTATACGTTATACGTTACACGTTACACGTTATACGTTGTACGTTATACGTTATACGTTATACGTTGTACGTTATACGTTATACGTTATACGTTATTCGTTATACGTTATACGTTATACGTTATACGTTATACGTTATACGTTATACGTTATACGTTACACGTTACACGTTATACGTTGTACGTTATACGTTATACGTTATACGTTGTACGTTATACGTTATACGTTATACGTTATTCGTTATACGTTATACGTTATACGTTATACGTTATACGTTATACGTTATACGTTATACGTTATTCGTTATACGTTATACGTTACACGATACACGTTAAACGTTGTACGTAATACGTTATGCGTTATACGTTATACGTTATACGGTATACGTTATACGTTATTCGTTATACGTTATACGTTATACGTTATACGTTATACGTTATACGTTATACGTTATACGTTTTACGTTATACGTTATACGTTATACGTTATACGTTATACGTTACACGTTATACGTTATACGTTATACGCTATACGTTATACGTTATACGTTATACGTTATACGTTATACGGCATACGTGATACATTATACGTTTTACGTTATACGTAATTCGTTATACGTTATACATTATACGTTATACGGTATACGTTATACGTTATACGTTACACGTTACACGTTATACGTTGTACGTTATACGTTATACGTTATACGTTGTACGTTATACGTTATACGTTATACGTTATTCGTTATACGTTATACGTTATACGTTATACGTTACACGTTATACGTTATACGCTATACGTTATACGTTATACGTTATACGTTATACGTTATACGTTATACGTTATACGTTATACGTTATACGGCATATGTGACACATTATACGTTTTACGTTATGCGTAATTCGTTATACGTTATACATTATACGTTATACGGTATACGTTATACGTTATACGTTATACGTTACACGTTACACGTTATACGTTGTACGTAATACGTTATACGTTATACGTTATACGTTATACGTTATACGTTATACGTTATACGTTATACGTTATACGTTATACGTTATACGTTATACGTTATTCGTTATACGTTATACGTTACACGTTACACGTTAAATGTTGTACGTAATACGTTATTCGTTATACGTTATACGTTATACGGTATACGTTATACGTTATTCGTTATACGTTATACGTTATACGTTATACGTTATACGTTATACGTTATACGTTATACGTTATTCGTTATACGTTATACGTTACACGTTATACGTTATACGTTATGCGTTATACGTCATACGTTATACGCTTTACGCTATACGTTATACGTTATACGTTATACGTTATACGTTATACGTTATACGTTATACGGCATATGTGATACATTATACGTTTTACGTTATACGTAATTCGTTATACGTTATACATTATACGTTATACGGTATACGTTATACGTTATACGTTACACGTTACACGTTATACGTTGTACGTAATACGTTATACGTTATACGTTATACGTTATACGTTATACGTTATACGTTATACGTTATACGTTATACGTTATACGCTATACGTTATACGTTATACGTTATACGTTATTCGTTATACGTTATACGTTACACGATACACGTTAAACGTTGTACGTAATACGTTATACGTTATACGTTATACGTTATACGTTATACGGTATACGTTATACGTTATTCGTTATACGTTATACGTTATACGTTATACGTTATACGTTATACGTTATACGTTATACGTTATACGTTATACGTTTTACGTTATACGTTATACGTTATACGTTATACGTTATACGTTACACGTTATACGTTATACGTTATACGCTATACGTTATACGTTATACGTTATACGTTATACGTTATACGTTATACGGCATACGGCATACGTGATACATTATACGTTTTACGTTATACGTAATTCGTTATACGTTATACATTATACGTTATACGGTATACGTTATACGTTATACGTTACACGTTACACGTTATACGTTGTACGTTATACGTTATACGTTATACGTTGTACGTTATACGTTATACGTTATACGTTATTCGTTATACGTTATACGTTATACGTTATACGTTATACGTTATACGTTATACGTTATACGTTATACGTTATACGTTATACGTTATACGTTATACGTTATACGTTATACGTTACACGTTATACGTTATACGCTATACGTTATACGTTATACATTATACGTTATACGGTATACGTTCCAGGACATGCGTTATACGTTATACGTTATACGTTAAGCGTTATACGTTATACGTTATACGTTATACATTATACGTTATTCGTTATACGTTATACGTTACACGTCATACGTTATACGTTATACGTTTTACGTTATTCGTTATACGTTATACATTATACGTTATACGGTATACGTTATACGTTATACGTTGTACGTTGTACGTTATACGTTATACGTTATACGTTATACGTTATACGTTATACGTTATACGTTATACGTTATACGTTATACGTTATACGTTATACGTTATACGTTATACATTATACGTTATACGTTTTACGTTATTCGTTATACGTTATACATTATACGTTATACGGTATACGTTATACGCTATACGTTATACGTTATACGTTATACGTTATACGTTATACGTTATACGTTATTCGTTATACGTTATACGTTACACGTTACACGTTATACGTTGTACGTAATACGTTATACGTTATACGTTATACGTTATATGGTATACGATATACGTTATTCGTTATACGTTATACGTTATACGTTATACGTTATACGATATACGGTATACGTTATACGCTATACGTTATACGTTATACGTTATACGTTATACGTTATACGTTATACGTTATACGTTATACGTTATACGTTATACGTTATACGTTATACGTTATACGTTATACGTTATACGTTATACGTTATTCGTTATACGTTATACGTTATACGTTATACGTTATACGTTATACGTTATACGTTATACGTTACACGTTATACGTTATACGTTATACGTTATTCGTCATATGTTATACCTGATACGTTATACGCTATACGTTATACGTTATACGTTATACGTTATACGGCATACGTTATACATTATACGTTTTTCGTTATACGTAATTCGTTATGCGTTATACATTATACGTTATACGATATACGTTCTAGGATATGCGTTATACGTTATACGTTATTCGTTAAGCGTTATACGTTATACGTCATACGTTATACGTTATACGTTATACGTTATACGTTATACGTTATACGTTACACGTTATACGTTATACGCTATACGTTATACGTTATACGTTATGCGTTATACGTTATACGTCATACGTTATACGTTATACGTTATACGTTATACGTTATACGTTATACGTTATACGTTATACGTTATACGTTATACGTTATACGTTATACGTTACACGTTATACGTTATACGTTATACGTTATACGGCATACGTTATACATTATACGTTTCTCGTTATACGTAATTCGTTATGCGTTATACATTATACGTTATACGATATACGTTCTAGGATATGCGTTATACGTTATACGTTATTCGTTAAGCGTTATACGTTATACGTTATACGTTATACGTTATACGTTATACGTTATACGTTATACGTTATACGTTATACGTTATACGTTATACGTTATACGTTATTCGTCATATGTTATACCTGATACGTTATACGCTATACGTTATACGTTATACGTTATACGTTATACGGCATACGTTATACATTATACGTTTTTCGTTATACGTAATTCGTTATGCGTTATACATTATACGTTATACGATATACGTTCTAGGATATGCGTTATACGTTATACGTTATTCGTTATACGTTATACGTTATTCGTCATATGTTATACCTGATACGTTATACGCTATACGTTATACGTTATACGTTATACGTTATACGGCATACGTTATACATTATACGTTTTTCGTTATACGTAATTCGTTATGCGTTATACATTATACGTTATACGATATACGTTCTAGGATATGCGTTATACGTTATACGTTATTCGTTAAGCGTTATACGTTATACGTTATACGTTATACGTTATACGTTATACGTTATACGTTATACGTTATACGTTATACGTTATACGTTATACGTTATTCGTCATATGTTATACCTGATACGTTATACGCTATACGTTATACGTTATACGTTATACGTTATACGGCATACGTTATACATTATACGTTTTTCGTTATACGTAATTCGTTATGCGTTATACATTATACGTTATACGATATACGTTCTAGGATATGCGTTATACGTTATACGTTATTCGTTAAGCGTTATACGTTATACGTCATACGTTATACGTTATACGTTATACGTTATACGTTATACGTTATACGTTACACGTTATACGTTATACGCTATACGTTATACGTTATACGTTATGCGTTATACGTTATACGTCATACGTTATACGTTATACGTTATACGTTATACGTTATACGTTATACGTTATACGTTATACGGTATACGTTATACGTTATTCGTTATACGTTATACGTTATCCGTTATGCGTTATACGTTATAAGGTATACGTTATACGCTATACGTGATACGTTATACGTTATACGTTATACGTTATACGTTATACGTTATACGTTATACGTTATACGTTATACGTTATACGTTATACGTTATACGTTATACGTTATACGTTACACGTTATACGTTATACGCAATACGTTATACGTTATGCGTTATACGTTATACGTTATACGTTATACGGCATACGTGATACATTATACGTTTTACGTTATACGTAATTCGTTATACGTTATACATTATACGTTATACGGTATACGTTCTAGGATATGCGTTATACGTTATACGTTATACGTTAAGCGTTATACGTTATACGTTATACGTTATACGTTATACGGTATACGTTATACGTTATTCGTTATACGTTATACGTTATACGTTATGCGTTATACGTTATACGGTATACGTTATACGCTATACGTTATACGTTATACGTTATACGTTATACGTTATACGTTATACGTTATACGTTATACGTTATACGTTATACGTTATACGTTATTCGCTATACGTTATACGTTACACGTTACACGTTATACGTTGTACGTAATACGTTGTACGTTATACGTTATACGTTATACGGTATACGTTATACGTTATACGTTATTCGTTATACGTTATACGTTATACGTTATACGTTATACGTTATACGTTATACGGTAGACGTTATACGCTATACGTTATACGTTATACGTTATACGTTATACGTTATACGTTATACGTTATACGTTATACGTTATACGCTATACGTTATACGTTATACGTTATACGTTATACGTTATACGTTATACGTTATACGTTATACGTTAAACGTTATACGTTATACGTTATACGTTATACGTTACACGTTACACGTTACGCGTTACACGTTACGCGTTATACGTTACACGCTATACGTTACACGCTATACGTTACACGCTATACGTTATACGTTATACGTTATACGTTATACGTTATACGTTATACGTTATACGTTATACGTTACACGTTATACGTTATACGTTATACGTCATACGTTATACGTTATACGTTATTCGTTATACGTTATACGTTATACGTTACACGTTAAACGTTGTACGTAATACGTTATACGTTATACGTTATACGTTATACGGTATACGTTATACGTTATTCGTTATACGTTATACGTTATACGTTATACGTTATACGTTATACGTTATACGTTATACGTTATACGTTATACGTTATACGTTATACGTTATACGGCATACGTGATACATTATACGTTTTACGTTATACGTAATTCGTTATACGTTATACATTATACGTTATACGGTATACGTTCTAGGATATGCGTTATACGTTATACGTTATACGTTAAGCGTTATACGTTATACGTTATACGTTATACGTTATACGGTATACGTTATACGTTATTCGTTATACGTTATACGTTATACGTTATGCGTTATACGTTATACGGTATACGTTATACGCTATACGTTATACGTTATACGTTATACGTTATACGTTATACGTTATACGTTATACGTTATACGTTATACGTTATACGTTATACGTTATTCGCTATACGTTATACGTTACACGTTACACGTTATACGTTGTACGTAATACGTTATACGTTATACGTTATACGTTATACGGTATACGTTATACGTTATACGTTATTCGTTATACGTTATACGTTATACGTTATACGTTATACGTTATACGTTATACGGTATACGTTATACGCTATACGTTATGCGTTATACGTTATACGTTATACGTTATACGTTATACGTTATACGTTATACGTTATACGTTATACGTTATACGTTATACGTTATACGTTATACGTTATACGTTATACGCTATACGTTATACGTTATACGTTATACGTTATACGTTATACGTTATACGTTATACGTTATACGTTATACGTTATACGCTTTACGCTATACGTTACACGCTATACGTTACACGCTATACGTTATACGTTATACGTTATACGTTATACGTTATACGTTATACGTTATACGTTATACGTTATACGTTATACGTTATACGTTATACGTCATACGTTATACGTTATACGTTATTCGTTATACGTTATACGTTACACGTTACACGTTAAACGTTGTACGTAATACGTTATACGTTATACGTTATACGTTATACGGTATACGTTATACGTTATTCGTTATACGTTATACGTTATACGTTATACGTTATACGTTATACGTTATACGCTTTACGCTATACGTTATACGTTATACGTTATACATTATACGTTATACGTTATACGTTATACGGCATATGTGATACATTATACGTTTTACGTTATACGTAATTCGTTATACGTTATACATTATACGTTTTACGGTATACGTTATACGTTATACGTTACACGTCACACGTTATACGTTGTACATAATACGTTATACGTTATACGTTATACGTTATACGTTATACGTTATACGTTATACGTTATACGTTATACGTTACACGTTATACGTTATTCGTTATACGTTATACGTTACACGTTACACGTTAAACGTTGTACGTAATACGTTATACGTTATACGTTATACGTTATACGTTATACGGTATACGTTATACGTTATTCGTTATACGTTATACGTTATACGTTATACGTTATACGTTATACGTTATACGTTATACGTTATACGTTATACGTTATACGCTATACGTTATACGTTATACGTTATACGTTATTCGTTATACGTTATACGTTACACGATACACGTTAAACGTTGTACGTAATACGTTATACGTTATACGTTATACGTTATACGGTATACGTTATACGTTATTCGTTATACGTTATACGTTATACGTTATACGTTATACGTTATACGTTATACGTTACACGTTATACGTTATTCGTTATACGTTATACGTTACACGTTACACGTTAAACGTTGTACGTAATACGTTATACGTTATACGTTATACGTTATACGTTATACGGTATACGTTATACGTTATTCGTTATACGTTATACGTTATACGTTATACGTTATACGTTATACGTTATACGTTATACGTTACACGTTATACGTTATACGTTATACGCTATACGTTATACGTTATACGTTATACGTTATACGTTATACGTTATACGTTATACGTTATACGTTATACGTTATACGTTACACGTTACACGTTATACGTTGTACGTTATACGTTATACGTTATACGTTGTACGTTATACGTTATACGTTATACGTTATTCGTTATACGTTATACGTTATACGTTATACGTTATACGTTATACGTTATACGTTATACGTTATACGTTATACGTTATACGTTACACGTTATACGTTATACGTTACACGTTATACGTTATACGTTATACGTTATTCGTCATATGTTATACCTGATACGGTATACGCTATACGTTATACGTTATACGTTATACGTTATACGGCATACGTTATACATTATACGTTTTTCGTTATACGTAATTCGTTATGCGTTATACATTATACGTTATACGATATACGTTCTAGGATATGCGTTATACGTTATACGTTATACGTTAAGCGTTATACGTTATACGTTATACGTTATACGTTATACGTTATACGTTATACGTTACACGTTATACGTTATACGCTATACGTTATACGTTATACGTTATGCGTTATACGTTATACGTTATACGTTATACGGCATACGTGATACATTATACGTTTTACGTTATACGTAATTCGTTATACGTTATACATTATACGTTATACGGTATACGTTCTAGGATATGCGTTATACGTTATACGTTATACGTTATACGTTATACGTTATACGTTATACGTTATACGTTATACGTTATACGTTATACGTTATACGTTATACGTTATACGTTATACGTTATACGTTATACGTTACACGTTATACGTTATACGCTATACGTTATACGTTATACGTTATACGTTATACGTTATACGTTATACGGCATACGTGATACATTATACGTTTTACGTTATACGTAATTCGTTATACGTTATACATTATACGTTATACGGTATACGTTCTAGGATATGCGTTATACGTTATACGTTATACGTTAAGCGTTATACGTTATACGTTATACGTTATACGTTATACGGTATACGTTATACGTTATTCGTTATACGTTATACGTTATACGTTATGCGTTATACGTTATACGGTATACGTTATACGCTATACGTTATACGTTATACGTTATACGTTATACGTTATACGTTATACGTTATACGTTATACGTTACACGTTATACGTTATTCGCTATACGTTATACGTTATACGTTATACGTTATACGTTATACGTTATACGTTATACGGCATACGTGATACATTATACGTTTTACGTTATACGTAATTCGTTATACGTTATACATTATACGTTATACGGTATACGTTCTAGGATATGCGTTATACGTTATACGTTATACGTTAAGCGTTATACGTTATACGTTATACGTTATACGTTATACGTTATACGTTATACGTTATACGGTATACGTTATACGTTATTCGTTATACGTTATACGTTATACGCTATGCGTTATACGTTATACGTTATACGTTATACGTTATACGTTATACGTTATACGTTACACGTTATACGTTATACGTTATACGTTATTCGTCATTGTTATACCTGATACGTTATACGCTATACGTTATACGTTATACGTTATACGTTATACGGCATACGTTATACATTATACGTTTTTCGTTATACGTAATTCGTTATGCGTTATACATTATACGTTATACGATATACGTTCTAGGATATGCGTTATACGTTATACGTTATACGTTAAGCGTTATACGTTATACGTTATACGTTATACGTTATACGTTATACGTTATACGTTATACGTTACACGTTATACGTTATACGCTATACGTTATACGTTATACGTTATGCGTTATACGTTATACGTTATACGTTATACGGCATACGTGATACATTATACGTTTTACGTTATACGTAATTCGTTATACGTTATACATTATACGTTATATGGTATACGTTCTAGGATATGCGTTATACGTTATACGTTATACGTTAAGCGTTATACGTTATACGTTATACGTTATACGTTATACATTATACGTTATTCGTTATACGTTATACGTTATACGTTATACGTCATACGTTATACGTTATACGTTTTACGTTATTCGTTATACGATATACATTATACGTTATACGGTATACGTTATACGTTATTCGTTATACGTTATACGTTATACGTTATGCGTTATACGTTATACGGTATACGTTATACGCTATACGTTATACGTTATACGTTATACGTTATACGTTATACGTTATACGTTATACGTTATACGTTATACGTTATACGTTATACGTTATTCGCTATACGTTATACGTTACACGTTACACGTTACGCGTTACACGTTACGCGTTATACGTTACACGCTATACGTTACACGCTATACGTTACACGCTATACGTTATACGTTATACGTTATACGTTATACGTTATACGTTATACGTTATACGTTACACGTTATACGTTATACGTTATACGTCATACGTTATACGTTATACGTTATTCGTTATACGTTATACGTTATACGTTACACGTTAAACGTTGTACGTAATACGTTTTACGTTATTCGTTATACGTTATACATTATACGTTATACGGTATACGTTATACGCTATACGTTATATGTTATACGTTATACGTTATACGTTATACGTTATACGTTATTCGTTATACGTTATACGTTACACGTTACACGTTATACGTTGTACGTAATACGTTATACGTTATACGTTATACGTTATACGGTATACGTTATACGTTATTCGTTATACGTTATACGTTATCCGTTATGCGTTATACGTTATAAGGTATACGTTATACGCTATACGTGATACGTTATACGTTATACGTTATACGTTATACGATATACATTATACGTTATACGGTATACGTTATACGTTATACGTTGTACGTTGTACGTTATTCGTTATACGTTATACGTTTTACGTTATACATTATACGTTATACGTTATACGTTATACGTTATACGCTATACGTTATACGTTATACGTTATACGTTATACGTTATACGTTATACGTTATACATTATACGTTATACGTTTTACGTTATTCGTTATACGTTATACATTATACGTTATACGGTATACGTTATACGCTATACGTTATACGTTATACGTTATACGTTATACGTTATACGTTATACGTTATACGTTATTCGTTATACGTTATACGTTACACGTTACACGTTATACGTTGTACGTAATACGTTATACGTTATACGTTATACGTTATACGGTATACGTTATACGTTATTCGTTATACGTTATACGTTATCCGTTATGCGATATACGTTATAAGGTGTACGTTATACGCTATACGTTATACGTTATACGTTATACGTTATACGTTATACGTTATACGTTATACGTTATACGTTATACGTTATACGTTATACGTTATACGTTATACGTTATACGTTATACGTTATACGTTATACGTTATACGTTACACGTTATACGTTATACGCTATACGTTATACGTTATACGTTATACGTTATACGTTATACGTTATACGGCATACGTGAAACATTATACGTTTTACGTTATACGTAATTCGTTATACGTTATACATTATACGTTATACGGTATACGTTCTAGGATATGCGTTATACGTTATACGTTATACGTTAAGCGTTATACGTTATACGTTATACGTTATACGTTATACGGTATACGTTATACGTTATTCGTTATACGTTATACGTTATACATTATACGTTATACGGTATACGTTCTAGGATATGCGTTATACGTTATACGTTATACGTTAAGCGTTATACGTTATACGTTATACGTTATACGTTATACGTTATACGTTATACGTTATACGTTATACGTTATACGTTATTCGCTATACGTTATACGTTACACGTTACACGTTATACGTTTTACGTAATACGTTATACGTTATACGTTATACGTTATACGGTATACGTTACACGATATACATTATACGTTATACGTTTTACGTTATTCGTTATACGTTATACATTATACGTTATACGGTATACGTTATACGCTATACGTTATACGTTATACGTTATACGTTATACGTTATACGTTATACGTTATACGTTATTCGTTATACGTTATACGTTACACGTTACACGTTATACGTTGTACGTAATACGTTATACGTTATACGTTATACGTTATACGGTATACGTTATACGTTATTCGTTATACATTATACGTTATCCGTTATGCGTTATACGTTATACGTTATACGTTACACGTTATACGTTATACGCTATACGTTATACGTTATACGTTATACGTTATACGTTATACGTTATACGGCATACGTGAAACATTATACGTTTTACGTTATACGTAATTCGTTATACGTTATACATTATACGTTATACGGTATACGTTCTAGGATATGCGTTATACGTTATACGTTATACGTTAAGCGTTATACGTTATACGTTATACGTTATACGTTATACGGTATACGTTATACGTTATTCGTTATACGTTATACGTTATACATTATACGTTATACGGTATACGTTCTAGGATATGCGTTATACGTTATACGTTATACGGTATACGTTATACGCTATACGTTATACGTTATACGTTATACGTTATACGTTATACGTTATACGTTATACGTTATTCGTTATACGTTATACGTTACACGTTACACGTTATACGTTGTACGTAATACGTTATACGTTATACGTTATACGTTATACGGTATACGTTATACGTTATTCGTTATACATTATACGTTATCCGTTATGCGTTATACGTTATAAGGTATACGTTATACGCTATACGTTATACGTTATACGTTATACGTTATACGTTATACGTTATACGTTATTCGTCATATGTTATACCTGATACGGTATACGCTATACGTTATACGTTATACGTTATACGGTATACGTTATACGTTATTCGTTATACATTATACGTTATCCGTTATGCGTTATACGTTATACGTTATACGTTATACGTTACACGTTATACGTTATACGTTACACGTTATACGTTATACGTTATACGTTATTCGTCATATGTTATACCTGATACGGTATACGCTATACGTTATACGTTATACGTTATACGTTATACGGCATACGTTATACATTATACGTTTTTCGTTATACGTAATTCGTTATGCGTTATACATTATACGTTATACGATATACGTTCTAGGATATGCGTTATACGTTATACGTTATACGTTAAGCGTTATACGTTATACGTTATACGTTATACGTTATACGTTATACGTTATACGTTACACGTTATACGTTATACGCTATACGTTATACGTTATACGTTATGCGTTATACGTTATACGTTATACGTTATACGGCATACGTGATACATTATACGTTTTACGTTATACGTAATTCGTTATACGTTATACATTATACGTTATACGGTATACGTTCTAGGATATGCGTTATACGTTATACGTTATACGTTATACGTTATACGTTATACGTTATACGTTATACGTTATACGTTATACGTTATACGTTATACGTTATACGTTATACGTTATACGTTATACGTTATACGTTACACGTTATACGTTATACGCTATACGTTATACGTTATACGTTATACGTTATACGTTATACGTTATACGTTATACGTTATACGTTATACGTTATACGTTATTCGCTATACGTTATACGTTACACGTTACACGTTATACGTTGTACGTAATACGTTATACGTTATACGTTATACGTTATACGGTATACGTTATACGATATACATTATACGTTATACGTTTTACGTTATTCGTTATACGTTATACATTATACGTTATACGGTATACGTTATACGCTATACGTTATACGTTATACGTTATACGTTATACGTTATACGTTATACGTTATACGTTATTCGTTATACGTTATACGTTACACGTTACACGTTATACGTTGTACGTAATACGTTATACGTTATACGTTATACGTTATACGGTATACGTTATACGTTATTCGTTATACATTATACGTTATCCGTTATGCGTTATACGTTATACGTTATACGTTACACGTTATACGTTATACGCTATACGTTATACGTTATACGTTATACGTTATACGTTATACGTTATACGGCATACGTGAAACATTATACGTTTTACGTTATACGTAATTCGTTATACGTTATACATTATACGTTATACGGTATACGTTCTAGGATATGCGTTATACGTTATACGTTATACGTTAAGCGTTATACGTTATACGTTATACGTTATACGTTATACGGTATACGTTATACGTTATTCGTTATACGTTATACGTTATACATTATACGTTATACGGTATACGTTCTAGGATATGCGTTATACGTTATACGTTATACGTTAAGCGTTATACGTTATACGTTATACGTTATACGTTATACGTTATACGTTATACGTTATACGTTATACGTTATACGTTATACGTTATACGTTATTCGCTATACGTTATACGTTACACGTTACACGTTATACGTTGTACGTAATACGTTATACGTTATACGTTATACGTTATACGGTATACGTTATACGATATACATTATACGTTATACGTTTTACGTTATTCGTTATACGTTATACATTATACGTTATACGGTATACGTTATACGCTATACGTTATACGTTATACGTTATACGTTATACGTTATACGTTATACGTTATACGTTATACGTTATTCGTTATACGTTATACGTTACACGTTACACGTTATACGTTGTACGTAATACGTTATACGTTATACGTTATACGTTATACGGTATACGTTATACGTTATTCGTTATACATTATACGTTATCCGTTATGCGTTATACGTTATAAGGTATACGTTATACGCTATACGTTATACGTTATACGTTATACGTTATACGTTATACGTTATACGTTATTCGTCATATGTTATACCTGATACGGTATACGCTATACGTTATACGTTATACGTTATACGGTATACGTTATACGTTATTCGTTATACATTATACGTTATCCGTTATGCGTTATACGTTATACGTTATACGTTATACGTTACACGTTATACGTTATACGTTACACGTTATACGTTATACGTTATACGTTATTCGTCATATGTTATACCTGATACGGTATACGCTATACGTTATACGTTATACGTTATACGTTATACGGCATACGTTATACATTATACGTTTTTCGTTATACGTAATTCGTTATGCGTTATACATTATACGTTATACGATATACGTTCTAGGATATGCGTTATACGTTATACGTTATACGTTAAGCGTTATACGTTATACGTTATACGTTATACGTTATACGTTATACGTTATACGTTACACGTTATACGTTATACGCTATACGTTATACGTTATACGTTATGCGTTATACGTTATACGTTATACGTTATACGGCATACGTGATACATTATACGTTTTACGTTATACGTAATTCGTTATACGTTATACATTATACGTTATACGGTATACGTTCTAGGATATGCGTTATACGTTATACGTTATACGTTATACGTTATACGTTAGACGTTATACGTTATACGTTATACGTTATACGTTATACGTTATACGTTATACGTTATACGTTATACGTTATACGTTACACGTTATACGTTATACGCTATACGTTATACGTTATACGTTATACGTTATACGTTATACGTTATACGGCATACGTGATACATTATACGTTTTACGTTATACGTAATTCGTTATACGTTATACATTATACGTTATACGGTATACGTTCTAGGATATGCGTTATACGTTATACGTTATACGTTAAGCGTTATACGTTATACGTTATACGTTATACGTTATACATTATACGTTATTCGTTATACGTTATACGTTATACGTTATACGTTATACGTTATACGTTATACGTTATTCGTTATACGTTATACGTTACACGTTACACGTTATACGTTGTACGTAATACGTTATACGTTATACGTTATACGTTATACGGTATACGTTATACGTTATTCGTTATACGTTATACGTTATCCGTTATGCGTTATACGTTATAAGGTATACGTTATACGCTATACGTGATACGTTATACGTTATACGTTATACGTTATACGTTATACGTTATACGTTATACGTTATACGTTATACGTTATACGTTATACGTTATACGTTATACGTTACACGTTATACGTTATACGCAATACGTTATACGTTATGCGTTATACGTTATACGTTATACGTTATACGGCATACGTGATACATTATACGTTTTACGTTATACGTAATTCGTTATACGTTATACATTATACGTTATACGGTATACGTTCTAGGATATGCGTTATACGTTATACGTTATACGTTAAGCGTTATACGTTATACGTTATACGTTATACGTTATACGGTATACGTTATACGTTATTCGTTATACGTTATACGTTATACGTTATGCGTTATACGTTATACGGTATACGTTATACGCTATACGTTATACGTTATACGTTATACGTTATACGTTATACGTTATACGTTATACGTTATACGTTATACGTTATACGTTATACGTTATACGTTATTCGCTATACGTTATACGTTACACGTTACACGTTATACGTTGTACGTAATACGTTGTACGTTATACGTTATACGTTATACGGTATACGTTATACGTTATACGTTATTCGTTATACGTTATACGTTATACGTTATACGTTATACGTTATACGTTATACGGTAGACGTTATACGCTATACGTTATACGTTATACGTTATACGTTATACGTTATACGTTATACGTTATACGTTATACGTTATACGTTATACGTTATACGTTATACGTTATACGTTATACGTTATACGCTATACGTTATACGTTATACGTTATACGTTATACGTTATACGCTATACGTTATACGTTATACGTTATACGTTAAACGTTATACGTTATACGTTATACGTTATACGTTACACGTTACACGTTACGCGTTACACGTTACGCGTTATACGTTACACGCTATACGTTACACGCTATACGTTACACGCTATACGTTACACGTTATACGTTATACCTTATACGTTATACGTTATACGTTATACGTTACACGTTATACGTTATACGTTATACGTCATACGTTATACGTTATACGTTATTCGTTATACGTTATACGTTATACGTTACACGTTAAACGTTGTACGTAATACGTTATACGTTATACGTTATACGTTATACGGTATACGTTATACGTTATTCGTTATACGTTATACGTTATACGTTATACGTTATACGTTATACGTTATACGTTATACGTTATACGTTATACGTTATACGTTATACGTTATACGGCATACGTGATACATTATACGTTTTACGTTATACGTAATTCGTTATACGTTATACATTATACGTTATACGGTATACGTTCTAGGATATGCGTTATACGTTATACGTTATACGTTAAGCGTTATACGTTATACGTTATACGTTATACGTTATACGGTATACGTTATACGTTATTCGTTATACGTTATACGTTATACGTTATGCGTTATACGTTATACGGTATACGTTATACGTTATACGTTATACGTTATACGTTATACGTTATACGTTATACGTTATACGTTATACGTTATACGTTATACGTTATACGCTATACGTTATACGTTATACGTTATACGTCATACGTTATACGTTATACGTTATACGTTATACGTTATACGTTATACGTTATACGTTATACGTTATACGTTACACGTTACACGTTACGCGTTACACGTTACGCGTTATACGTTACACGCTATACGTTACACGCTATACGTTACACGCTATACGTTATACGTTATACGTTATACGTTATACGTTATACGTTATACGTTATACGTTATACGTTATACGTTATACGTCATACGTTATACGTTATACGTTATTCGTTATACGTTATACGTTACACGTTACACGTTACACGTTGTACGTAATACGTTATACGTTATACGTTATACGTTATACGGTATACGTTATACGTTATTCGTTATACGTTATACGTTATACGTTATACGTTATACGTTATACGTTATACGTTATACGTTATTCGTTATACGTTATACGTTACACGTAATACGTTATACGTTATGCGTTATACGTCATACGTTATACGCTTTACGCTATACGTTATACGTTATACGTTATACATTATACGTTATACGTTATACGTTATACGGCATATGTGATACATTATACGTTTTACGTTATACGTAATTCGTTATACGTTATACATTATACGTTTTACGGTATACGTTATACGTTATACGTTACACGTTACACGTTATACGTTGTACATAATACGTTATACGTTATACGTTATACGTTATACGTTATACGTTATACGTTATACGTTATACGTTATACGTTACACGTTATACGTTATTCGTTATACGTTATACGTTACACGTTACACGTTAAACGTTGTACGTAATACGTTATACGTTATACGTTATACGTTATACGTTATACGGTATACGTTATACGTTATTCGTTATACGTTATACGTTATACGTTATACGTTATACGTTATACGTTATACGTTATACGTTATACGTTATACGCTATACGTTATACGTTATACGTTATACGTTATTCGTTATACGTTATACGTTACACGATACACGTTAAACGTTGTACGTAATACGTTATACGTTATACGTTATACGTTATACGGTATACGTTATACGTTATTCGTTATACGTTATACGTTATACGTTATACGTTATACGTTATACGTTATACGTTACACGTTATACGTTATTCGTTATACGTTATACGTTACACGTTACACGTTAAACGTTGTACGTAATACGTTATACGTTATACGTTATACGTTATACGTTATACGGTATACGTTATACGTTATTCGTTATACGTTATACGTTATACGTTATACGTTATACGTTATACGTTATACGTTATACGTTACACGTTATACGTTATACGTTATACGCTATACGTTATACGTTATACGTTATACGTTATACGTTATACGTTATACGTTATACGTTATACGTTATACGTTACACGTTACACGTTATACGTTGTACGTTATACGTTATACGTTATACGTTGTACGTTATACGTTATACGTTATACGTTATTCGTTATACGTTATACGTTATACGTTATACGTTATACGTTATACGTTATACGTTATACGTTATACGTTATACGTTATACGTTACACGTTATACGTTATACGTTACACGTTATACGTTATACGTTATACGTTATTCGTCATATGTTATACCTGATACGGTATACGCTATACGTTATACGTTATACGTTATACGTTATACGGCATACGTTATACATTATACGTTTTTCGTTATACGTAATTCGTTATGCGTTATACATTATACGTTATACGATATACGTTCTAGGATATGCGTTATACGTTATACGTTATACGTTAAGCGTTATACGTTATACGTTATACGTTATACGTTATACGTTATACGTTATACGTTATACGTTATACGTTATACGTTATACGTTATACGTTATACGTTACGCGTTACACGTTACGCGTTATACGTTACACGCTATACGTTACACGCTATACGTTACACGCTATACGTTATACGTTATACGTTATACGTTATACGTTATACGTTATACGTTATACGTTATACGTTATACGTTATACGTCATACGTTATACGTTATACGTTATTCGTTATACGTTATACGTTACACGTTACACGTTAAACGTTGTACGTAATACGTTATACGTTATACGTTATACGTTATACGGTATACGTTATACGTTATTCGTTATACGTTATACGTTATACGTTATACGTTATACGTTATACGTTATACGTTATACGTTATTCGTTATACGTTATACGTTACACGTAATACGTTATACGTTATGCGTTATACGTCATACGTTATACGTTATACGTTATACGTTACGCGTTACACGTTACGCGTTATACGTTACACGCTATACGTTACACGCTATACGTTACACGCTATACGTTATACGTTATACGTTATACGTTATACGTTATACGTTATACGTTATACGTTATACGTTATACGTTATACGTCATACGTTATACGTTATACGTTATTCGTTATACGTTATACGTTACACGTTACACGTTAAACGTTGTACGTAATACGTTATACGTTATACGTTATACGTTATACGGTATACGTTATACGTTATTCGTTATACGTTATACGTTATACGTTATACGTTATACGTTATACGTTATACGTTATACGTTATTCGTTATACGTTATACGTTACACGTAATACGTTATACGTTATGCGTTATACGTCATACGTTATACGCTTTACGCTATACGTTATACGTTATACGTTATACATTATACGTTATACGTTATACGTTATACGGCATATGTGATACATTATACGTTTTACGTTATACGTAATTCGTTATACGTTATACATTATACGTTTTACGGTATACGTTATACGTTATACGTTACACGTTACACGTTATACGTTGTACATAATACGTTATACGTTATACGTTATACGTTATACGTTATACGTTATACGTTATACGTTATACGTTATACGTTACACGTTATACGTTATTCGTTATACGTTATACGTTACACGTTACACGTTAAACGTTGTACGTAATACGTTATACGTTATACGTTATACGTTATACGTTATACGGTATACGTTATACGTTATTCGTTATACGTTATACGTTATACGTTATACGTTATACGTTATACGTTATACGTTATACGTTATACGTTATACGCTATACGTTATACGTTATACGTTATACGTTATTCGTTATACGTTATACGTTACACGATACACGTTAAACGTTGTACGTAATACGTTATACGTTATACGTTATACGTTATACGGTATACGTTATACGTTATTCGTTATACGTTATACGTTATACGTTATACGTTATACGTTATACGTTATACGTTACACGTTATACGTTATTCGTTATACGTTATACGTTACACGTTACACGTTAAACGTTGTACGTAATACGTTATACGTTATACGTTATACGTTATACGTTATACGGTATACGTTATACGTTATTCGTTATACGTTATACGTTATACGTTATACGTTATACGTTATACGTTATACGTTATACGTTACACGTTATACGTTATACGTTATACGCTATACGTTATACGTTATACGTTATACGTTATACGTTATACGTTATACGTTATACGTTATACGTTATACGTTACACGTTACACGTTATACGTTGTACGTTATACGTTATACGTTATACGTTGTACGTTATACGTTATACGTTATACGTTATTCGTTATACGTTATACGTTATACGTTATACGTTATACGTTATACGTTATACGTTATACGTTATACGTTATACGTTATACGTTACACGTTATACGTTATACGTTACACGTTATACGTTATACGTTATACGTTATTCGTCATATGTTATACCTGATACGGTATACGCTATACGTTATACGTTATACGTTATACGTTATACGGCATACGTTATACATTATACGTTTTTCGTTATACGTAATTCGTTATGCGTTATACATTATACGTTATACGATATACGTTCTAGGATATGCGTTATACGTTATACGTTATACGTTAAGCGTTATACGTTATACGTTATACGTTATACGTTATACGTTATACGTTATACGTTACACGTTATACGTTATACGCTATACGTTATACGTTATACGTTATGCGTTATACGTTATACGTTATACGTTATACGGCATACGTGATACATTATACGTTTTACGTTATACGTAATTCGTTATACGTTATACATTATACGTTATACGGTATACGTTCTAGGATATGCGTTATACGTTATACGTTATACGTTATACGTTATACGTTATACGTTATACGTTATACGTTATACGTTATACGTTATACGTTATACGTTATACGTTATACGTTACACGTTATACGTTATACGCTATACGTTATACGTTATACGTTATACGTTATACGTTATACGTTATACGGCATACGTGATACATTATACGTTTTACGTTATACGTAATTCGTTATACGTTATACATTATACGTTATACGGTATACGTTCTAGGATATGCGTTATACGTTATACGTTATACGTTAAGCGTTATACGTTATACGTTATACGTTATACGTTATACGGTATACGTTATACGTTATTCGTTATACGTTATACGTTATACGTTATGCGTTATACGTTATACGGTATACGTTATACGCTATACGTTATACGTTATACGTTATACGTTATACGTTATACGTTATACGTTATACGTTATACGTTACACGTTATACGTTATACGCTATACGTTATACGTTATACGTTATACGTTATACGTTATACGTTATACGTTATACGGCATACGTGATACATTATACGTTTTACGTTATACGTAATTCGTTATACGTTATACATTATACGTTATACGGTATACGTTCTAGGATATGCGTTATACGTTATACGTTATACGTTAAGCGTTATACGTTATACGTTATACGTTATACGTTATACGTTATACGTTATACGGTATACGTTATACGTTATTCGTTATACGTTATACGTTATACGTTATGCGTTATACGTTATACGTTATACGTTATACGTTATACGTTATACGTTATACGTTACACGTTATACGTTATACGTTATACGTTATTCGTCATTGTTATACCTGATACGTTATACGCTATACGTTATACGTTATACGTTATACGTTATACGGCATACGTTATACATTATACGTTTTTCGTTATACGTAATTCGTTATGCGTTATACATTATACGTTATACGATATACGTTCTAGGATATGCGTTATACGTTATACGTTATACGTTAAGCGTTATACGTTATACGTTATACGTTATACGTTATACGCTATACGTTATACGTTATACGTTATACGTTATACGTTATACGTTATACGTTATACGTTATACGTTATACGTTACACGTTACACGTTATACGTTGTACGTTATACGTTATACGTTATACGTTGTACGTTATACGTTATACGTTATACGTTATACGTTATACGTTATTCGTTATACGTTATACGTTACACGATACACGTTAAACGTTGTACGTAATACGTTATACGTTATACGTTATACGTTATACGGTATACGTTATACGTTATTCGTTATACGTTATACGTTATACGTTATACGTTATACGTTATACGTTATACGTTACACGTTATACGTTATTCGTTATACGTTATACGTTACACGTTACACGTTAAACGTTGTACGTAATACGTTATACGTTATACGTTATACGTTATACGTTATACGGTATACGTTATACGTTATTCGTTATACGTTATACGTTATACGTTATACGTTATACGTTATACGTTATACGTTATACGTTACACGTTATACGTTATACGTTATACGCTATACGTTATACGTTATACGTTATACGTTATACGTTATACGTTATACGTTATACGTTATACGTTATACGTTACACGTTACACGTTATACGTTGTACGTTATACGTTATACGTTATACGTTGTACGTTATACGTTATACGTTATACGTTATTCGTTATACGTTATACGTTATACGTTATACGTTATACGTTATACGTTATACGTTATACGTTATACGTTATACGTTATACGTTACACGTTATACGTTATACGTTACACGTTATACGTTATACGTTATACGTTATTCGTCATATGTTATACCTGATACGGTATACGCTATACGTTATACGTTATACGTTATACGTTATACGGCATACGTTATACATTATACGTTTTTCGTTATACGTAATTCGTTATGCGTTATACATTATACGTTATACGATATACGTTCTAGGATATGCGTTATACGTTATACGTTATACGTTAAGCGTTATACGTTATACGTTATACGTTATACGTTATACGTTATACGTTATACGTTACACGTTATACGTTATACGCTATACGTTATACGTTATACGTTATGCGTTATACGTTATACGTTATACGTTATACGGCATACGTGATACATTATACGTTTTACGTTATACGTAATTCGTTATACGTTATACATTATACGTTATACGGTATACGTTCTAGGATATGCGTTATACGTTATACGTTATACGTTATACGTTATACGTTATACGTTATACGTTATACGTTATACGTTATACGTTATACGTTATACGTTATACGTTATACGTTACACGTTATACGTTATACGCTATACGTTATACGTTATACGTTATACGTTATACGTTATACGTTATACGGCATACGTGATACATTATACGTTTTACGTTATACGTAATTCGTTATACGTTATACATTATACGTTATACGGTATACGTTCTAGGATATGCGTTATACGTTATACGTTATACGTTAAGCGTTATACGTTATACGTTATACGTTATACGTTATACGGTATACGTTATACGTTATTCGTTATACGTTATACGTTATACGTTATGCGTTATACGTTATACGGTATACGTTATACGCTATACGTTATACGTTATACGTTATACGTTATACGTTATACGTTATACGTTATACGTTATACGTTACACGTTATACGTTATACGCTATACGTTATACGTTATACGTTATACGTTATACGTTATACGTTATACGTTATACGGCATACGTGATACATTATACGTTTTACGTTATACGTAATTCGTTATACGTTATACATTATACGTTATACGGTATACGTTCTAGGATATGCGTTATACGTTATACGTTATACGTTAAGCGTTATACGTTATACGTTATACGTTATACGTTATACGTTATACGTTATACGGTATACGTTATACGTTATTCGTTATACGTTATACGTTATACGTTATGCGTTATACGTTATACGTTATACGTTATACGTTATACGTTATACGTTATACGTTACACGTTATACGTTATACGTTATACGTTATTCGTCATTGTTATACCTGATACGTTATACGCTATACGTTATACGTTATACGTTATACGTTATACGGCATACGTTATACATTATACGTTTTTCGTTATACGTAATTCGTTATGCGTTATACATTATACGTTATACGATATACGTTCTAGGATATGCGTTATACGTTATACGTTATACGTTAAGCGTTATACGTTATACGTTATACGTTATACGTTATACGTTATACGTTATACGTTATACGTTACACGTTATACGTTATACGCTATACGTTATACGTTATACGTTATGCGTTATACGTTATACGTTATACGTTATACGGCATACGTGATACATTATACGTTTTACGTTATACGTAATTCGTTATACGTTATACGTTATACATTATACGTTATACGGTATACGTTCTAGGATATGCGTTATACGTTATACGTTATACGTTAAGCGTTATACGTTATACGTTATACGTTATACGTTATACATTATACGTTATTCGTTATACGTTATACGTTATACGTTATACGTCATACGTTATACGTTATACGTTTTACGTTATTCGTTATACGTTATACATTATACGTTATACGGTATACGTTATACGTTATACGTTGTACGTTGTACGTTATTCGTTATACGTTATACGTTTTACGTTATACATTATACGTTATACGTTATACGTTATACGTTATACGTTATACGTTATACGTTATACGTTATACGTTATACGTTATACGTTATACGTTATACATTATACGTTATACGTTTTACGTTATTCGTTATACGTTATACATTATACGTTATACGGTATACGTTATACGCTATACGTTATACGTTATACGTTATACGTTATACGTTATACGTTATACGTTATACGTTATTCGTTATACGTTATACGTTACACGTTACACGTTATACGTTGTACGTAATACGTTATACGTTATACGTTATACGTTATACGGTATACGTTATACGTTATTCGTTATACGTTATACGTTATCCGTTATGCGATATACGTTATAAGGTATACGTTATACGCTATACGTTATACGTTATACGTTATACGTTATACGTTATACGTTATACGTTATACGTTATACGTTATACGTTATACGTTATACGTTATACGTTATACGTTATACGTTATACGTTATACGTTATACGTTATACGTTACACGTTATACGTTATACGCTATACGTTATACGTTATACGTTATACGTTATACGTTATACGTTATACGTTATACGGCATACGTGAAACATTATACGTTTTACGTTATACGTAATTCGTTATACGTTATACATTATACGTTATACGGTATACGTTCTAGGATATGCGTTATACGTTATACGTTATACGTTAAGCGTTATACGTTATACGTTATACGTTATACGTTATACGGTATACGTTATACGTTATTCGTTATACGTTATACGTTATACATTATACGTTATACGGTATACGTTCTAGGATATGCGTTATACGTTATACGTTATACGTTAAGCGTTATACGTTATACGTTATACGTTATACGTTATACGTTATACGTTATACGTTATACGTTATACGTTATACGTTATTCGCTATACGTTATACGTTACACGTTACACGTTATACGTTGTACGTAATACGTTATACGTTATACGTTATACGTTATACGGTATACGTTATACGATATACATTATACGTTATACGTTTTACGTTATTCGTTATACGTTATACATTATACGTTATACGGTATACGTTATACGCTATACGTTATACGTTATACGTTATACGTTATACGTTATACGTTATACGTTATACGTTATTCGTTATACGTTATACGTTACACGTTACACGTTATACGTTGTACGTAATACGTTATACGTTATACGTTATACGTTATACGGTATACGTTATACGTTATTCGTTATACATTATACGTTATCCGTTATGCGTTATACGTTATACGTTATACGTTACACGTTATACGTTATACGCTATACGTTATACGTTATACGTTATACGTTATACGTTATACGTTATACGGCATACGTGAAACATTATACGTTTTACGTTATACGTAATTCGTTATACGTTATACATTATACGTTATACGGTATACGTTCTAGGATATGCGTTATACGTTATACGTTATACGTTAAGCGTTATACGTTATACGTTATACGTTATACGTTATACGGTATACGTTATACGTTATTCGTTATACGTTATACGTTATACATTATACGTTATACGGTATACGTTCTAGGATATGCGTTATACGTTATACGTTATACGTTAAGCGTTATACGTTATACGTTATACGTTATACGTTATACGTTATACGTTATACGTTATACGTTATACGTTATACGTTATTCGCTATACGTTATACGTTACACGTTACACGTTATACGTTGTACGTAATACGTTATACGTTATACGTTATACGTTATACGGTATACGTTATACGATATACATTATACGTTATACGTTTTACGTTATTCGTTATACGTTATACATTATACGTTATACGGTATACGTTATACGCTATACGTTATACGTTATACGTTATACGTTATACGTTATACGTTATACGTTATACGTTATTCGTTATACGTTATACGTTACACGTTACACGTTATACGTTGTACGTAATACGTTATACGTTATACGTTATACGTTATACGGTATACGTTATACGTTATTCGTTATACATTATACGTTATCCGTTATGCGTTATACGTTATAAGGTATACGTTATACGCTATACGTTATACGTTATACGTTATACGTTATACGTTATACGTTATACGTTATTCGTCATATGTTATACCTGATACGGTATACGCTATACGTTATACGTTATACGTTATACGGTATACGTTATACGTTATTCGTTATACATTATACGTTATCCGTTATGCGTTATACGTTATACGTTATACGTTATACGTTACACGTTATACGTTATACGTTACACGTTATACGTTATACGTTATACGTTATTCGTCATATGTTATACCTGATACGGTATACGCTATACGTTATACGTTATACGTTATACGTTATACGGCATACGTTATACATTATACGTTTTTCGTTATACGTAATTCGTTATGCGTTATACATTATACGTTATACGATATACGTTCTAGGATATGCGTTATACGTTATACGTTATACGTTAAGCGTTATACGTTATACGTTATACGTTATACGTTATACGTTATACGTTATACGTTACACGTTATACGTTATACGCTATACGTTATACGTTATACGTTATGCGTTATACGTTATACGTTATACGTTATACGGCATACGTGATACATTATACGTTTTACGTTATACGTAATTCGTTATACGTTATACATTATACGTTATACGGTATACGTTCTAGGATATGCGTTATACGTTATACGTTATACGTTATACGTTATACGTTATACGTTATACGTTATACGTTATACGTTATAGGTTATACGTTATACGTTATACGTTATACGTTATACGTTATACGTTACACGTTATACGTTATACGCTATACGTTATACGTTATACGTTATACGTTATACGTTATACGTTATACGGCATACGTGATACATTATACGTTTTACGTTATACGTAATTCGTTATACGTTATACATTATACGTTATACGGTATACGTTCTAGGATATGCGTTATACGTTATACGTTATACGTTAAGCGTTATACGTTATACGTTATACGTTATACGTTATACGGTATACGCTATACGTTATTCGTTATACGTTATACGTTATACGTTATGCGTTATACGTTATACGGTATACGTTATACGCTATACGTTATACGTTATACGTTATACGTTATACGTTATACGTTATACGTTATACGTTATACGTTACACGTTATACGTTATACGCTATACGTTATACGTTATACGTTATACGTTATACGTTATACGTTATACGTTATACGGCATACGTGATACATTATACGTTTTACGTTATACGTAATTCGTTATACGTTATACATTATACGTTATACGGTATACGTTCTAGGATATGCGTTATACGTTATACGTTATACGTTAAGCGTTATACGTTATACGTTATACGTTATACGTTATACGTTATACGTTATACGGTATACGTTATACGTTATTCGTTATACGTTATACGTTATACGTTATGCGTTATACGTTATACGTTATACGTTATACGTTATACGTTATACGTTATACGTTACACGTTATACGTTATACGTTATACGTTATTCGTCATTGTTATACCTGATACGTTATACGCTATACGTTATACGTTATACGTTATACGTTATACGGCATACGTTATACATTATACGTTTTTCGTTATACGTAATTCGTTATGCGTTATACATTATACGTTATACGATATACGTTCTAGGATATGCGTTATACGTTATACGTTATACGTTAAGCGTTATACGTTATACGTTATACGTTATACGTTATACGTTATACGTTATACGTTATACGTTACACGTTATACGTTATACGCTATACGTTATACGTTATACGTTATGCGTTATACGTTATACGTTATACGTTATACGGCATACGTGATACATTATACGTTTTACGTTATACGTAATTCGTTATACGTTATACATTATACGTTATACGGTATACGTTCTAGGATATGCGTTATACGTTATACGTTATACGTTAAGCGTTATACGTTATACGTTATACGTTATACGTTATACATTATACGTTATTCGTTATACGTTATACGTTATACGTTATACGTCATACGTTATACGTTGTACGTTGTACGTTATTCGTTATACGTTATACGTTTTACGTTATACATTATACGTTATACGTTATACGTTATACGTTATACGTTATACGTTATACGTTATACGTTATACGTTATACGTTATACGTTATACGTTATACATTATACGTTATACGTTTTACGTTATTCGTTATACGTTATACATTATACGTTATACGGTATACGTTATACGCTATACGTTATACGTTATACGTTATACGTTATACGTTATACGTTATACGTTATACGTTATACGTTATACGTTATACGTTATACGTTATTCGCTATACGTTATACGTTATACGTTATACGTTATACGGTATACGTTATACGATATACATTATACGTTATACGTTTTACGTTATTCGTTATACGTTATACATTATACGTTATACGGTATACGTTATACGCTATACGTTATACGTTATACGTTATACGTTATACGTTATACGTTATACGTTATACGTTATTCGTTATACGTTATACGTTACACGTTACACGTTATACGTTGTACGTAATACGTTATACGTTATACGTTATACGTTATACGGTATACGTTATACGTTATTCGTTATACATTATACGTTATCCGTTATGCGTTATACGTTATACGTTATACGTTACACGTTATACGTTATACGCTATACGTTATACGTTATACGTTATACGTTATACGTTATACGTTATACGGCATACGTGAAACATTATACGTTTTACGTTATACGTAATTCGTTATACGTTATACGTTATACGTTATACGTTATACGTTATTCGCTATACGTTATACGTTACACGTTACACGTTATACGTTGTACGTAATACGTTATACGTTATACGTTATACGTTATACGGTATACGTTATACGATATACATTATACGTTATACGTTTTACGTTATTCGTTATACGTTATACATTATACGTTATACGGTATACGTTATACGCTATACGTTATACGTTATACGTTATACGTTATACGTTATACGTTATACGTTATACGTTATACGTTATTCGTTATACGTTATACGTTACACGTTACACGTTATACGTTGTACGTAATACGTTATACGTTATACGTTATACGTTATACGGTATACGTTATACGTTATTCGTTATACATTATACGTTATCCGTTATGCGTTATACGTTATAAGGTATACGTTATACGCTATACGTTATACGTTATACGTTATACGTTATACGTTATACGTTATACGTTATACGTTATACGTTATACGTTATACGTTATACGTTATACGTTATACGTTATACGTTATACGTTATACGTTATACGTTATACGTTATACGTTATACGTTATACGTTATACGTTATACGTTACACGTTATACGTTATACGCTATACGTTATACGTTATACGGCATACGTGATACATTATACGTTTTACGTTATACGTAATTCGTTATACGTTATACATTATACGTTATACGGTATACGTTATACGCTATACGTTATACGTTATACGTTATACGTTATACGTTATACGTTATACGTTATACGTTATTCGTTATACGTTATACGTTACACGTTACACGTTATACGTTGTACGTAATACGTTATACGTTATACGTTATACGTTATACGGTATACGTTATACGTTATTCGTTATACATTATACGTTATCCGTTATGCGTTATACGTTATAAGGTATACGTTATACGCTATACGTTATACGTTATACGTTATACGTTATACGTTATACGTTATACGTTATACGTTATACGTTATACGTTATACGTTATACGTTATACGTTATACGTTATACGTTATACGTTATACGTTATACGTTACACGTTATACGTTATACGCTATACGTTATACGTTATACGTTATACGTTATACGTTATACGTTATACGTTATACGGCATACGTGATACATTATACGTTTTACGTTATACGTAATTCGTTATACGTTATACATTATACGTTATACGGTATACGTTCTAGGATATGCGTTATACGTTATACGTTATACGTTAAGCGTTATACGTTATACGTTATACGTTATACGTTATACGGTATACGTTATACGTTATTCGTTATACGTTATACGTTATACGTTATGCGTTATACGTTATAAGGTATACGTTATACGCTATACGTTATACGTTATACGTTATACGTTATACGTTATACGTTATACGTTATACGTTATACGTTATACGTTATACGTTATACGTTATTCGCTATACGTTATACGTTACACGTTACACGTTATACGTTGTACGTAATACGTTATACGTTATACGTTATACGTTATACGGTATACGTTATACGATATACATTATACGTTATACGTTTTACGTTATTCGTTATACGTTATACATTATACGTTATACGGTATACGTTATACGCTATACGTTATACGTTATACGTTATACGTTATACGTTATACGTTATACGTTATACGTTATTCGTTATACGTTATACGTTACACGTTACACGTTATACGTTGTACGTAATACGTTATACGTTATACGTTATACGTTATACGGTGTACGTTATACGTTATTCGTTATACATTATACGTTATCCGTTATGCGTTATACGTTATAAGGTATACGTTATACGCTATACGTTATACGTTATACGTTATACGTTATACGTTATACGTTGTACGTTATACGTTATACGTTATACGTTATACGTTATACGTTATACGTTATACGTTATACGTTATACGTTATACGTTATACGTTACACGTTATACGTTATACGCTATACGTTATACTTTATACGTTATACGTTATACGTTATACGTTATACGGCATACGTGATACATTATACGTTTTACGTTATACGTAATTCGTTATACGTTATACATTATACGTTATACGGTATACGTTCTAGGATATGCGTTATACGTTATACGTTATACGTTAAGCGTTATACGTTATACGTTATACGTTATACGTTATACGGTATACGTTATACGTTATTCGTTATACGTTATACGTTATACGTTATGCGTTATACGTTATACGGTATACGTTATACGCTATACGTTATACGTTATACGTTATACGTTATACGTTATACGTTATACGTTATACGTTATACGTTACACGTTATACGTTATACGCTATACGTTATACGTTATACGTTATACGTTATACGTTATACGTTATACGTTATACGGCATACGTGATACATTATACGTTTTACGTTATACGTAATTCGTTATACGTTATACATTATACGTTATACGGTATACGTTCTAGGATATGCGTTATACGTTATACGTTATACGTTAAGCGTTATACGTTATACGTTATACGTTATACGTTATACGTTATTCGTTATACGTTATACGTTATACGTTATACGTTATACGTTACACGTTATACGTTATACGTTATACGTTATTCGTCATATGTTATACCTGTTACGTTATACGCTATACGTTATATGTTATACGTTATACGTTATACGGCATACGTTATACATTATACGTTTTTCGTTATACGTAATTCGTTATGCGTTATACATTATACGTTATACGTTATACGTTATACGTTATACGTTATACGTTATACGGCATACGTGATACATTATACGTTTTACGTTATACGTAATTCGTTATACGTTATACATTATACGTTATACGGTATACGTTCTAGGATATGCGTTATACGTTATACGTTATACGTTAAGCGTTATACGTTATACGTTATACGTTATACGTTATACGGTATACGTTATACGTTATTCGTTATACGTTATACGTTATACGTTATGCGTTATACGTTATAAGGTAAACGTTATACGCTATACGTTATACGTTATACGTTATACGTTATACGTTATACGTTATACGTTATACGTTATACGTTATACGTTATACGTTATACGTTATACGTTATACGTTATACGTTATACGTTATACGTTATACGTTATTCGCTATACGTTATACGTTACACGTTACACGTTATACGTTGTACGTAATACGTTATACGTTATACGTTATACGTTATACGGTATACATTATACGTTATACGTTTTACGTTATTCGTTATACGTTATACATTATACGTTATACGGTATACGTTATACGCTATACGTTATACGTTATACGTTATACGTTATACGTTATACGTTATACGTTATACGTTATTCGTTATACGTTATACGTTACACGTTACACGTTATACGTTGTACGTAATACGTTATACGTTATACGTTATACGTTATACGGTATACGTTATACATTATTCGTTATACATTATACGTTATCCGTTATGCGTTATACGTTATAAGGTATACGTTATACGCTATACGTTATACGTTATACGTTATACGTTATACGTTATACGTTATACGTTATACGTTATACGTTATACGTTATACGTTATACGTTATACGTTATACGTTATACGTTATACGTTATACGTTACACGTTATACGTTATACGCTATACGTTATACGTTATACGTTATACGTTATACGTTATACGTTATACGTTATACGTTGTACGGCATACGTGATACATTATACGTTTTACGTTATACGTAATTCGTTATACGTTATACATTATACGTTATACGGTATACGTTCTAGGATATGCGTTATACGTTATACGTTATACGTTAAGCGTTATACGTTATACGTTATACGTTATACGTTATACGTTATTCGTTATACGTTATACGTTATACGTTATACGTTATACGTTATACGTTATACGTTATACGTTATACGTTATACGTTATACGTTATACGTTATACGTTATACGTTATACGTTATACGTTATACGTTATACGTTATACGTTATACGTTATACGTTACACGTTATACGTTATACGCTATACGTTATACGTTATACGTTATACGTTATACGTTATACGTTATGCGTTATACGTTATAAGGTATACGTTATACGCTATACGTTATACGTTATACGTTATACGTTATACGTTATACGTTATACGTTATACGTTATACGTTATACGTTATACGTTATACGTTATACGTTATACGTTATACGTTATACGTTATACGTTACACGTTATACGTTATACGCTATACGTTATACGTTATACGTTATACGTTATACGTTATACGTTATACGTTATACGGCATACGTGATACATTATACGTTTTACGTTATACGTAATTCGTTATACGTTATACATTATACGTTATACGGTATACGTTCTAGGATATGCGTTATACGTTATACGTTATACGTTAAGCGTTATACGTTATACGTTATACGTTATACGTTATACGGTATACGTTATACGTTATTCGTTATACGTTATACGTTATACGTTATGCGTTATACGTTATAAGGTATACGTTATACGCTATACGTTATACGTTATACGTTATACGTTATACGTAATACGTTATACGTTATACGTTATACGTTATACGTTATACGTTATACGTTATTCGCTATACGTTATACGTTACACGTTACACGTTATACGTTGTACGTAATACGTTATACGTTATACGTTACACGTTATACGTTGTACGTAATACGTTATACGTTATACGTTATACGTTATACGGTATACGTTATACGTTATTCGTTATACATTATACGTTATCCGTTATGCGTTATACGTTATAAGGTATACGTTATACGCTATACGTTATACGTTATACGTTATACGTTATACGTTATACGTTATACGTTGTACGTTATACGTTATACGTTATACGTTATACGTTATACGTTATACGTTATACGTTATACGTTATACGTTATACGTTATACGTTATACGTTATACGTTATACGTTATACGTTATACGTTACACGTTATACGTTATACGCTATACGTTATACGTTATACGTTATACGTCATACGTTATACGTTATACGTTATACGGCATACGTGATACATTATACGTTTTACGTTATACGTAATTCGTTATACGTTATACATTATACGTTATACGGTATACGTTCTAGGATATGCGTTATACGTTATACGTTATACGTTAAGCGTTATACGTTATACGTTATACGTTATACGTTATACGGTATACGTTATACGTTATTCGTTATACGTTATACGTTATACGTTATGCGTTATACGTTATAAGGTATACGTTATACGCTATACGTTATACGTTATACGTTATACGTTATACGTTATACGTTATACGTTATACGTTATACGTTATACGTTATACGTTATACGTTATTCGCTAAACGTTATACGTTACACGTTACACGTTATACGTTGTACGTAATACGTTATACGTTATACGTTATACGTTATACGGTATACGTTATACGATATACATTATACGTTATACGTTTTACGTTATTCGTTATACGTTATACATTATACGTTATACGGTATACGTTATACGCTATACGTTATACGTTATACGTTATACGTTATACGTTATACGTTATACGTTATACGTTATTCGTTATACGTTATACGATACACGTTACACGTTATACGTTGTACGTAATACGTTATACGTTATACGTTATACGTTATACGGTGTACGTTATACGTTATTCGTTATACATTATACGTTATACGTTATACGTTATACGTTATACGTTATACGTTATACGTTACACGTTATACGTTATACGCTATACGTTATACTTTATACGTTATACGTTATACGTTATACGTTATACGGCATACGTGATACATTATACGTTTTACGGTATACGTAATTCGTTATACGTTATACATTATACGTTATACGGTATACGTTCTAGGATATGCGTTATACGTTATACGTTATACGTTAAGCGTTATACGTTATACGTTATACGTTATACGTTATACGGCATACGTTATACGTTATTCGTTATACGTTATACGTTATACGTTATGCGTTATACGTTATACGGTACACGTTATACGCTATACGTTATACGTTATACGTCATACGTTATACGTTATACGTTATACGTTATACGTTATACGTTATACGTTATACGTTATACGTTATACGTTATACGTTATACGTTATACGTTATACGTTATACGTTGTACGTTATACGTTATACGTTATACGTTATACGTTATACGTTATACGTTATACGTTATACGTTATACGTTATACGTTATACGTTATACGTTATACGTTATACGTTATACGTTATACGTTATACGTTATACGTTATTCGCTATACGTTATACGTTACACGTTACACGTTATACGTTGTACGTAATACGTTATACGTTATACGTTATACGTTATACGGTATACATTATACGTTATACGTTTTACGTTATTCGTTATACGTTATACATTATACGTTATACGGTATACGTTCTAGGATATGCGTTATACGTTATACGTTATACGTTAAGCGTTATACGTTATACGTTATACGTTATACGTTATACGGCATACGTTATACGTTATTCGTTATACGTTATACGTTATACGTTATGCGTTATACGTTATACGGTACACGTTATACGCTATACGTTATACGTTATACGTCATACGTTATACGTTATACGTTATACGTTATACGTTATACGTTATACGTTATACGTTATACGTTATACGTTATACGTTATACGTTATACGTTATACGTTATACGTTGTACGTTATACGTTATACGTTATACGTTATACGTTATACGTTATACGTTATACGTTATACGTTATACGTTATACGTTATACGTTACACGTTATACGTTATACGCTATACGTTATACTTTATACGTTATACGTTATACGTTATACGTTATACGGCATACGTGATACATTATACGTTATACGTTATACGTTATACGTTATACGTTATACGTTACACGTTTTACGTTATACGCTATACGTTATACGTTATACGTTATACGTTATACGTTATACGTTATACGGCATACGTGATACATTATACGTTTTACGTTATACGTAATTCGTTATACGTTATACATTATACGTTATACGGTATACGTTCTAGGATATGCGTTATACGTTATACGTTATACGTTAAGCGTTATACGTTATACGTTATACGTTATACGTTATACGTTATACGGTATACGTTATACGTTATTCGTTATACGTTATACGTTATACGTTATGCGTTATACGTTATAGGGTATACGTTATACGCTATACGTTATACGTTATACGTTATACGTTATACGTTATACGTTATACGTTATACGTTATACGTTATACGTTATACGTTATACGTTATACGTTATACGTTATACGTTATACGTTATACGTTATACGTTATACGTTATACGTTATACGTTATACGTTATTCGCTATACGTTATACGTTACACGTTACACGTTATACGTTGTACGTAATACGTTATACGTTATACGTTATACGTTATACGGTATACATTATACGTTATACGTTTTACGTTATTCGTTATACGTTATACATTATACGTTATACGGTATACGTTCTAGGATATGCGTTATACGTTATACGTTATACGTTAAGCGTTATACGTTATACGTTATACGTTACACGTTATACGGTATACGTTATACGTTATTCGTTATACGTTATACGTTATACGTTATGCGTTATACGTTATAAGGTATACGTTATACGCTATACGTTATACGTTATACGTTATACGTTATACGTTATACGTTATACGTTATACGTTATACGTTATACGTTATACGTTATACGTTATACGTTATACGTTATACGTTATACGTTATACGTTATTCGCTATACGTTATACGTTACACGTTACACGTTATACGTTGTACGTAATACGTTATACGTTATACGTTATACGTTATACGGTATACGTTATACGATATACATTATACGTTATACGTTTTACGTTATTCGTTATACGTTATACATTATACGTTATACGGTATACGTTATACGCTATACGTTATACGTTATACGTTATACGTTATACGTTATACGTTATACGTTATACGTTATTCGTTATACGTTATACGTTACACGTTACACGTTATACGTTGTACGTAATACGTTATACGTTATACGTTATACGTTATACGGTGTACGTTATACGTTATTCGTTATACATTATACGTTATCCGTTATGCGTTATACGTTATAAGGTATACGTTATACGCTATACGTTATACGTTATACGTTATACGTTATACGTTATACGTTGTACGTTATACGTTATACGTTATACGTTATACGTTATACGTTATACGTTATACGTTATACGTTATACGTTATACGTTATACGTTACACGTTATACGTTATACGCTATACGTTATACTTTATACGTTATACGTTATACGTTATACGTTATACGGCATACGTGATACATTATACGTTTTACGTTATACGTAATTCGTTATACGTTATACATTATACGTTATACGGTATACGTTTTAGGATATGCGTTATACGTTATACGTTATACGTTAAGCGTTATACGTTATACGTTATACGTTATACGTTATACGGCATACGTTATACGTTATTCGTTATACGTTATACGTTATACGTTATGCGTTATACGTTATACGGTACACGTTATACGCTATACGTTATACGTTATACGTTATACGTTATACGTTATACGTTATACGTTATACGTTATACGTTATACGTTATACGTTATACGTTATACGTTATACGTTATTCGTTATACGTTATACGTTATACGTTATACGTTATACGTTATACGTTATACGTTATACGTTATACGTTACACGTTTTACGTTATACGCTATACGTTATACGTTATACGTTATACGTTATACGTTATACGTTATACGGCATACGTGATACATTATACGTTTTACGTTATACGTAATTCGTTATACGTTATACATTATACGTTATACGGTATACGTTCTAGGATATGCGTTATACGTTATACGTTATACGTTAAGCGTTATACGTTATACGTTATACGTTATACGTTATACGGTATACGTTATACGTTATTCGTTATACGTTATACGTTATACGTTATGCGTTATACGTTATAAGGTATACGTTATACGCTATACGTTATACGTTATACGTTATACGTTATACGTTATACGTTATACGTTATACGTTATACGTTATACGTTATACGTTATACGTTATACGTTATACGTTATACGTTATACGTTATACGTTATACGTTATACGTTATACGTTATACGTTATACGTTATTCGCTATACGTTATACGTTACACGTTACACGTTATACGTTGTACGTAATACGTTATACGTTATACGTTATACGTTATACGGTATACATTATACGTTATACGTTTTACGTTATTCGTTATACGTTATACATTATACGTTATACGGTATACGTTATACGCTATACGTTATACGTTATACGTTATACGTTATACGTTATACGTTATACGTTATACGTTATACGTTATTCGTTATACGTTATACGTTACACGTTACACGTTATACGTTGTACGTAATACGTTATACGTTATACGTTATACGTTATACGGTATACGTTATACGCTATACGTTATACGTTATACGTTATACGTTATACGGCATACGTTATACATTATACGTTTTTCGTTATACGTAATTCGTTATGCGTTATACATTATACGTTATACGATATACGTTCTAGGATATGCGTTATACGTTATACGTTATACGTTAAGCGTTATACGTTATACGTTATACGTTATACGTTATACGTTATACGTTATACGTTACACGTTATACGTTATACGCTATACGTTATACTTTATACGTTATACGTTATACGTTATACGTTATACGGCATACGTGATACATTATACGTTTTACGTTATACGTAATTCGTTATACGTTATACATTATACGTTATACGGTATACGTTCTAGGATATGCGTTATACGTTATACGTTATACGTTAAGCGTTATACGTTATACGTTATACGTTATACGTTATACGGTATACGTTATACGTTATTCGTTATACGTTATACGTTATACGTTATGCGTTATACGTTATACGGTATACGTTATACGCTATACGTTATACGGTATACATTATACGTTATACGTTTTACGTTATTCGTTATACGTTATACATTATACGTTATACGGTATACGTTATACGTTATACGTTATACGTTATACGTTACACGTTATACGTTATACGCTATACGTTATACGTTATACGTTATACGTTATACGTTATACGTTATACGTTATACGGCATACGTGATACATTATACGTTTTACGTTATACGTAATTCGTTATACGTTATACATTATACGTTATACGGTATACGTTCTAGGATATGCGTTATACGTTATACGTTATACGTTAAGCGTTATACGTTATACGTTATACGTTATACGTTATACGTTATTCGTTATACGTTATACGTTATACGTTATACGTTATACGTTACACGTTATACGTTATACGTTATACGTTATTCGTCATATGTTATACCTGTTACGTTATACGCTATACGTTATATGTTATACGTTATACGTTATACGGCATACGTTATACATTATACGTTTTTCGTTATACGTAATTCGTTATGCGTTATACATTATACGTTATACGTTATACGTTATACGTTATACGTTATACGTTATACGGCATACGTGATACATTATACGTTTTACGTTATACGTAATTCGTTATACGTTATACATTATACGTTATACGGTATACGTTCTAGGATATGCGTTATACGTTATACGTTATACGTTAAGCGTTATACGTTATACGTTATACGTTATACGTTATACGGTATACGTTATACGTTATTCGTTATACGTTATACGTTATACGTTATGCGTTATACGTTATAAGGTAAACGTTATACGCTATACGTTATACGTTATACGTTATACGTTATACGTTATACGTTATACGTTATACGTTATACGTTATACGTTATACGTTATACGTTATACGTTATACGTTATACGTTATACGTTATACGTTATACGTTATACGTTATACGTTATTCGCTATACGTTATACGTTACACGTTACACGTTATACGTTGTACGTAATACGTTATACGTTATACGTTATACGTTATACGGTATACATTATACGTTATACGTTTTACGTTATTCGTTATACGTTATACATTATACGTTATACGGTATACGTTATACGCTATACGTTATACGTTATACGTTATACGTTATACGTTATACGTTATACGTTATACGTTATTCGTTATACGTTATACGTTACACGTTACACGTTATACGTTGTACGTAATACGTTATACGTTATACGTTATACGTTATACGGTATACGTTATACATTATTCGTTATACATTATACGTTATCCGTTATGCGTTATACGTTATAAGGTATACGTTATACGCTATACGTTATACGTTATACGTTATACGTTATACGTTATACGTTATACGTTATACGTTATACGTTATACGTTATACGTTATACGTTATACGTTATACGTTATACGTTATACGTTATACGTTACACGTTATACGTTATACGCTATACGTTATACGTTATACGTTATACGTTATACGTTATACGTTATACGTTATACGTTGTACGGCATACGTGATACATTATACGTTTTACGTTATACGTAATTCGTTATACGTTATACATTATACGTTATACGGTATACGTTCTAGGATATGCGTTATACGTTATACGTTATACGTTAAGCGTTATACGTTATACGTTATACGTTATACGTTATACGTTATTCGTTATACGTTATACGTTATACGTTATACGTTATACGTTATACGTTATACGTTATACGTTATACGTTATACGTTATACGTTATACGTTATACGTTATACGTTATACGTTATACGTTATACGTTATACGTTATACGTTATACGTTATACGTTATACGTTACACGTTATACGTTATACGCTATACGTTATACGTTATACGTTATACGTTATACGTTATACGTTATGCGTTATACGTTATAAGGTATACGTTATACGCTATACGTTATACGTTATACGTTATACGTTATACGTTATACGTTATACGTTATACGTTATACGTTATACGTTATACGTTATACGTTATACGTTATACGTTATACGTTATACGTTATACGTTACACGTTATACGTTATACGCTATACGTTATACGTTATACGTTATACGTTATACGTTATACGTTATACGTTATACGGCATACGTGATACATTATACGTTTTACGTTATACGTAATTCGTTATACGTTATACATTATACGTTATACGGTATACGTTCTAGGATATGCGTTATACGTTATACGTTATACGTTAAGCGTTATACGTTATACGTTATACGTTATACGTTATACGGTATACGTTATACGTTATTCGTTATACGTTATACGTTATACGTTATGCGTTATACGTTATAAGGTATACGTTATACGCTATACGTTATACGTTATACGTTATACGTTATACGTAATACGTTATACGTTATACGTTATACGTTATACGTTATACGTTATACGTTATTCGCTATACGTTATACGTTACACGTTACACGTTATACGTTGTACGTAATACGTTATACGTTATACGTTACACGTTATACGTTGTACGTAATACGTTATACGTTATACGTTATACGTTATACGGTATACGTTATACGTTATTCGTTATACATTATACGTTATCCGTTATGCGTTATACGTTATAAGGTATACGTTATACGCTATACGTTATACGTTATACGTTATACGTTATACGTTATACGTTATACGTTGTACGTTATACGTTATACGTTATACGTTATACGTTATACGTTATACGTTATACGTTATACGTTATACGTTATACGTTATACGTTATACGTTATACGTTATACGTTATACGTTATACGTTACACGTTATACGTTATACGCTATACGTTATACGTTATACGTTATACGTCATACGTTATACGTTATACGTTATACGGCATACGTGATACATTATACGTTTTACGTTATACGTAATTCGTTATACGTTATACATTATACGTTATACGGTATACGTTCTAGGATATGCGTTATACGTTATACGTTATACGTTAAGCGTTATACGTTATACGTTATACGTTATACGTTATACGGTATACGTTATACGTTATTCGTTATACGTTATACGTTATACGTTATGCGTTATACGTTATAAGGTATACGTTATACGCTATACGTTATACGTTATACGTTATACGTTATACGTTATACGTTATACGTTATACGTTATACGTTATACGTTATACGTTATACGTTATTCGCTAAACGTTATACGTTACACGTTACACGTTATACGTTGTACGTAATACGTTATACGTTATACGTTATACGTTATACGGTATACGTTATACGATATACATTATACGTTATACGTTTTACGTTATTCGTTATACGTTATACATTATACGTTATACGGTATACGTTATACGCTATACGTTATACGTTATACGTTATACGTTATACGTTATACGTTATACGTTATACGTTATTCGTTATACGTTATACGATACACGTTACACGTTATACGTTGTACGTAATACGTTGTACGTTATACGTTATACGTTATACGGTGTACGTTATACGTTATTCGTTATACATTATACGTTATCCGTTATGCGTTATACGTTATAAGGTATACGTTATACGCTATACGTTATACGTTATACGTTATACGTTATACGTTATACGTTGTACGTTATACGTTATACGTTATACGTTATACGTTATACGTTATACGTTATACGTTATACGTTATACGTTATACGTTATACGTTATACGTTATACGTTACACGTTATACGTTATACGCTATACGTTATACTTTATACGTTATACGTTATACGTTATACGTTATACGGCATACGTGATACATTATACGTTTTACGGTATACGTAATTCGTTATACGTTATACATTATACGTTATACGGTATACGTTCTAGGATATGCGTTATACGTTATACGTTATACGTTAAGCGTTATACGTTATACGTTATACGTTATACGTTATACGGCATACGTTATACGTTATTCGTTATACGTTATACGTTATACGTTATGCGTTATACGTTATACGGTACACGTTATACGCTATACGTTATACGTTATACGTCATACGTTATACGTTATACGTTATACGTTATACGTTATACGTTATACGTTATACGTTATACGTTATACGTTATACGTTATACGTTATACGTTATACGTTATACGTTGTACGTTATACGTTATACGTTATACGTTATACGTTATACGTTATACGTTATACGTTATACGTTATACGTTATACGTTATACGTTACACGTTATACGTTATACGCTATACGTTATACTTTATACGTTATACGTTATACGTTATACGTTATACGGCATACGTGATACATTATACGTTATACGTTATACGTTATACGTTATACGTTATACGTTACACGTTTTACGTTATACGCTATACGTTATACGTTATACGTTATACGTTATACGTTATACGTTATACGGCATACGTGATACATTATACGTTTTACGTTATACGTAATTCGTTATACGTTATACATTATACGTTATACGGTATACGTTCTAGGATATGCGTTATACGTTATACGTTATACGTTAAGCGTTATACGTTATACGTTATACGTTATACGTTATACGTTATACGGTATACGTTATACGTTATTCGTTATACGTTATACGTTATACGTTATGCGTTATACGTTATAGGGTATACGTTATACGCTATACGTTATACGTTATACGTTATACGTTATACGTTATACGTTATACGTTATACGTTATACGTTATACGTTATACGTTATACGTTATACGTTATACGTTATACGTTATACGTTATACGTTATACGTTATACGTTATACGTTATACGTTATTCGCTATACGTTATACGTTACACGTTACACGTTATACGTTGTACGTAATACGTTATACGTTATACGTTATACGTTATACGGTATACATTATACGTTATACGTTTTACGTTATTCGTTATACGTTATACATTATACGTTATACGGTATACGTTCTAGGATATGCGTTATACGTTATACGTTATACGTTAAGCGTTATACGTTATACGTTATACGTTACACGTTATACGGTATACGTTATACGTTATTCGTTATACGTTATACGTTATACGTTATGCGTTATACGTTATAAGGTATACGTTATACGCTATACGTTATACGTTATACGTTATACGTTATACGTTATACGTTATACGTTATACGTTATACGTTATACGTTATACGTTATACGTTATACGTTATACGTTATACGTTATACGTTATACGTTATTCGCTATACGTTATACGTTACACGTTACACGTTATACGTTGTACGTAATACGTTATACGTTATACGTTATACGTTATACGGTATACGTTATACGATATACATTATACGTTATACGTTTTACGTTATTCGTTATACGTTATACATTATACGTTATACGGTATACGTTATACGCTATACGTTATACGTTATACGTTATACGTTATACGTTATACGTTATACGTTATACGTTATTCGTTATACGTTATACGTTACACGTTACACGTTATACGTTGTACGTAATACGTTATACGTTATACGTTATACGTTATACGGTGTACGTTATACGTTATTCGTTATACATTATACGTTATCCGTTATGCGTTATACGTTATAAGGTATACGTTATACGCTATACGTTATACGTTATACGTTATACGTTATACGTTATACGTTGTACGTTATACGTTATACGTTATACGTTATACGTTATACGTTATACGTTATACGTTATACGTTATACGTTATACGTTATACGTTACACGTTATACGTTATACGCTATACGTTATACTTTATACGTTATACGTTATACGTTATACGTTATACGGCATACGTGATACATTATACGTTTTACGTTATACGTAATTCGTTATACGTTATACATTATACGTTATACGGTATACGTTTTAGGATATGCGTTATACGTTATACGTTATACGTTAAGCGTTATACGTTATACGTTATACGTTATACGTTATACGGCATACGTTATACGTTATTCGTTATACGTTATACGTTATACGTTATGCGTTATACGTTATACGGTACACGTTATACGCTATACGTTATACGTTATACGTTATACGTTATACGTTATACGTTATACGTTATACGTTATACGTTATACGTTATACGTTATACGTTATACGTTATACGTTATTCGTTATACGTTATACGTTATACGTTATACGTTATACGTTATACGTTATACGTTATACGTTATACGTTACACGTTTTACGTTATACGCTATACGTTATACGTTATACGTTATACGTTATACGTTATACGTTATACGGCATACGTGATACATTATACGTTTTACGTTATACGTAATTCGTTATACGTTATACATTATACGTTATACGGTATACGTTCTAGGATATGCGTTATACGTTATACGTTATACGTTAAGCGTTATACGTTATACGTTATACGTTATACGTTATACGGTATACGTTATACGTTATTCGTTATACGTTATACGTTATACGTTATGCGTTATACGTTATAAGGTATACGTTATACGCTATACGTTATACGTTATACGTTATACGTTATACGTTATACGTTATACGTTATACGTTATACGTTATACGTTATACGTTATACGTTATACGTTATACGTTATACGTTATACGTTATACGTTATACGTTATACGTTATACGTTATACGTTATACGTTATTCGCTATACGTTATACGTTACACGTTACACGTTATACGTTGTACGTAATACGTTATACGTTATACGTTATACGTTATACGGTATACATTATACGTTATACGTTTTACGTTATTCGTTATACGTTATACATTATACGTTATACGGTATACGTTATACGCTATACGTTATACGTTATACGTTATACGTTATACGTTATACGTTATACGTTATACGTTATACGTTATTCGTTATACGTTATACGTTACACGTTACACGTTATACGTTGTACGTAATACGTTATACGTTATACGTTATACGTTATACGGTATACGTTATACGCTATACGTTATACGTTATACGTTATACGTTATACGGCATACGTTATACATTATACGTTTTTCGTTATACGTAATTCGTTATGCGTTATACATTATACGTTATACGATATACGTTCTAGGATATGCGTTATACGTTATACGTTATACGTTAAGCGTTATACGTTATACGTTATACGTTATACGTTATACGTTATACGTTATACGTTACACGTTATACGTTATACGCTATACGTTATACGTTATACGTTATGCGTTATACGTTATACGTTATACGTTATACGGCATACGTGATACATTATACGTTTTACGTTATACGTAATTCGTTATACGTTATACATTATACGTTATACGGTATACGTTCTAGGATATGCGTTATACGTTATACGTTATACGTTAAGCGTTATACGTTATACGTTATACGTTATACGTTATACATTATACGTTATTCGTTATACGTTATACGTTATACGTTATACGTCATACGTTATACGTTATACGTTTTACGTTATTCGTTATACGTTATACATTATACGTTATACGGTATACGTTATACGTTATACGTTGTACGTTGTACGTTATACGTTATACGTTATACGTTATACGTTATACGGCATACGTGATACATTATACGTTTTACGTTATACGTAATTCGTTATACGTTATACATTATACGTTATACGGTATACGTTCTAGGATATGCGTTATACGTTATACGTTATACGTTAAGCGTTATACGTTATACGTTATACGTTATACGTTATACGGCATACGTTATACGTTTTTCGTTATACGTTATACGTTATACGTTATGCGTTATACGTTTTACGGTACACGTTATACGCTATACGTTATACGTTATACGTCATACGTTATACGTTATACGTTATACGTTATACGTTATACGTTATACGTTATACGTTATACGTTATACGTTATACGTTATACGTTATACGTTGTACGTTATACGTTGTACGTTATACGTTATACGTTATACGTTATACGTTATACGTTATACGTTATACGTTATACGTTATACGTTACACGTTATACGTTATACGCTATACGTTATACTTTATACGTTATACGTTATACGTTATACGTTATACGGCATACGTGATACATTATACGTTATACGTTATACGTTATACGTTATACGTTTTACGTTACACGTTTTACGTTATACGCTATACGTTATACGTTATACGTTATACGTTATACGTTATACGTTATACGGCATACGTGATACATTATACGTTTTACGTTATACGTAATTCGTTATACGTTATACATTATACGTTATACGGTATACGTTCTAGGATATGCGTTATACGTTATACGTTATACGTTAAGCGTTATACGTTATACGTTATACGTTATACGTTATACGTTATACGGTATACGTTATACGTTATTCGTTATACGTTATACGTTATACGTTATGCGTTATACGTTATAGGGTATACGTTATACGCTATACGTTATACGTTATACGTTATACGTTATACGTTATACGTTATACGTTATACGTTATACGTTATACGTTATACGTTATACGTTATACGTTATACGTTATACGTTATACGTTATACGTTATACGTTATTCGCTATACGTTATACGTTACACGTTACACGTTATACGTTGTACGTAATACGTTATACGTTATACGTTATACGTTATACGGTATACATTATACGTTATACGTTTTACGTTATTCGTTATACGTTATACATTATACGTTATACGGTATACGTTCTAGGATATGCGTTATACGTTATACGTTATACGTTAAGCGTTATACGTTATACGTTATACGTTACACGTTATACGGTATACGTTATACGTTATTCGTTATACGTTATACGTTATACGTTATGCGTTATACGTTATAAGGTATACGTTATACGCTATACGTTATACGTTATACGTTATACGTTATACGTTATACGTTATACGTTATACGTTATACGTTATACGTTATACGTTATACGTTATACGTTATACGTTATACGTTATACGTTATACGTTATTCGCTATACGTTATACGTTACACGTTACACGTTATACGTTGTACGTAATACGTTATACGTTATACGTTATACGTTATACGGTATACGTTATACGATATACATTATACGTTATACGTTTTACGTTATTCGTTATACGTTATACATTATACGTTATACGGTATACGTTATACGCTATACGTTATACGTTATACGTTATACGTTATACGTTATACGTTATACGTTATACGTTATTCGTTATACGTTATACGTTACACGTTACACGTTATACGTTGTACGTAATACGTTATACGTTATACGTTATACGTTATACGGTGTACGTTATACGTTATTCGTTATACATTATACGTTATCCGTTATGCGTTATACGTTATAAGGTATACGTTATACGCTATACGTTATACGTTATACGTTATACGTTATACGTTATACGTTGTACGTTATACGTTATACGTTATACGTTATACGTTATACGTTATACGTTATACGTTATACGTTATACGTTATACGTTATACGTTACACGTTATACGTTATACGCTATACGTTATACTTTATACGTTATACGTTATACGTTATACGTTATACGGCATACGTGATACATTATACGTTTTACGTTATACGTAATTCGTTATACGTTATACATTATACGTTATACGGTATACGTTTTAGGATATGCGTTATACGTTATACGTTATACGTTAAGCGTTATACGTTATACGTTATACGTTATACGTTATACGGCATACGTTATACGTTATTCGTTATACGTTATACGTTATACGTTATGCGTTATACGTTATACGGTACACGTTATACGCTATACGTTATACGTTATACGTTATACGTTATACGTTATACGTTATACGTTATACGTTATACGTTATACGTTATACGTTATACGTTATACGTTATACGTTATTCGTTATACGTTATACGTTATACGTTATACGTTATACGTTATACGTTATACGTTATACGTTATACGTTACACGTTTTACGTTATACGCTATACGTTATACGTTATACGTTATACGTTATACGTTATACGTTATACGGCATACGTGATACATTATACGTTTTACGTTATACGTAATTCGTTATACGTTATACATTATACGTTATACGGTATACGTTCTAGGATATGCGTTATACGTTATACGTTATACGTTAAGCGTTATACGTTATACGTTATACGTTATACGTTATACGGTATACGTTATACGTTATTCGTTATACGTTATACGTTATACGTTATGCGTTATACGTTATAAGGTATACGTTATACGCTATACGTTATACGTTATACGTTATACGTTATACGTTATACGTTATACGTTATACGTTATACGTTATACGTTTTACGTTATTCGTTATACGTTATACATTATACGTTATACGGTATACGTTATACGCTATACGTTATACGTTATACGTTATACGTTATACGTTATACGTTATACGGCATACGTGATACATTATACGTTTTACGTTATACGTAATTCGTTATACGTTATACATTATACGTTATACGGTATACGTTCTAGGATATGCGTTATATGTTATACGTTATACGTTAAGCGTTATACGTTATACGTTATACGTTATACGTTATACGTTATACGTTATACGTTATACGTTATACGTTATACGTTATTCGCTATACGTTATACGTTACACGTTACACGTTATACGTTGTACGTAATACGTTATACGTTATACGTTATACGTTATACGGTATACATTATACGTTATACGTTTTACGTTATTCGTTATACGTTATACATTATACGTTATACGGTATACGTTATACGCTATACGTTATACGTTATACGTTATACGTTATACGTTATACGTTATACGTTATACGTTATACGTTATTCGTTATACGTTATACGTTACACGTTACACGTTATACGTTGTACGTAATACGTTATACGTTATACGTTATACGTTATACGGTATACGTTATACATTATTCGTTATACATTATACGTTATCCGTTATGCGTTATACGTTATAAGGTATACGTTATACGCTATACGTTATACGTTATACGTTATACGTTATACGTTATACGTTATACGTTATACGTTATACGTTATACGTTATACGTTATACGTTATACGTTATACGTTATACGTTATACGTTACACGTTATACGTTATACGCTATACGTTATACGTTATACGTTATACGTTATACGTTATACGTTATACGGCATACGTGATACATTATACGTTTTACGTTATACGTTATACGTTATACGTTATACGTTATACGTTATACGTTACACGTTATACGTTATACGCTATACGTTATACGTTATACGTTATACGTTATACGTTATACGTTATACGTTATACGGCATACGTGATACATTATACGTTTTACGTTATACGTAATTCGTTATACGTTATACATTATACGTTATACGGTATACGTTCTAGGATATGCGTTATACGTTATACGTTATACGTTAAGCGTTATACGTTATACGTTATACGTTATACGTTATACGGTATACGTTATACGTTATTCGTTATACGTTATACGTTATACGTTATGCGTTATACGTTATACGGTATACGTTATACGCTATACGTTATACGCTATACGTTATACGTTATACGTTATACGTTATGCGTTATACGTTATACGTTATACGTTATACGTTATACGTTATACGTTATACGTTATACGTTATACGTTATACGTTATACGTTATACGTTACACGTTATACGTTATACGCTATACGTTATACGTTATACGTTATACGTAATACGTTATACGTCATACGGCATACGTGATACATTATACGTTTTACGTTATACGTAATTCGTTATACGTTATACATTATACGTTATACGGTATACGTTCTAGGATATGCGTTATACGTTATACGTTATACGTTAAGCGTTATACGTTATACGTTATACGTTATACGTTATACGGTATACGTTATACGTTATTCGTTATACGTTATACGTTATACGTTATACGTTATGCGTTATACGTTATACGGTATACGTTATACGCTATACGTTATACGTTATACGTTATACGTTATACGTTATACGTTATACGTTATACGTTATACGTTACACGTTATACGTTATACGCTATACGTTATACGTTATACGTTATACGTTATACGTTATACGTTATACGTTATTCGTTGTACGGCATACGTGATACATTATACGTTTTACGTTATACGTAATTCGTTATACGTTATACATTATACGTTATACGGTATACGTTCTAGGATATGCGTTATACGTTATACGTTATACGTTAAGCGTTATACGTTATACGTTATACGTTATACGTTATACGTTATTCGTTATACGTTATACGTTATACGTTATACGTTATACGTTATACGTTATACGTTATACGTTACACGTTATACGTTATACGTTATACGTTATTCGTCATTGTTATACCTGATACGTTATACGCTATACGTTATACGTTATACGTTATACGTTATACGGCATACGTTATACATTATACGTTTTTCGTTATACGTAATTCGTTATGCGTTATACATTATACGTTATACGATATACGTTCTAGGATATGCGTTATACGTTATACGTTATACGTTAAGCGTTATACGTTATACGTTATACGTTATACGTTATACGTTATACGTTATACGTTACACGTTATACGTTATACGCTATACGTTATACGTTATACGTTATGCGTTATACGTTATACGTTATACGTTATACGGCATACGTGATACATTATACGTTTTACGTTATACGTAATTCGTTATACGTTATACATTATACGTTATACGGTATACGTTCTAGGATATGCGTTATACGTTATACGTTATACGTTAAGCGTTATACGTTATACGTTATACGTTATACGTTATACATTATACGTTATTCGTTATACGTTATACGTTATACGTTATACGTCATACGTTATACGTTATACGTTTTACGTTATTCGTTATACGTTATACATTATACGTTATACGGTATACGTTATACGTTATACGTTGTACGTTGTACGTTATTCGTTATACGTTATACGTTTTACGTTATACATTATACGTTATACGTTATACGTTATACGTTATACGTTATACGTTATATGTTATACGTTATACGTTATACGTTATACGTTATACGTTATACATTATACGTTATACGTTTTACGTTATTCGTTATACGTTATACATTATACGTTATACGGTATACGTTATACGCTATACGTTATACGTTATACGTTATACGTTATACGTTATACGTTATACGTTATACGTTATTCGTTATACGTTATACGTTACACGTTACACGTTATACGTTGTACGTAATACGTTATACGTTATACGTTATACGTTATACGGTATACGTTATACGTTATTCGTTATACGTTATACGTTATCCGTTATGCGTTATACGTTATAAGGTATACGTTATACGCTATACGTTATACGTTATACGTTATACGTTATACGTTATACGTTATACGTTATACGTTATACGTTATACGTTATACGTTATACGTTATACGTTATACGTTATACGTTATACGTTATACGTTATACGTTATACGTTACACGTTATACGTTATACGCTATACGTTATACGTTATACGTTATACGTTATACGTTATACGTTATACGGCATACGTGATACATTATACGTTTTACGTTATACGTAATTCGTTATACGTTATACATTATACGTTATACGGTATACGTTCTAGGATATGCGTTATACGTTATACGTTATACGTTAAGCGTTATACGTTATACGTTATACGTTATACGGTATACGTTATACGTTATTCGTTATACGTTATACGTTATACGTTATGCGTTATACGTTATAAGGTATACGTTATACGCTATACGTTATACGTTATACGTTATACGTTATACGTTATACGTTATACGTTATACGTTATACGTTATACGTTATACGTTATACGTTATACGTTATTCGCTATACGTTATACGTTACACGTTACACGTTATACGTTGTACGTAATACGTTATACGTTATACGTTATACGTTATACGGTATACGTTATACGATATACATTATACGTTATACGTTTTACGTTATTCGTTATACGTTATACATTATACGTTATACGGTATACGTTATACGCTATACGTTATACGTTATACGTTATACGTTATACGTTATACGTTATACGTTATACGTTATACGTTATACGTTATACGTTACACGTTACACGTTATACGTTGTACGTAATACGTTATACGTTATACGTTATACGTTATACGGTATACGTTATACATTATTCGTTATACATTATACGTTATCCGTTATGCGTTATACGTTATAAGGTATACGTTATACGCTATACGTTATACGTTATACGTTATACGTTATACGTTATACGTTATACGGTATACGTTATACGTTATTCGTTATACGTTATACGTTATACGTTATGCGTTATACGTTATACGGTATACGTTGTACGCTATACGTTATACGTTATACGTTATACGTTATACGTTATACGTTATACGTTATACGTTATACGTTATACGTTACACGTTATACGTTATACGCTATACGTTATACGTTATACGTTATACGTTATACGTTATACGTTATACGTTATACGTTGTACGGCATACGTGATACATTATACGTTTTTCGTTATACGTAATTCGTTATGCGTTATACATTATACGTTATACGATATACGTTCTAGGATATGCGTTATACGTTATACGTTATACGTTAAGCGTTATACGTTATACGTTATACGTTATACGTTATACGTTATACGTTATACGTTACACGTTATACGTTATACGCTATACGTTATACGTTATACGTTATGCGTTATACGTTATACGTTATACGTTATACGGCATACGTGATACATTATACGTTTTACGTTATACGTAATTCGTTATACGTTATACATTATACGTTATACGGTATACGTTCTAGGATATGCGTTATACGTTATACGTTATACGTTAAGCGTTATACGTTATACGTTATACGTTATACGTTATACGTTATACGTTTTACGTTATTCGTTATACGTTATACACTATACGTTATACGGTATACGTTATACGCTATACGTTATACGTTATACGTTATACGTTATACGTTATACGTTATACGTTATACGTTATACGTTATACGTTATACGTTATACGTTATACGTCATACGTTATACGTTATACGTTTTACGTTATTCGTTATACGTTATACATTATACGTTATACGGTATACGTTATACGTTATACGTTGTACGTTGTACGTTATTCGTTATACGTTATACGTTTTACGTTATACATTATACGTTATACGTTATACGTTATACGTTATACGTTATACGTTATATGTTATACGTTATACGTTATACGTTATACGTTATACGTTATACATTATACGTTATACGTTTTACGTTATTCGTTATACGTTATACACTATACGTTATACGGTATACGTTATACGCTATACGTTATACGTTATACGTTATACGTTATACGTTATACGTTATACGTTATACGTTATACGTTATACGTTATACGTTATACGTTATACGTTATACGTTATACGTTATACGTTATACGTTATACGTTATACGTTATACGTTATACGTTATACGTTACACGTTATACGTTATACGCTATACGTTATACGTTATACGTTATACGTTATACGTTATACGTTATACGGCATACGTGATACATTATACGTTTTATGTTATACGTAATTCGTTATACGTTATACATTATACGTTATACGGTATACGTTCTAGGATATGCGTTATACGTTATACGTTATACGTTAAGCGTTATACGTTATACGTTATACGTTATACGTTATACGGTATACGTTATACGTTATACGTTATTCGTTATACGTTATACGTTATACGTTATGCGTTATACGTTATAAGGTATACGTTATACGCTATACGTTATACGTTATACGTTATACGTTATACGTTATACGTTATACGTTATACGTTATACGTTATACGTTATACGTTATACGTTATACGTTATACGTTATTCGCTATACGTTATACGTTACACGTTACACGTTATACGTTGTACGTAATACGTTATACGTTATACGTTATACGTTATACGGTATACGTTATACGATATACATTATACGTTATACGTTTTACGTTATTCGTTATACGTTATACATTATACGTTATACGGTATACGTTATACGCTATACGTTATACGTTATACGTTATACGTTATACGTTATACGTTATACGTTATACGTTACACGTTGTACGTTATACGCTATACGTTATACGTTATACGTTACACGTTGTACGTTATACGCTATACGTTATACGTTATACGTTATACGTTATACGTTATACGGTATACGTTATACGTTATTCGTTATACATTATACGTTATACGTTATACGTTATACGTTATTCGCTATACGTTATACGTTACACGTTACACGTTATACGTTGTACGTAATACGTTATACGTTATACGTTATACGTTATACGGTATACGTTATACGTTATTCGTTATACATTATACGTTATCCGTTATGCGTTATACGTTATAAGGTATACGTTATACGCTATACGTTATACGTTATACGTTATACGTTATACGTTATACGTTATACGTTATACGTTATACGTTATACGTTATACGTTATACGTTATACGTTATACGTTATACGTTATACGTTATACGTTATACGTTATACGTTACACGTTGTACGTTATACGCTATACGTTATACGTTATACGTTATACGTTATACGTTATACGTTATACGTTATACGGCATACGTGATACATTATACGTTTTACGTTATACGTAATTCGTTATACGTTATACATTATACGTTATACGGTATACGTTCTAGGATATGCGTTATACGTTATACGTTATACGTTAAGCGTTATACGTTATACGTTATACGTTATACGTTATACGTTATACGTTATACGGTATACGTTATACGTTATTCGTTATACGTTATACGTTATACGTTATGCGTTATACGTTATAGGGTATACGTTATACGCTATACGTTATACGTTATACGTTATACGTTATACGTTATACGTTATACGTTATACGTTATACGTTATACGTTATACGTTATACGTTATACGTTATACGTTACACGTTTTACGTTATACGCTATACGTTATACGTTATACGTTATACGTTATACGTTATACGTTATACGGCATACGTGATACATTATACGTTTTACGTTATACGTAATTCGTTATACGTTATACATTATACGTTATACGGTATACGTTCTAGGATATGCGTTATACGTTATACGTTATACGTTAAGCGTTATACGTTATACGTTATACGTTATACGTTATACGGTATACGTTATACGTTATTCGTTATACGTTATACGTTATACGTTATGCGTTATACGTTATAAGGTATACGTTATACGCTATACGTTATACGTTATACGTTATACGTTATACGTTATACGTTATACGTTATACGTTATACGTTATACGTTATACGTTATACGTTATACGTTATACGTTATACGTTATACGTTATACGTTATTCGCTATACGTTATACGTTACACGTTACACGTTATACGTTGTACGTAATACGTTATACGTTATACGTTATACGTTATACGGTATACGTTATACGTTATACATTATACGTTATACGTTTTACGTTATTCGTTATACGTTATACATTATACGTTATACGGTATACGTTATACGCTATACGTTATACGTTATACGTTATACGTTATACGTTATACGTTATACGTTATACGTTATTCGTTATACGTTATACGTTACACGTTACACGTTATACGTTGTACGTAATACGTTATACGTTATACGTTATACGTTATACGGTATACGTTATACGTTATTCGTTATACATTATACGTTATCCGTTATGCGTTATACGTTATAACGTATACGTTATACGCTATACGTTATACGTTATACGTTATACGTTATACGTTATACGTTATACGTTATACGTTAGACGTTATACGTTATACGTTATACGTTATACGTTATACGTTATACGTTATACGTTATACGTTACACGTTATACGTTATACGCTATACGTTATACGTTATACGTTATACGTTATACGTTATACGTTATACGTTATACGGCATACGTGATACATTATACGTTTTACGTTATACGTAATTCGTTATACGTTATACATTATACGTTATACGGTATACGTTCTAGGATATGCGTTATACGTTATACGTTATACGTTAAGCGTTATACGTTATACGTTATACGTTATACGTTATACGGTATACGTTATACGTTATTCGTTATACGTTATACGTTATACGTTATGCGTTATACGTTATACGGTATACGTTATACGCTATACGTTATACGTTATACGTTATACGTTATACGTTATACGTTATTCGTTATACGTTATACGTTATACGTTATACGTTGTACGTTATACGTTATTCGCTATACGTTATACGTTACACGTTACACGTTATACGTTGTACGTAATACGTTATACGTTATACGTTATACGTTATACGGTATACGTTATACGTTATACGTTATTCGTTATACGTTATACGTTGCACGTTATACGTTATACGCTATACGTTATACGTTAGACGTTATAAGTTATAAGTCATACGTTATACGTTATACGTTATACGTTATACATTATACGTTATACGTTTTACGTTATTCGTTATACGTTATACATTATACATTATACGGTATACGTTATACGCTATACGTTATACGTTATACGTTATACGTTATACGTTATACGTTATACGTTGTACGACATATGTGATACATTATACGTTTTACGTTATACGTAATTCGTTATACGTTATACATTATACGTTATACGGTGTACGTTATACGTTATACGTTACACGTTACACGTTATACGTTATACGTTAAGCGTTATACGTTATACGTTATACGTTATACGTTATACGGTATACGTTATACGTTATTCGTTATACGTTATACGTTATACGTTATGCGTTATACGTTATACGGTATACGTTATACGCTATACGTTATACGTTATACGTTATACGTTATACGTTATACGTCATACGTTATACGGCATACGTGATACATTATACGTTATACGTTATACGTTATACGTTATACGTTATACGTTACACGTTTTACGTTATACGCTATACGTTATACGTTATACGTTATACGTTATACGTTATACGTTATACGTTATACGTTATACGTTATACGTTATACGTTATACGTTATACGTTATACGTTATACGTTATTCGCTATACGTTATACGTTACACGTTACACGTTATACGTTGTACGTAATACGTTATACGTTATACGTTATACGTTATACGGTATACGTTATACGATATACATTATACGTTATACGTTTTACGTTATTCGTTATACGTTATACATTATACGTTATACGGTATACGTTATACGCTATACGTTATACGTTATACGTTATACGTTATACGTTATACGTTATACGTTATACGTTATTCGTTATACGTTATACGTTACACGTTACACGTTATACGTTGTACGTAATACGTTATACGTTATACGTTATACGTTATACGGTGTACGTTATACGTTATTCGTTATACATTATACGTTATCCGTTATGCGTTATACGTTATAAGGTATACGTTATACGCTATACGTTATACGTTATACGTTATACGTTATACGTTATACGTTGTACGTTATACGTTATACGTTATACGTTATACGTTATACGTTATACGTTATACGTTATACGTTATACGTTATACGTTATACGTTACACGTTATACGTTATACGCTATACGTTATACTTTATACGTTATACGTTATACGTTATACGTTATACGGCATACGTGATACATTATACGTTTTACGTTATACGTAATTCGTTATACGTTATACATTATACGTTATACGGTATACGTTTTAGGATATGCGTTATACGTTATACGTTATACGTTAAGCGTTATACGTTATACGTTTTACGTTATACGTTATACGTTATACGGCATACGTTATACGTTATTCGTTATACGTTATACGTTATACGTTATGCGTTATACGTTATACGGTACACGTTATACGCTATACGTTATACGTTATACGTTATACGTTATACGTTATACGTTATACGTTATACGTTATACGTTATACGTTATACGTTATACGTTATACGTTATACGTTATACGTTATACGTTATACGTTATACGTTATACGTTATACGTTATACGTTATACGTTATACGTTACACGTTTTACGTTATACGCTATACGTTATACGTTATACGTTATACGTTATACGTTATACGTTATACGGCATACGTGATACATTATACGTTTTACGTTATACGTAATTCGTTATACGTTATACATTATACGTTATACGGTATACGTTCTAGGATATGCGTTATACGTTATACGTTATACGTTAAGCGTTATACGTTATACGTTATACGTTATACGTTATACGGTATACGTTATACGTTATTCGTTATACGTTATACGTTATACGTTATGCGTTATACGTTATAAGGTATACGTTATACGCTATACGTTATACGTTATACGTTATACGTTATACGTTATACGTTATACGTTATACGTTATACGTTATACGTTATACGTTATACGTTATACGTTTTACGTTATACGTTATACGTTATACGTTATTCGCTATACGTTATACGTTACACGTTACACGTTATACGTTGTACGTAATACGTTATACGTTATAAGTTATACGTTATACGGTATACATTATACGTTATACGTTTTACGTTATTCGTTATACGTTATACATTATACGTTATACGGTATACGTTATACGCTATACGTTATACGTTATACGTTATACGTTATACGTTATACGTTATACGTTATACGTTATACGTTATACGTTATACGTTATTCGTTATACGTTATACGTTACACGTTACACGTTATACGTTGTACGTAATACGTTATACGTTATACGTTATACGTTATACGGTATACGTTATACATTATTCGTTATACATTATACGTTATCCGTTATGCGTTATACGTTATAAGGTATACGTTATACGCTATACGTTATACGTTATACGTTATACGTTATACGTTATACGTTATACGTTATACGTTATACGTTATACGTTATACGTTATACGTTATACGTTATACGTTATACGTTATACGTTACACGTTATACGTTATACGCTATACGTTATACGTTATACGTTATACGTTATACGTTATACGTTATACGGCATACGTGATACATTATACGTTTTACGTTATACGTTATACGTTATACGTTATACGTTATACGTTATACGTTACACGTTATACGTTATACGCTATACGTTATACGTTATACGTTATACGTTATACGTTATACGTTATACGGCATACGTGATACATTATACGTTTTACGTTATACGTAATTCGTTATACGTTATACATTATACGTTATACGGTATACGTTCTAGGATATGCGTTATACGTTATACGTTATACGTTAAGCGTTATACGTTATACGTTATACGTTATACGTTATACGGTATACGTTATACGTTATTCGTTATACGTTATACGTTATACGTTATGCGTTATACGTTATACGGTATACGTTATACGCTATACGTTATACGTTATACGTTATACGTTATACGTTATACGTTATGCGTTATACGTTATACGTTATACGTTATACGTTATACGTTATACGTTATACGTTATACGTTATACGTTATACGTTATACGTTATACGTTACACGTTATACGTTATACGCTATACGTTATACGTTATACGTTATACGTAATACGTTATACGTCATACGGCATACGTGATACATTATACGTTTTACGTTATACGTAATTCGTTATACGTTATACATTATACGTTATACGGTATACGTTCTAGGATATGCGTTATACGTTATACGTTATACGTTAAGCGTTATACGTTATACGTTATACGTTATACGTTATACGGTATACGTTATACGTTATTCGTTATACGTTATACGTTATACGTTATGCGTTATACGTTATACGGTATACGTTATACGCTATACGTTATACGTTATACGTTATACGTTATACGTTATACGTTATACGTTATACGTTATACGTTACACGTTATACGTTATACGCTATACGTTATACGTTATACGTTATACGTTATACGTTATACGTTATACGTTATACGTTGTACGGCATACGTGATACATTATACGTTTTACGTTATACGTAATTCGTTATACGTTATACATTATACGTTATACGGTATACGTTCTAGGATATGCGTTATACGTTATACGTTATACGTTAAGCGTTATACGTTATACGTTATACGTTATACGTTATACGTTATTCGTTATACGTTATACGTTATACGTTATACGTTATACGTTATACGTTATACGTTATACGTTACACGTTATACGTTATACGTTATACGTTATACGTTATTCGTCATTGTTATACCTGATACGTTATACGCTATACGTTATACGTTATACGTTATACGTTATACGGCATACGTTATACATTATACGTTTTTCGTTATACGTAATTCGTTATGCGTTATACATTATACGTTATACGATATACGTTCTAGGATATGCGTTATACGTTATACGTTATACGTTAAGCGTTATACGTTATACGTTATACGTTATACGTTATACGTTATACGTTATACGTTACACGTTATACGTTATACGCTATACGTTATACGTTATACGTTATGCGTTATACGTTATACGTTATACGTTATACGGCATACGTGATACATTATACGTTTTACGTTATACGTAATTCGTTATACGTTATACATTATACGTTATACGGTATACGTTCTAGGATATGCGTTATACGTTATACGTTATACGTTAAGCGTTATACGTTATACGTTATACGTTATACGTTATACATTATACGTTATTCGTTATACGTTATACGTTATACGTTATACGTCATACGTTATACGTTATACGTTTTACGTTATTCGTTATACGTTATACATTATACGTTATACGGTATACGTTATACGTTATACGTTGTACGTTGTACGTTATTCGTTATACGTTATACGTTTTACGTTATACATTATACGTTATACGTTATACGTTATACGTTATACGTTATACGTTATATGTTATACGTTATACGTTATACGTTATACGTTATACGTTATACATTATACGTTATACGTTTTACGTTATTCGTTATACGTTATACATTATACGTTATACGGTATACGTTATACGCTATACGTTATACGTTATACGTTATACGTTATACGTTATACGTTATACGTTATACGTTATTCGTTATACGTTATACGTTACACGTTACACGTTATACGTTGTACGTAATACGTTATACGTTATACGTTATACGTTATACGGTATACGTTATACGTTATTCGTTATACGTTATACGTTATCCGTTATGCGTTATACGTTATAAGGTATACGTTATACGCTATACGTTATACGTTATACGTTATACGTTATACGTTATACGTTATACGTTATACGTTATACGTTATACGTTATACGTTATACGTTATACGTTATACGTTATACGTTATACGTTATACGTTATACGTTATACGTTACACGTTATACGTTATACGCTATACGTTATACGTTATACGTTATACGTTATACGTTATACGTTATACGGCATACGTGATACATTATACGTTTTACGTTATACGTAATTCGTTATACGTTATACATTATACGTTATACGGTATACGTTCTAGGATATGCGTTATACGTTATACGTTATACGTTAAGCGTTATACGTTATACGTTATACGTTATACGGTATACGTTATACGTTATTCGTTATACGTTATACGTTATACGTTATGCGTTATACGTTATAAGGTATACGTTATACGCTATACGTTATACGTTATACGTTATACGTTATACGTTATACGTTATACGTTATACGTTATACGTTATACGTTATACGTTATACGTTATACGTTATACGTTATTCGCTATACGTTATACGTTACACGTTACACGTTATACGTTGTACGTAATACGTTATACGTTATACGTTATACGTTATACGGTATACGTTATACGATATACATTATACGTTATACGTTTTACGTTATTCGTTATACGTTATACATTATACGTTATACGGTATACGTTATACGCTATACGTTATACGTTATACGTTATACGTTATACGTTATACGTTATACGTTATACGTTATACGTTATACGTTATACGTTACACGTTACACGTTATACGTTGTACGTAATACGTTATACGTTATACGTTATACGTTATACGGTATACGTTATACATTATTCGTTATACATTATACGTTATCCGTTATGCGTTATACGTTATAAGGTATACGTTATACGCTATACGTTATACGTTATACGTTATACGTTATACGTTATACGTTATACGGTATACGTTATACGTTATTCGTTATACGTTATACGTTATACGTTATGCGTTATACGTTATACGGTATACGTTGTACGCTATACGTTATACGTTATACGTTATACGTTATACGTTATACGTTATACGTCATACGGCATACGTGATACATTATACGTTTTACGTTATACGTAATTCGTTATACGTTATACATTATACGTTATACGGTATACGTTCTAGGATATGCGTTATACGTTATACGTTATACGTTAAGCGTTATACGTTATACGTTATACGTTATACGTTATACGGTATACGTTATACGTTATTCGTTATACGTTATACGTTATACGTTATGCGTTATACATTATACGTTATACGGTATACGTTATACGCTATACGTTATACGTTATACGTTATACGTTATACGTTATACGTTATACGTTATACGTTATACGTTATACGTTATACGTTACACGTTACACGTTATACGTTGTACGTAATACGTTATACGTTATACGTTATACGTTATACGGTATACGTTATACATTATTCGTTATACATTATACGTTATCCGTTATGCGTTATACGTTATAAGGTATACGTTATACGCTATACGTTATACGTTATACGTTATACGTTATACGTTATACGTTATACGGTATACGTTATACGTTATTCGTTATACGTTATACGTTATACGTTATGCGTTATACGTTATACGGTATACGTTGTACGCTATACGTTATACGTTATACGTTATACGTTATACGTTATACGTTATACGTTATACGTTATACGTTATACGTTACACGTTATACGTTATACGTTATACGTTATACGTTGTACGTAATACGTTATACGTTATACGTTATACGTTATACGGTATACGTTATACATTATTCGTTATACATTATACGTTATCCGTTATGCGTTATACGTTATACGGCATACGTGATACATTATACGTTTTACGTTATACGTAATTCGTTATACGTTATACATTATACGTTATACGGTATACGTTCTAGGATATGCGTTATACGTTATACGTTATACGTTAAGCGTTATACGTTATACGTTATACGTTATACGTTATACATTATACGTTATTCGTTATACGTTATACGTTATACGTTATACGTCATACGTTATACGTTATACGTTTTACGTTATTCGTTATACGTTATACATTATACGTTACACGTTATACGTTATACGTTATACGTTATACGTTGTACGTAATACGTTATACGTTATACGTTATACGTTATACGTTATACGTTATACATTATACGTTATTCGTTATACGTTATACGTTATACGTTATACGTTATACGTTATACGTTATACGTTATACGTTATACGTTATACGTTATACGTTACACGTTATACGTTATACGCTATACGTTATACGTTATACGTTATACGTTATACGTTATACGTTATACGGCATACGTGATACATTATACGTTTTACGTTATACGTAATTCGTTATACGTTATACATTATACGTTATACGGTATACGTTCTAGGATATGCGTTATACGTTATACGTTATACGTTAAGCGTTATACGTTATACGTTATACGTTATACGTTATACGGTATACGTTATACGTTATTCGTTATACGTTATACGTTATACGTTATGCGTTATACGTTATAAGGTATACGTTATACGCTATACGTTATACGTTATACGTTATACGTTATACGTTATACGTTATACGTTATACGTTATACGTTATACGTTATACGTTATACGTTATACGTTATTCGCTATACGTTATACGTTACACGTTACACGTTATACGTTGTACGTAATACGTTATACGTTATACGTTATACGTTATACGGTATACGTTATACGATATACATTATACGTTATACGTTTTACGTTATTCGTTATACGTTATACATTATACGTTATACGGTATACGTTATACGCTATACGTTATACGTTATACGTTATACGTTATACGTTATACGTTATACGTTATACGTTATTCGTTATACGTTATACGTTACACGTTACACGTTATACGTTGTACGTAATACGTTATACGTTATACGTTATACGTTATACGGTATACGTTATACTTTATTCGTTATACATTATACGTTATCCGTTATGCGTTATACGTTATAAGGTATACGTTATACGCTATACGTTATACGTTATACGTTATACGTTATACGTTATACGTTATACGTTATACGTTATACGTTATACGTTATACGTTATACGTTATACGTTATACGTTATACGTTATACGTTATACGTTATACGTTATACGTTACACGTTATACGTTATACGCTATACGTTATACGTTATACGTTATACGTTATACGTTATACGTTATACGTTATACGGCATACGTGATACATTATACGTTTTACGTTATACGTAATTCGTTATACGTTATACATTATACGTTATACGGTATACGTTCTAGGATATGCGTTATACGTTATACGTTATACGTTAAGCGTTATACGTTATACGTCATACGTTCTACGTTATACGGTATACGTTATACGTTATTCGTTATACGTTATACGTTATACGTTATGCGTTATACGTTATAAGGTATACGTTATACGCTATACGTTATACGTTATACGTTATACGTTATACGTTATACGTTATACGTTATACGTTATACGTTATACGTTATACGTTATACGTTATTCGCTATACGTTATACGTTACACGTTACACGTTATACGTTGTACGTAATACGTTATACGTTATACGTTATACGTTATACGGTATACGTTATACGATATACATTATACGTTATACGTTTTACGTTATTCGTTATACGTTATACATTATACGTTATACGGTATACGTTATACGCTATACGTTATACGTTATACGTTATACGTTATACGTTATACGTTATACGTTATACGTTATTCGTTATACGTTATACGTTACACGTTACACGTTATACGTTGTACGTAATACGTTATACGTTATACGTTATACGTTATACGGTGTACGTTATACGTTATTCGTTATACATTATACGTTATCCGTTATGCGTTATACGTTATAAGGTATACGTTATACGCTATACGTTATACGTTATACGTTATACGTTATACGTTATACGTTGTACGTTATACGTTATACGTTATACGTTATACGTTATACGTTATACGTTATACGTTATACGTTATACGTTATACGTTATACGTTACACGTTATACGTTATACGCTATACGTTATACTTTATACGTTATACGTTATACGTTATACGTTATACGGCATACGTGATACATTATACGTTTTACGTTATACGTAATTCGTTATACGTTATACATTATACGTTATACGGTATACGTTCTAGGATATGCGTTATACGTTATACGTTATACGTTAAACGTTATACGTTATACGTTATACGTTATACGTTATACGGCATACGTTATACGTTATTCGTTATACGTTATACGTTATACGTTATGCGTTATACGTTATACGGTACACGTTATACGCTATACGTTATACGTTATACGTTATACGTTATACGTTATACGTTATACGTTATACGTTATACGTTATACGTTACACGTTATACGTTATACGCTATACGTTATACGTTATACGTTATACGTTATACGTTATACGTTATACGTTATACGGCATACGTGATACATTATACGTTTTACGTTATACGTAATTCGTTATACGTTATACATTATACGTTATACGGTATACGTTCTAGGATATGCGTTATACGTTATACGTTATACGTTAAGCGTTATACGTTATACGTTATACGTGATACATTATACGTATTACGTTATACGCAATTCGTTATACGTTATACATTATACGTTATACGGTATACGTTCTAGGATATGCGTTATACGTTATACGTTATACGTTAAGCGTTATACGTTATACGTTATACGTTATACGTTATACATTATACGTTATTCGTTATACGTTATACGTTATACGTTATACGTCATACGTTATACGTTATACGTTTTACGTTATTCGTTATACGTTATACATTATACGTTATACGGTATACGTTATACGTTATACGTTGTACGTTGTACGTTATTCGTTATACGTTATACGTTTTACGTTATACATTATACGTTATACGTTATACGTTATACGTTATACGTTATACGTTATACGTTATACGTTATACGGCATACGTGATACATTATACGTTTTACGTTATACGTAATTCGTTATACGTTATACATTATACGTTATACGGTATACGTTCTAGGATATGCGTTATACGTTATACGTTATACGTTAAGCGTTATACGTTATACGTTATACGTTATACGTTATACGTTATTCGTTATACGTTATACGTTATACGTTATACGTTATACGTTATACGTTATACGTTATACGTTATACGTTATACGTTATACGTTATACGTTATACGTTACACGTTATACGTTATACGTTATACGTTATTCGTCATATGTTATACGTTATACGTTATACGTTATACGGCATACGTGATACATTATACGTTTTACGTTATACGTAATTCGTTATACGTTATACATTATACGTTATACGGTATACGTTCTAGGATATGCGTTATACGTTATACGTTATACGTTAAGCGTTATACGTTATACGTTATACGTGATACATTATACGTATTACGTTATACGCAATTCGTTATACGTTATACATTATACGTTATACGGTATACGTTCTAGGATATGCGTTATACGTTATACGTTATACGTTAAGCGTTATACGTTATACGTTATACGTTATACGTTATACATTATACGTTATTCGTTATACGTTATACGTTATACGTTATACGTCATACGTTATACGTTATACGTTTTACGTTATTCGTTATACGTTATACATTATACGTTATACGGTATACGTTATACGTTATACGTTGTACGTTGTACGTTATTCGTTATACGTTATACGTTTTACGTTATACATTATACGTTATACGTTATACGTTATACGTTATACGTTATACGTTATACGTTATACGTTATACGTTATACGTTATACGTTATACGTTATACATTATACGTTATACGTTTTACGTTATTCGTTATACGTTATACATTATACGTTATACGGTATACGTTATACGCTATACGTTATACGTTATACGTTATACGTTATACGTTATACGTTATACGTTATTCGTTATACGTTATACGTTACACGTTACACGTTATACGTTGTACGTAATACGTTATACGTTATACGTTATACGTTATACGGTATACGTTATACGTTATTCGTTATACGTTATACGTTATCCGTTATGCGTTTTACGTTATAAGGTATACGTTATACGCTATACGTTATACGTTATACGTTATACGTTATACGTTATACGTTATACGTTATACGTTATACGTTATACGTTATACGTTATACGTTATACGTTATACGTTATACGTTATACGTTATACGTTATACGTTACACGTTTTACGTTATACGCTATACGTTATACGTTATACGTTATACGTTATACGTTATACGTTATACGGCATACGTGATACATTATACGTTTTACGTTATACGTAATTCGTTATACGTTATACATTATACGTTATACGGTATACGTTCTAGGATATGCGTTATACGTTATACGTTATACGTTAAGCGTTATACGTTATACGTTATACGTTATACGTTATACGGTATACGTTATACGTTATTCGTTATACGTTATACGTTATACGTTATGCGTTATACGTTATAAGGTATACGTTATACGCTATACGTTATACGTTATACGTTATACGTTATACGTTATACGTTATACGTTATACGTTATACGTTATACGTTATACGTTATACGTTATACGTTATACGTTATACGTTATACGTTATTCGCTATACGTTATACGTTACACGTTACACGTTATACGTTGTACGTAATACGTTATACGTTATACGTTATACGTTATACGGTATACGTTATACGTTATACATTATACGTTATACGTTTTACGTTATTCGTTATACGTTATACATTATACGTTATACGGTATACGTTATACGCTATACGTTATACGTTATACGTTATACGTTATACGTTATACGTTATACGTTATACGTTATTCGTTATACGTTATACGTTACACGTTACACGTTATACGTTGTACGTAATACGTTATACGTTATACGTTATACGTTATACGGTATACGTTATACGTTATTCGTTATACATTATACGTTATCCGTTATGCGTTATACGTTATAAGGTATACGTTATACGCTATACGTTATACGTTATACGTTATACGTTATACGTTATACGTTATACGTTATACGTTAGACGTTATACGTTATACGTTATACGTTATACGTTATACGTTATACGTTATACGTTATACGTTACACGTTATACGTTATACGCTATACGTTATACGTTATACGTTATACGTTATACGTTATACGTTATACGTTATACGGCATACGTGATACATTATACGTTTTACGTTATACGTAATTCGTTATACGTTATACATTATACGTTATACGGTATACGTTCTAGGATATGCGTTATACGTTATACGTTATACGTTATACGTTATACGTTATACGTTATGCGTTATACGTTATACGTTATACGTTATACGTTGTACGTTATACGTTATTCGCTATACGTTATACGTTACACGTTACACGTTATACGTTGTACGTAATACGTTATACGTTATACGTTATACGTTATACGGTATACGTTATACGTTATACGTTATTCGTTATACGTTATACGTTGCACGTTATACGTTATACGCTATACGTTATACGTTAGACGTTATAAGTTATAAGTCATACGTTATACGTTATACGTTATACGTTATACATTATACGTTATACGTTTTACGTTATTCGTTATACGTTATACATTATACGTTATACGGTATACGTTATACGCTATACGTTATACGTTATACGTTATACGTTATACGTTATACGTTGTACGACATATGTGATACATTATACGTTTTACGTTATACGTAATTCGTTATACGTTATACATTATACGTTATACGGTGTACGTTATACGTTATACGTTACACGTTACACGTTATACGTTGTACGTAATACGTTATACGTTATACGTTATACGTTATACGTTATACGTTATACGTTATACGTTATACGTTATACGTTATACGTTATACGTTATTCGTTATACGTTATACGTCATTCGCTATACGTTATACGTTATACGTTACACGTTACACGTTATACGTTGTACGTAATACGTTATACGTTATACGTTATACGTTATACGGTATACGTTATACGTTATACGTTATTCGTTATACGTTATACGTTATACGTTATACGTTATACGTTATACGTTATACGTTATACGGTATACGTTATACGCTATACGTTATACGTTATACGTTATACGTTATACGTTATACGTTATACGTTATACGTTATACGTTATACGTTATACGTTATACGCTATACGTTATACGTTATACGTTATACGTTATACGTTATACGTTATACGTTATACGTTATACGTTATTCGTTATACGTTATACGTTACACGTTACACGTTATACGTTGTATGTAATACGTTATACGTTATACGTTATACGTTATACGGTATACGTTATACGTTATTCGTTATACGTTATACGTTATCCGTTATGCGTTATACGTTATAAGGTATACGTTATACGCTATACGTTATACGTTATACGTTATACGTTATACGTTATACGTTATACGTTATACGTTATACGTTATACGTTATACGGTATACGTTATACGTTATTCGTTATACGTTATACGTTATACGTTATGCGTTATACGTTATAAGGTATACGTTATACGCTATACGTTATACGTTATACGTTATACGTTATACGTTATACGTTATACGTTATACGTTATACGTTATACGTTATACGTTATACGTTATACGTTATACGTTATACGTTATTCGCTATACGTTATACGTTACACGTTACACGTTATACGTTGTACGTAATACGTTATACGTTATACGTTATACGTTATACGGTATACGTTATACGATATACATTATACGTTATACGTTTTACGTTATTCGTTATACGTTATACATTATACGTTATACGGTATACGTTATACGCTATACGTTATACGTTATACGTTATACGTTATACGTTATACGTTATACGTTATACGTTATACGTTATACGTTATACGTTATTCGTTATACGTTATACCTTACACGTTACACGTTATACGTTGTACGTAATACGTTATACGTTATACGTTATACGTTATACGGTATACGTTATACGTTATTCGTTATACATTATACGTTATTCGTTATGCGTTATACGTTATAAGGTATACGTTATACGCTATACGTTATACGTTATACGTTATACGTTATACGTTATACGTTATACGTTATACGTTATACGTTATACGTTATACGTTATACGTTATACGTTATACGTTATACGTTATACGTTATACGTTATACGTTATACGTTATACGTTACACGTTATACGTTATACGCTATACGTTATACGTTATACGTTATACGTTATACGTTATACGTTATACGGCATACGTGATACATTATACGTTTTACGTTATACGTAATTCGTTATACGTTATACGTTATACGTTATGCGTTATACGTTATAAGGTATACGTTATACGCTATACGTTATACGTTATACGTTATACGTTATACGTTATACGTTATACGTTATACGTTATACGTTGTACGTTATACGTTATACGTTATACGTTATACGTTATACGTAATTCGCTATACGTTATACGTTACACGTTACACGTTATACGTTGTACGTAATACGTTATACGTTATACGTTATACGTTATACGGTATACGTTATACGATATACATTATACGTTATACGTTTTACGTTATTCGATATACGTTATACATTATACGTTATACGGTATACGTTATACGTTATACGTTGTACGTTTTACATTATTCGTTATACGTTATACGTTTTACGTTATACATTATACGTTATACGTTATACGTTATACGTTATACGTTATACGTTATACGTTATACGTTATACGTTATACGTTATACGTTATACGTTATACGTTATACGTTATACGTTATACGTTATACGTTATACGTTATTCGTTATACGTTATACGTTATACGTTATACGTTATACGTTATACGTTATACGTTATACGTTATACGTTATACGTTATACGTTATACGCTATACGTTATACGTTATACGTTATGCGTTATACGTTATACGTTATACGTTATACGGCATACGTGATACATTATACGTTTTACGTTATACGTAATTCGTTATACGTTATACATTATACGTTATACGGTATACGTTCTAGGATATGCGTTATACGTTATACGTTATACGTTAAGCGTTATACGTTATACGTTATATGTTATACGTTATACGGTATACGTTATACGTTATTCGTTGTACGTTATACATTATACGTTATACGGTATACGTTCTAGGATATGCGTTATACGTTATACGTTATACGTTAAGCGTTATACGTTATACGTTATACGTTATACGTTATACATTATACGTTATTCGTTATACGTTATACGTTATACGTTATACGTTATACGTCATACGTTATACGTTATACGTTTTACGTTATTCGATATACGTTATACATTATACGTTATACGGTATACGTTATACGTTATACGTTGTACGTTTTACATTATTCGTTATACGTTATACGTTTTACGTTATACATTATACGTTATACGTTATACGTTATACGTTATACGTTATACGTTATACGTTATACGTTATACGTTATACGTTATACGTTATACGTTATACGTTATACGTTATACGTTATACGTTATTCGTTATACGTTATACGTTATACGTTATACGTTATACGTTATACGTTATACGTTATACGTTATACGTTATCCGTTATGCGCTATACGTTATAAGGTATACGTTATACGCTATACGTTATACGTTATACGTTATACGTTATACGTTATACATTATACGTTATACGTTATACGTTATACGTTATACGTTATACGTTATACGTTACACGTTACCCGTTACCTGTTATACGTTGTACGTAATACGTTTTACGTTATACGTTATACGTTATACGGTATACGTTATACGTTATTCGTTATACGTTATACGTTATCCGTTATGCGTTTTACGTTATAAGGTATACGTTATACGCTATACGTTATACGTTATACGTTATACGTTATACGTTATACGTTATACGTTATACGTTATACGTTATACATTATACGTTATACGTTATACGTTATACGTTATACGTTATACGTTATACGTTACACGTTACCCGTTACCTGTTATACGTTGTACGTAATACGTTTTACGTTATACGTCATACGTTATACGTTATACGTTTTACGTTATTCGATATACGTTATACATTATACGTTATACGGTATACGTTATACGTTATACGTTGTACGTTTTACATTATTCGTTATACGTTATACGTTTTACGTTATACATTATACGTTATACGTTATACGTTATACGTTATACGTTATACGTTATACGTTATACGTTATACGTTATACGTTATACGTTATACGTTATACGTTATACGTTATACGTTATACGTTACACGTTATACGTTATACGTTATACGTTATTCGTCATATGTTATACGTTATACGTTATACGTTATACGGCATACGTGATACATTATACGTTTTACGTTATACGTAATTCGTTATACGTTATACATTATACGTTATACGGTATACGTTCTAGGATATGCGTTATACGTTATACGTTATACGTTAAGCGTTATACGTTATACGTTATACGTGATACATTATACGTATTACGTTATACGCAATTCGTTATACGTTATACATTATACGTTATACGGTATACGTTCTAGGATATGCGTTATACGTTATACGTTATACGTTAAGCGTTATACGTTATACGTTATACGTTATACGTTATACATTATACGTTATTCGTTATACGTTATACGTTATACGTTATACGTCATACGTTATACGTTATACGTTTTACGTTATTCGTTATACGTTATACATTATACGTTATACGGTATACGTTATACGTTATACGTTGTACGTTGTACGTTATTCGTTATACGTTATACGTTTTACGTTATACATTATACGTTATACGTTATACGTTATACGTTATACGTTATACGTTATACGTTATACGTTATACGTTATACGTTATACGTTATACGTTATACATTATACGTTATACGTTTTACGTTATTCGTTATACGTTATACATTATACGTTATACGGTATACGTTATACGCTATACGTTATACGTTATACGTTATACGTTATACGTTATACGTTATACGTTATTCGTTATACGTTATACGTTACACGTTACACGTTATACGTTGTACGTAATACGTTATACGTTATACGTTATACGTTATACGGTATACGTTATACGTTATTCGTTATACGTTATACGTTATCCGTTATGCGTTTTACGTTATAAGGTATACGTTATACGCTATACGTTATACGTTATACGTTATACGTTATACGTTATACGTTATACGTTATACGTTATACGTTATACGTTATACGTTATACGTTATACGTTATACGTTATACGTTATACGTTATACGTTATACGTTACACGTTTTACGTTATACGCTATACGTTATACGTTATACGTTATACGTTATACGTTATACGTTATACGGCATACGTGATACATTATACGTTTTACGTTATATGTAATTCGTTATACGTTATACATTATACGTTATACGGTATACGTTCTAGGATATGCGTTATACGTTATACGTTATACGTTAAGCGTTATACGTTATACGTTATACGTTATACGTTATACGGTATACGTTATACGTTATTCGTTATACGTTATACGTTATACGTTATGCGTTATACGTTATAAGGTATACGTTATACGCTAAACGTTATACGTTATACGTTATACGTTATACGTTATACGTTATACGTTATACGTTATACGTTATACGTTATACGTTATACGTTATACGTTATACGTTATACGTTATACGTTATTCGCTATACGTTATACGTTACACGTTACACGTTATACGTTGTACGTAATACGTTATACGTTATACGTTATACGTTATACGGTATACGTTATACGTTATACATTATACGTTATACGTTTTACGTTATTCGTTATACGTTATACATTATACGTTATACGGTATACGTTATACGCTATACGTTATACGTTATACGTTATACGTTATACGTTATACGTTATACGTTATACGTTATTCGTTATACGTTATACGTTACACGTTACACGTTATACGTTGTACGTAATACGTTATACGTTATACGTTATACGTTATACGGTATACGTTATACGTTATTCGTTATACATTATACGTTATCCGTTATGCGTTATACGTTATAAGGTATACGTTATACGCTATACGTTATACGTTATACGTTATACGTTATACGTTATACGTTATACGTTATACGTTAGACGTTATACGTTATACGTTATACGTTATACGTTATACGTTATACGTTATACGTTATACGTTACACGTTATACGTTATACGCTATACGTTATACGTTATACGTTATACGTTATACGTTATACGTTATACGTTATACGGCATACGTGATACATTATACGTTTTACGTTATACGTAATTCGTTATACGTTATACATTATACGTTATACGGTATACGTTCTAGGATATGCGTTATACGTTATACGTTATACGTTATACGTTATACGTTATACGTTATGCGTTATACGTTATACGTTATACGTTATACGTTGTACGTTATACGTTATTCGCTATACGTTATACGTTACACGTTACACGTTATACGTTGTACGTAATACGTTATACGTTATACGTTATACGTTATACGGTATACGTTATACGTTATACGTTATTCGTTATACGTTATACGTTGCACGTTATACGTTATACGCTATACGTTATACGTTAGACGTTATAAGTTATAAGTCATACGTTATACGTTATACGTTATACGTTATACATTATACGTTATACGTTTTACGTTATTCGTTATACGTTATACATTATACGTTATACGGTATACGTTATACGCTATACGTTATACGTTATACGTTATACGTTATACGTTATACGTTGTACGACATATGTGATACATTATACGTTTTACGTTATACGTAATTCGTTATACGTTATACATTATACGTTATACGGTGTACGTTATACGTTATACGTTACACGTTACACGTTATACGTTGTACGTAATACGTTATACGTTATACGTTATACGTTATACGTTATACGTTATACGTTATACGTTATACGTTATACGTTATACGTTATACGTTATTCGTTATACGTTATACGTCATTCGCTATACGTTATACGTTATACGTTACACGTTACACGTTATACGTTGTACGTAATACGTTATACGTTATACGTTATACGTTATACGGTATACGTTATACGTTATACGTTATTCGTTATACGTTATACGTTATACGTTATACGTTATACGTTATACGTTATACGTTATACGGTATACGTTATACGCTATACGTTATACGTTATACGTTATACGTTATACGTTATACGTTATACGTTATACGTTATACGTTATACGTTATACGTTATACGCTATACGTTATACGTTATACGTTATACGTTATACGTTATACGTTATACGTTATACGTTATTCGTTATACGTTATACGTTACACGTTACACGTTATACGTTGTATGTAATACGTTATACGTTATACGTTATACGTTATACGGTATACGTTATACGTTATTCGTTATACGTTATACGTTATCCGTTATGCGTTATACGTTATAAGGTATACGTTATACGCTATACGTTATACGTTATACGTTATACGTTATACGTTATACGTTATACGTTATACGTTATACGTTATACGTTATACGGTATACGTTATACGTTATTCGTTATACGTTATACGTTATACGTTATGCGTTATACGTTATAAGGTATACGTTATACGCTATACGTTATACGTTATACGTTATACGTTATACGTTATACGTTATACGTTATACGTTATACGTTATACGTTATACGTTATACGTTATACGTTATACGTTATACGTTATTCGCTATACGTTATACGTTACACGTTACACGTTATACGTTGTACGTAATACGTTATACGTTATACGTTATACGTTATACGGTATACGTTATACGATATACATTATACGTTATACGTTTTACGTTATTCGTTATACGTTATACATTATACGTTATACGGTATACGTTATACGCTATACGTTATACGTTATACGTTATACGTTATACGTTATACGTTATACGTTATACGTTATACGTTATACGTTATACGTTATTCGTTATACGTTATACCTTACACGTTACACGTTATACGTTGTACGTAATACGTTATACGTTATACGTTATACGTTATACGGTATACGTTATACGTTATTCGTTATACATTATACGTTATTCGTTATGCGTTATACGTTATAAGGTATACGTTATACGCTATACGTTATACGTTATACGTTATACGTTATACGTTATACGTTATACGTTATACGTTATACGTTATACGTTATACGTTATACGTTATACGTTATACGTTATACGTTATACGTTATACGTTATACGTTATACGTTATACGTTACACGTTATACGTTATACGCTATACGTTATACGTTATACGTTATACGTTATACGTTATACGTTATACGGCATACGTGATACATTATACGTTTTACGTTATACGTAATTCGTTATACGTTATACGTTATACGTTATGCGTTATACGTTATAAGGTATACGTTATACGCTATACGTTATACGTTATACGTTATACGTTATACGTTATACGTTATACGTTATACGTTATACGTTGTACGTTATACGTTATACGTTATACGTTATACGTTATACGTAATTCGCTATACGTTATACGTTACACGTTACACGTTATACGTTGTACGTAATACGTTATACGTTATACGTTATACGTTATACGGTATACGTTATACGATATACATTATACGTTATACGTTTTACGTTATTCGATATACGTTATACATTATACGTTATACGGTATACGTTATACGTTATACGTTGTACGTTTTACATTATTCGTTATACGTTATACGTTTTACGTTATACATTATACGTTATACGTTATACGTTATACGTTATACGTTATACGTTATACGTTATACGTTATACGTTATACGTTATACGTTATACGTTATACGTTATACGTTATACGTTATACGTTATACGTTATACGTTATTCGTTATACGTTATACGTTATACGTTATACGTTATACGTTATACGTTATACGTTATACGTTATACGTTATACGTTATACGTTATACGCTATACGTTATACGTTATACGTTATGCGTTATACGTTATACGTTATACGTTATACGGCATACGTGATACATTATACGTTTTACGTTATACGTAATTCGTTATAGGTTATACATTATACGTTATACGGTATACGTTCTAGGATATGCGTTATACGTTATACGTTATACGTTAAGCGTTATACGTTATACGTTATATGTTATACGATATACGGTATACGTTATACGTTATTCGTTGTACGTTATACATTATACGTTATACGGTATACGTTCTAGGATATGCGTTATACGTTATACGTTATACGTTAAGCGTTATACGTTATACGTTATACGTTATACGTTATACATTATACGTTATTCGTTATACGTTATACGTTATACGTTATACGTTATACGTCATACGTTATACGTTATACGTTTTACGTTATTCGATATACGTTATACATTATACGTTATACGGTATACGTTATACGTTATACGTTGTACGTTTTACATTATTCGTTATACGTTATACGTTTTACGTTATACATTATACGTTATACGTTATACGTTATACGTTATACGTTATACGTTATACGTTATACGTTATACGTTATACGTTATACGTTATACGTTATACGTTATACGTTATACGTTATACGTTATTCGTTATACGTTATACGTTATACGTTATACGTTATACGTTATACGTTATACGTTATACGTTATACGTTATCCGTTATGCGCTATACGTTATAAGGTATACGTTATACGCTATACGTTATACGTTATACGTTATACGTTATACGTTATACATTATACGTTATACGTTATACGTTATACGTTATACGTTATACGTTATACGTTACACGTTACCCGTTACCTGTTATACGTTGTACGTAATACGTTTTACGTTATACGTTATACGTTATACGGTATACGTTATACGTTATTCGTTATACGTTATACGTTACACGTTACACGTTATACGTTGTACGTAATACGTTATACGTTATACGTTATACGTTATACGTTATACGTTATACGTTATACGTTATACGTTATACGTTATACGTTATACGTTATACGTTATACGTTATACGTTATTCGTTATACGCTATACGTTGCACGTTACACGTTAAACGTTGTACGTTATACGTTATACGTTATTCGTTATACGTTATACGTTACACGTTACCCGTTACCTGTTATACGTTGTACGTAATACGTTTTACGTTATACGTTATACGTTATACGGTATACGTTATACGTTATTCGTTATACGTTATACGTTATACGTTATACGTTATACGTTATACGGTATACGTTATACGCTATACGTTATACGTTATACGTTATACGTTATACGTTATACGTTATACGTTATACGTTATACGTTATACGTTATTCGTTATACGTTATACGTTATACGTTATACGTTATACGTTATACGTTACACGTTATACGTTTTACGTTATACGTAATTCGTTATACGTTATACATTATACGTTATACGGTATACGTTCTAGGATATGCGTTATACGTTATACGTTATACGTTAAGCGTTATACGTTATACGTTATACGTTATACGTTATACCTTATACGTTATACGTTACACGTTATACGTTATACGCTATACGTTGTACGTTATACGTTATACGTTATACGTTATACGGCATACGTGACACATTATACGTTTTACGTTATACGTAATTCGTTATACGTTACACGTTATACGTTATACGTTATACGTTATACGGCATACGTGATACATTATACGTTTTACGTTATACGTAATTCGTTATACGTTATACATTATACGTTATACGGTATACGTTCTAGGATATGCGTTATACGTTATACGGTATACGTTAAGCGTTATACGTTATACGTTATACGTTATACGTTATACATTATACGTTATTCGTTATACGTTATACGTTATACGTTATACGTTATACGTTATACGTTATACGTTATACGTTATTCGTTATACGTTATACATTATACGTTATACGGTATACGTTATACGCTATACGTTATACGTTATACGTTATATGTTATACGTTTTACGTTATACGTTATACGTTATACGTTATACGTTATACGTTATACGTTATACGTTATACGTTATACGTTATACGTTATTCGTTATACGTTATACGTTACACGTTACACGTTATACGTTGTACGTAATACGTTATACGTTATACGTTATACGTTATACGGTATACGTTATACGTTATACGGTATACGTTATACGCTATACGTTATACGTTATACGTTATACGTTATACGTTATACGTTATACGTTATACGTTATACGTTATACGTTATACGTTATACGTTATACGTTATACGTTATACGTTATACGTTATACGTTATACGTTATACGTTATACGTTATACGTTATACGTTATACGTTATACGTTATACGTTATACGTTATTCGTTATACGCTATACGTTGCACGTTACACGTTAAACGTTGTACGTTATACGTTATACGTTATTCGTTATACGTTATACGTTACACGTTGCCCGTTACCTGTTATACGTTGTACGTAATACGTTTTACGTTATACGTTATACGTTATACGGTATACGTTATACGTTATTCGTTATACGTTATACGTTATACGTTATACGTTATACGTTATACGGTATACGTTATACGCTATACGTTATACGTTATACGTTATACGTTATACGTTATACGTTATACGTTATACGTTATACGTTATACGTTATACGTTATACGTTATACGTTATTCGTTATACGTTATACGTTATACGTTATACGTTATACGTTATACGTTACACGTTATACGTTTTACGTTATACGTAATTCGTTATACGTTATACATTATACGTTATACGGTATACGTTCTAGGATATGCGTTATACGTTATACGTTATACGTTAAGCGTTATACGTTATACGTTATACGTTATACGTTATACCTTATACGTTATACGTTACACGTTATACGTTATACGCTATACGTTATACGTTATACGTTATACGTTATACGTTATACGGCATACGTGACACATTATACGTTTTACGTTATACGTAATTCGTTATACGTTACACGTTATACGTTATACGCTATACGTTATACGTTATACATTATACGTTATTCGTTATACGTTATACGTTATACGTTATACGTTATACGTTATACGTTATACGTTATACGTTATACGTTATACGTTATACGTTATTCGTTATACGTTATACATTATACGTTATACGGTATACGTTATACGCTATACGTTATACGTTATACGTTATACGTTATACGCTATACGTTATACGTTATACGTTATACGTTATACGTTATACGTTATACGTTATACGTTATACATTATACGTTATACGTTTTACGTTATTCGTTATACGTTATACATTATACGTTATACGGTATACGTTATACGCTATACGTTATACGTTATACGTTATATGTTATACGTTATACGTTATACGTTATACGTTACACGTTATACGTTATTCGTTATACGTTATACGTTACACGTTACACGTTATACGTTGTACGTAATACGTTATACGTTATACGTTATACGTTATACGTTATACGTTATACGTTATACGTTATACGTTACACGTTATACGTTATACGCTATACGTTATACGTTAGACGTTATACGTTATACGTTATACGTTATACGTTATACGTTATACGGCATACGTGATACATTATACGTTTTACGTTACACGTAATTCGTTATACGTTATACATTATACGTTATACGGAATACGTTATACGTTATACGTTATACGTTATACTTTATACGTTATACGTTATACGTTATACGTTATACGTTATACGTTATACGTTATACGTTATACGTTATACGTTATACGTTATACGTTATACGTTATACGTTATACGTTATACGTTATACGTTATACGTTATACGTTATACGTTATACGTTATACGTTATACGTTATTCGTTATACGTTATACGTTACACGTTACACGTTATACGTTGTACGTAATACGTTATACGTTATACGTTATACGTTATACGTTATACGTTATACGTTATACGTTATACGTAATACGTTACACGTTATACGTTATACGCTATACGTTATACGTTAGACGTTATACGTTATACGTTATACGTTATACGTTATACGTTATTCGTTATACGTTATACGTTATTCGTTATACGCTATACGTTGCACGTTACACGTTAAACGTTGTACGTTATACGTTATACGTTATTCGTTATACGTTATACGTTACACGTTGCCCGTTACCTGTTATACGTTGTACGTAATACGTTTTACGTTATACGTTATACGTTATACGGTATACGTTATACGTTATTCGTTATACGTTATACGTTATACGTTATACGTTATACGTTATACGGTATACGTTATACGCTATACGTTATACGTTATACGTTATACGTTATACGTTATACGTTATACGTTATACGTTATACGTTATACGTTATACGTTATACGTTATACGTTATTCGTTATACGTTATACGTTATACGTTATACGTTATACGTTATACGTTACACGTTATACGTTATACGTTATACGTTATACGTTATACGTTATACGTTATACGTTATACGTTATACGTTATTCGTTATACGCTATACGTTGCACGTTACACGTTAAACGTTGTACGTTATACGTTATACGTTATTCGTTATACGTTATACGTTACACGTTGCCCGTTACCTGTTATACGTTGTACGTAATACGTTTTACGTTACACGTTATACGTTATACGCTATACGTTATACGTTATACGTTATACGTTATACGTTATACGTTATACGTTATACGGCATACGTGATACATTATACGTTTTACGTTATACGTAATTCGTTATACGTTATACATTATACGTTATACGGTATACGTTCTAGGATATGCGTTATACGTTATACGTTATACGTTAAGCGTTATACGTTATACGTTATACGTGATACATTATACGTATTACGTTATACGCAATTCGTTATACGTTATACATTATACGTTATACGGTATACGTTATACGTTATACGTTATACGTTATACGTTATACGTTATACGTTATACGGCATACGTGATACATTATACGTTTTACGTTATACGTAATTCGTTATACGTTATACATTATACGTTATACGGTATACGTTCTAGGATATGCGTTATACGTTATACGTTATACGTTAAGCGTTATACGTTATACGTTATACGTTATACGTTATACGTTATTCGTTATACGTTATACGTTATACGTTATACGTTATACGTTATACGTTATACGTTATACGTTATACGTTATACGTTATACGTTATACGTTATACGTTACACGTTATACGTTATACGTTATACGTTATTCGTCATATGTTATACGTTATACGTTATACGTTATACGGCATACGTGATACATTATACGTTTTACGTTATACGTAATTCGTTATACGTTATACATTATACGTTATACGGTATACGTTCTAGGATATGCGTTATACGTTATACGTTATACGTTAAGCGTTATACGTTATACGTTATACGTGATACATTATACGTATTACGTTATACGCAATTCGTTATACGTTATACATTATACGTTATACGGTATACGTTCTAGGATATGCGTTATACGTTATACGTTATACGTTAAGCGTTATACGTTATACGTTATACGTTATACGTTATACATTATACGTTATTCGTTATACGTTATACGTTATACGTTATACGTCATACGTTATACGTTATACGTTTTACGTTATTCGTTATACGTTATACATTATACGTTATACGGTATACGTTATACGTTATACGTTGTACGTTGTACGTTATTCGTTATACGTTATACGTTTTACGTTATACATTATACGTTATACGTTATACGTTATACGTTATACGTTATACGTTATACGTTATACGTTATACGTTATACGTTATACGTTATACGTTATACATTATACGTTATACGTTTTACGTTATTCGTTATACGTTATACATTATACGTTATACGGTATACGTTATACGCTATACGTTATACGTTATACGTTATACGTTATACGTTATACGTTATACGTTATTCGTTATACGTTATACGTTACACGTTACACGTTATACGTTGTACGTAATACGTTATACGTTATACGTTATACGTTATACGGTATACGTTATACGTTATTCGTTATACGTTATACGTTATCCGTTATGCGTTTTACGTTATAAGGTATACGTTATACGCTATACGTTATACGTTATACGTTATACTTTATACGTTATACGTTATACGTTATACGTTATACGTTATACGTTATACGTTATACGTTATACGTTATACGTTATACGTTATACGTTATACGTTATACGTTACACGTTTTACGTTATACGCTATACGTTATACGTTATACGTTATACGTTATACGTTATACGTTATACGGCATACGTGATACATTATACGTTTTACGTTATACGTAATTCGTTATACGTTATACATTATACGTTATACGGTATACGTTCTAGGATATGCGTTATACGTTATACGTTATACGTTAAGCGTTATACGTTATACGTTATACGTTATACGTTATACGGTATACGTTATACGTTATTCGTTATACGTTATACGTTATACGTTATGCGTTATACGTTATAAGGTATACGTTATACGCTATACGTTATACGTTATACGTTATACGTTATACGTTATACGTTATACGTTATACGTTATACGTTATACGTTATACGTTATACGTTATACGTTATACGTTATACGTTATACGTTATTCGCTATACGTTATACGTTACACGTTACACGTTATACGTTGTACGTAATACGTTATACGTTATACGTTATACGTTATACGGTATACGTTATACGTTATACATTATACGTTATACGTTTTACGTTATTCGTTATACGTTATACATTATACGTTATACGGTATACGTTATACGCTATACGTTATACGTTATACGTTATACGTTATACGTTATACGTTATACGTTATACGTTATTCGTTATACGTTATACGTTACACGTTACACGTTATACGTTGTACGTAATACGTTATACGTTATACGTTATACGTTATACGGTATACGTTATACGTTATTCGTTATACATTATACGTTATCCGTTATGCGTTATACGTTATAAGGTATACGTTATACGCTATACGTTATACGTTATACGTTATACGTTATACGTTATACGTTATACGTTATACGTTAGACGTTATACGTTATACGTTATACGTTATACGTTATACGTTATACGTTATACGTTATACGTTACACGTTATACGTTATACGCTATACGTTATACGTTATACGTTATACGTTATACGGCATACGTGATACATTATACGTTTTACGTTATACGTAATTCGTTATACGTTATACATTATACGTTATACGTTATACGGTATACGTTATACGTTATACGTTATTCGTTATACGTTATACGTTGCACGTTATACGTTATACGCTATACGTTATACGTTAGACGTTATAAGTTATAAGTCATACGTTATACGTTATACGTTATACGTTATACATTATACGTTATACGTTTTACGTTATTCGTTATACGTTATACATTATACGTTATACGGTATACGTTATACGCTATACGTTATACGTTATACGTTATACGTTATACGTTATACGTTGTACGACATATGTGATACATTATACGTTTTACGTTATACGTAATTCGTTATACGTTATACATTATACGTTATACGGTGTACGTTATACGTTATACGTTACACGTTACACGTTATACGTTGTACGTAATACGTTATACGTTATACGTTATACGTTATACGTTATACGTTATACGTTATACGTTATACGTTATACGTTATACGTTATACGTTATTCGTTATACGTTATACGTCATTCGCTATACGTTATACGTTATACGTTACACGTTACACGTTATACGTTGTACGTAATACGTTATACGTTATACGTTATACGTTATACGGTATACGTTATACGTTATACGTTATTCGTTATACGTTATACGTTATACGTTATACGTTATACGTTATACGTTATACGTTATACGGTATACGTTATACGCTATACGTTATACGTTATACGTTATACGTTATACGTTATACGTTATACGTTATACGTTATACGTTATACGTTATACGTTATACGCTATACGTTATACGTTATACGTTATACGTTATACGTTATACGTTATACGTTATACGTTATTCGTTATACGTTATACGTTACACGTTACACGTTATACGTTGTATGTAATACGTTATACGTTATACGTTATACGTTATACGGTATACGTTATACGTTATTCGTTATACGTTATACGTTATCCGTTATGCGTTATACGTTATAAGGTATACGTTATACGCTATACGTTATACGTTATACGTTATACGTTATACGTTATACGTTATACGTTATACGTTATACGTTATACGTTATACGGTATACGTTATACGTTATTCGTTATACGTTATACGTTATACGTTATGCGTTATACGTTATAAGGTATACGTTATACGCTATACGTTATACGTTATACGTTATACGTTATACGTTATACGTTATACGTTATACGTTATACGTTATACGTTATACGTTATACGTTATACGTTATACGTTATACGTTATTCGCTATACGTTATACGTTACACGTTACACGTTATACGTTGTACGTAATACGTTATACGTTATACGTTATACGTTATACGGTATACGTTATACGATATACATTATACGTTATACGTTTTACGTTATTCGTTATACGTTATACATTATACGTTATACGGTATACGTTATACGCTATACGTTATACGTTATACGTTATACGTTATACGTTATACGTTATACGTTATACGTTATACGTTATACGTTATACGTTATTCGTTATACGTTATACCTTACACGTTACACGTTATACGTTGTACGTAATACGTTATACGTTATACGTTATACGTTATACGGTATACGTTATACGTTATTCGTTATACATTATACGTTATTCGTTATGCGTTATACGTTATAAGGTATACGTTATACGCTATACGTTATACGTTATACGTTATACGTTATACGTTATACGTTATACGTTATACGTTATACGTTATACGTTATACGTTATACGTTATACGTTATACGTTATACGTTATACGTTATACGTTATACGTTATACGTTATACGTTACACGTTATACGTTATACGCTATACGTTATACGTTATACGTTATACGTTATACGTTATACGTTATACGGCATACGTGATACATTATACGTTTTACGTTATACGTAATTCGTTATACGTTATACGTTATACGTTATGCGTTATACGTTATAAGGTATACGTTATACGCTATACGTTATACGTTATACGTTATACGTTATACGTTATACGTTATACGTTATACGTTATACGTTGTACGTTATACGTTATACGTTATACGTTATACGTTATACGTAATTCGCTATACGTTATACGTTACACGTTACACGTTATACGTTGTACGTAATACGTTATACGTTATACGTTATACGTTATACGGTATACGTTATACGATATACATTATACGTTATACGTTTTACGTTATTCGATATACGTTATACATTATACGTTATACGGTATACGTTATACGTTATACGTTGTACGTTTTACATTATTCGTTATACGTTATACGTTTTACGTTATACATTATACGTTATACGTTATACGTTATACGTTATACGTTATACGTTATACGTTATACGTTATACGTTATACGTTATACGTTATACGTTATACGTTATACGTTATACGTTATACGTTATACGTTATACGTTATTCGTTATACGTTATACGTTATACGTTATACGTTATACGTTATACGTTATACGTTATACGTTATACGTTATACGTTATACGTTATACGCTATACGTTATACGTTATACGTTATGCGTTATACGTTATACGTTATACGTTATACGGCATACGTGATACATTATACGTTTTACGTTATACGTAATTCGTTATACGTTATACATTATACGTTATACGGTATACGTTCTAGGATATGCGTTATACGTTATACGTTATACGTTAAGCGTTATACGTTATACGTTATATGTTATACGTTATACGGTATACGTTATACGTTATTCGTTGTACGTTATACATTATACGTTATACGGTATACGTTCTAGGATATGCGTTATACGTTATACGTTATACGTTAAGCGTTATACGTTATACGTTATACGTTATACGTTATACATTATACGTTATTCGTTATACGTTATACGTTATACGTTATACGTTATACGTCATACGTTATACGTTATACGTTTTACGTTATTCGATATACGTTATACATTATACGTTATACGGTATACGTTATACGTTATACGTTGTACGTTTTACATTATTCGTTATACGTTATACGTTTTACGTTATACATTATACGTTATACGTTATACGTTATACGTTATACGTTATACGTTATACGTTATACGTTATACGTTATACGTTATACGTTATACGTTATACGTTATACGTTATACGTTATACGTTATTCGTTATACGTTATACGTTATACGTTATACGTTATACGTTATACGTTATACGTTATACGTTATACGTTATCCGTTATGCGCTATACGTTATAAGGTATACGTTATACGCTATACGTTATACGTTATACGTTATACGTTATACGTTATACATTATACGTTATACGTTATACGTTATACGTTATACGTTATACGTTATACGTTACACGTTACCCGTTACCTGTTATACGTTGTACGTAATACGTTTTACGTTATACGTTATACGTTATACGGTATACGTTATACGTTATTCGTTATACGTTATACGTTACACGTTACACGTTATACGTTGTACGTAATACGTTATACGTTATACGTTATACGTTATACGTTATACGTTATACGTTATACGTTATACGTTATACGTTATACGTTATACGTTATACGTTATACGTTATACGTTATTCGTTATACGCTATACGTTGCACGTTACACGTTAAACGTTGTACGTTATACGTTATACGTTATTCGTTATACGTTATACGTTACACGTTACCCGTTACCTGTTATACGTTGTACGTAATACGTTTTACGTTATACGTTATACGTTATACGGTATACGTTATACGTTATTCGTTATACGTTATACGTTATACGTTATACGTTATACGTTATACGGTATACGTTATACGCTATACGTTATACGTTATTCGTTGTACGTTATACATTATACGTTATACGGTATACGTTCTAGGATATGCGTTATACGTTATACGTTATACGTTAAGCGTTATACGTTATACGTTATACGTTATACGTTATACATTATACGTTATTCGTTATACGTTATACGTTATACGTTATACGTTATACGTCATACGTTATACGTTATACGTTTTACGTTATTCGATATACGTTATACATTATACGTTATACGGTATACGTTATACGTTATACGTTGTACGTTTTACATTATTCGTTATACGTTATACGTTTTACGTTATACATTATACGTTATACGTTATACGTTATACGTTATACGTTATACGTTATACGTTATACGTTATACGTTATACGTTATACGTTATACGTTATACGTTATACGTTATACGTTATACGTTATTCGTTATACGTTATACGTTATACGTTATACGTTATACGTTATACGTTATACGTTATACGTTATACGTTATCCGTTATGCGCTATACGTTATAAGGTATACGTTATACGCTATACGTTATACGTTATACGTTATACGTTATACGTTATACATTATACGTTATACGTTATACGTTATACGTTATACGTTATACGTTATACGTTACACGTTACCCGTTACCTGTTATACGTTGTACGTAATACGTTTTACGTTATACGTTATACGTTATACGGTATACGTTATACGTTATTCGTTATACGTTATACGTTACACGTTACACGTTATACGTTGTACGTAATACGTTATACGTTATACGTTATACGTTATACGTTATACGTTATACGTTATACGTTATACGTTATACGTTATACGTTATACGTTATACGTTATACGTTATACGTTATTCGTTATACGCTATACGTTGCACGTTACACGTTAAACGTTGTACGTTATACGTTATACGTTATTCGTTATACGTTATACGTTACACGTTACCCGTTACCTGTTATACGTTGTACGTAATACGTTTTACGTTATACGTTATACGTTATACGGTATACGTTATACGTTATTCGTTATACGTTATACGTTATACGTTATACGTTATACGTTATACGGTATACGTTATACGCTATACGTTATACGTTATACGTTATACGTTATACGTTATACGTTATACGTTATACGTTATACGTTATACGTTATTCGTTATACGTTATACGTTATACGTTATACGTTATACGTTATACGTTACACGTTATACGTTTTACGTTATACGTAATTCGTTATACGTTATACATTATACGTTATACGGTATACGTTCTAGGATATGCGTTATACGTTATACGTTATACGTTAAGCGTTATACGTTATACGTTATACGTTATACGTTATACCTTATACGTTATACGTTACACGTTATACGTTATACGCTATACGTTGTACGTTATACGTTATACGTTATACGTTATACGGCATACGTGACACATTATACGTTTTACGTTATACGTAATTCGTTATACGTTACACGTTATACGTTATACGTTATACGTTATACGGCATACGTGATACATTATACGTTTTACGTTATACGTAATTCGTTATACGTTATACATTATACGTTATACGGTATACGTTCTAGGATATGCGTTATACGTTATACGGTATACGTTAAGCGTTATACGTTATACGTTATACGTTATACGTTATACATTATACGTTATTCGTTATACGTTATACGTTATACGTTATACGTTATACGTTATACGTTATACGTTATACGTTATACGTTATTCGTTATACGTTATACATTATACGTTATACGGTATACGTTATACGCTATACGTTATACGTTATACGTTATATGTTATACGTTTTACGTTATACGTTATACGTTATACGTTATACGTTATACGTTATACGTTATACGTTATACGTTATACGTTATACGTTATTCGTTATACGTTATACGTTACACGTTACACGTTATACGTTGTACGTAATACGTTATACGTTATACGTTATACGTTATACGGTATACGTTATACGTTATACGGTATACGTTATACGCTATACGTTATACGTTATACGTTATACGTTATACGTTATACGTTATACGTTATACGTTATACGTTATACGTTATACGTTATACGTTATACGTTATACGTTATACGTTATACGTTATACGTTATACGTTATACGTTATACGTTATACGTTATACGTTATACGTTATACGTTATACGTTATACGTTATTCGTTATACGCTATACGTTGCACGTTACACGTTAAACGTTGTACGTTATACGTTATACGTTATTCGTTATACGTTATACGTTACACGTTGCCCGTTACCTGTTATACGTTGTACGTAATACGTTTTACGTTATACGTTATACGTTATACGGTATACGTTATACGTTATTCGTTATACGTTATACGTTATACGTTATACGTTATACGTTATACGGTATACGTTATACGCTATACGTTATACGTTATACGTTATACGTTATACGTTATACGTTATACGTTATACGTTATACGTTATACGTTATACGTTATACGTTATACGTTATTCGTTATACGTTATACGTTATACGTTATACGTTATACGTTATACGTTACACGTTATACGTTTTACGTTATACGTAATTCGTTATACGTTATACATTATACGTTATACGGTATACGTTCTAGGATATGCGTTATACGTTATACGTTATACGTTAAGCGTTATACGTTATACGTTATACGTTATACGTTATACCTTATACGTTATACGTTACACGTTATACGTTATACGCTATACGTTATACGTTATACGTTATACGTTATACGTTATACGGCATACGTGACACATTATACGTTTTACGTTATACGTAATTCGTTATACGTTACACGTTATACGTTATACGCTATACGTTATACGTTATACATTATACGTTATTCGTTATACGTTATACGTTATACGTTATACGTTATACGTTATACGTTATACGTTATACGTTATACGTTATACGTTATACGTTATTCGTTATACGTTATACATTATACGTTATACGGTATACGTTATACGCTATACGTTATACGTTATACGTTATACGTTATACGCTATACGTTATACGTTATACGTTATACGTTATACGTTATACGTTATACGTTATACGTTATACATTATACGTTATACGTTTTACGTTATTCGTTATACGTTATACATTATACGTTATACGGTATACGTTATACGCTATACGTTATACGTTATACGTTATATGTTATACGTTATACGTTATACGTTATACGTTACACGTTATACGTTATTCGTTATACGTTATACGTTACACGTTACACGTTATACGTTGTACGTAATACGTTATACGTTATACGTTATACGTTATACGTTATACGTTATACGTTATACGTTATACGTTACACGTTATACGTTATACGCTATACGTTATACGTTAGACGTTATACGTTATACGTTATACGTTATACGTTATACGTTATACGGCATACGTGATACATTATACGTTTTACGTTACACGTAATTCGTTATACGTTATACATTATACGTTATACGGAATACGTTATACGTTATACGTTATACGTTATACTTTATACGTTATACGTTATACGTTATACGTTATACGTTATACGTTATACGTTATACGTTATACGTTATACGTTATACGTTATACGTTATACGTTATACGTTATACGTTATACGTTATACGTTATACGTTATACGTTATACGTTATACGTTATACGTTATACGTTATTCGTTATACGTTATACGTTACACGTTACACGTTATACGTTGTACGTAATACGTTATACGTTATACGTTATACGTTATACGTTATACGTTATACGTTATACGTTATACGTAATACGTTACACGTTATACGTTATACGCTATACGTTATACGTTAGACGTTATACGTTATACGTTATACGTTATACGTTATACGTTATTCGTTATACGTTATACGTTATTCGTTATACGCTATACGTTGCACGTTACACGTTAAACGTTGTACGTTATACGTTATACGTTATTCGTTATACGTTATACGTTACACGTTGCCCGTTACCTGTTATACGTTGTACGTAATACGTTTTACGTTATACGTTATACGTTATACGGTATACGTTATACGTTATTCGTTATACGTTATACGTTATACGTTATACGTTATACGTTATACGGTATACGTTATACGCTATACGTTATACGTTATACGTTATACGTTATACGTTATACGTTATACGTTATACGTTATACGTTATACGTTATACGTTATACGTTATACGTTATTCGTTATACGTTATACGTTATACGTTATACGTTATACGTTATACGTTACACGTTATACGTTATACGTTATACGTTATACGTTATACGTTATACGTTATACGTTATACGTTATACGTTATTCGTTATACGCTATACGTTGCACGTTACACGTTAAACGTTGTACGTTATACGTTATACGTTATTCGTTATACGTTATACGTTACACGTTGCCCGTTACCTGTTATACGTTGTACGTAATACGTTTTACGTTATACGTTATACGTTATACGGTATACGTTATACGTTATTCGTTATACGTTATACGTTATACGTTATACGTTATACGTTATACGGTATACGTTATACGCTATACGTTATACGTTATACGTTATACGTTATACGTTATACGTTATACGTTATACGTTATACGTTATACGTTATACGTTATACGTTATACGTTATTCGTTATACGTTATACGTTATACGTTATACGTTATACGTTATACGTTACACGTTATACGTTTTACGTTATACGTAATTCGTTATACGTTATACATTATACGTTATACGGTATACGTTCTAGGATATGCGTTATACGTTATACGTTATACGTTAAGCGTTATACGTTATACGTTATACGTTATACGTTATACCTTATACGTTATACGTTACACGTTATACGTTATACGCTATACGTTATACGTTATACGTTATACGTTATACGTTATACGGCATACGTGACACATTATACGTTTTACGTTATACGTAATTCGTTATACGTTACACGTTATACGTTATACGCTATACGTTATACGTTATACATTATACGTTATTCGTTATACGTTACACGTTGCCCGTTACCTGTTATACGTTGTACGTAATACGTTTTACGTTATACGTTATACGTTATACGGTATACGTTATACGTTATTCGTTATACGTTATACGTTATACGTTATACGTTATACGTTATACGGTATACGTTATACGCTATACGTTATACGTTATACGTTATACGTTATACGTTATACGTTATACGTTATACGTTATACGTTATACGTTATACGTTATACGTTATACGTTATTCGTTATACGTTATACGTTATACGTTATACGTTATACGTTATACGTTACACGTTATACGTTTTACGTTATACGTAATTCGTTATACGTTATACATTATACGTTATACGGTATACGTTCTAGGATATGCGTTATACGTTATACGTTATACGTTAAGCGTTATACGTTATACGTTATACGTTATACGTTATACCTTATACGTTATACGTTACACGTTATACGTTATACGCTATACGTTATACGTTATACGTTATACGTTATACGTTATACGGCATACGTGACACATTATACGTTTTACGTTATACGTAATTCGTTATACGTTACACGTTATACGTTATACGCTATACGTTATACGTTATACATTATACGTTATTCGTTATACGTTATACGTTATACGTTATACGTTATACGTTATACGTTATACGTTATACGTTATACGTTATACGTTATTCGTTATACGTTATACATTATACGTTATACGGTATACGTTATACGCTATACGTTATACGTTATACGTTATACGTTATACGCTATACGTTATACGTTATACGTTATACGTTATACGTTATACGTTATACGTTATACGTTATACATTATACGTTATACGTTTTACGTTATTCGTTATACGTTATACATTATACGTTATACGGTATACGTTATACGCTATACGTTATACGTTATACGTTATATGTTATACGTTATACGTTATACGTTATACGTTACACGTTATACGTTATTCGTTATACGTTATACGTTACACGTTACACGTTATACGTTGTACGTAATACGTTATACGTTATACGTTATACGTTATACGTTATACGTTATACGTTATACGTTATACGTTACACGTTATACGTTATACGCTATACGTTATACGTTAGACGTTATACGTTATACGTTATACGTTATACGTTATACGTTATACGGCATACGTGATACATTATACGTTTTACGTTACACGTAATTCGTTATACGTTATACATTATACGTTATACGGAATACGTTATACGTTATACGTTATACGTTATACTTTATACGTTATACGTTATACGTTATACGTTATACGTTATACGTTATACGTTATACGTTATACGTTATACGTTATACGTTATACGTTATACGTTATACGTTATACGTTATACGTTATACGTTATACGTTATACGTTATACGTTATACGTTATACGTTATTCGTTATACGTTATACGTTACACGTTACACGTTATACGTTGTACGTAATACGTTATACGTTATACGTTATACGTTATACGTTATACGTTATACGTTATACGTTATACGTAATACGTTACACGTTATACGTTATACGCTATACGTTATACGTTAGACGTTATACGTTATACGTTATACGTTATACGTTATACGTTATTCGTTATACGTTATACGTTATTCGTTATACGCTATACGTTGCACGTTACACGTTAAACGTTGTACGTTATACGTTATACGTTATTCGTTATACGTTATACGTTACACGTTGCCCGTTACCTGTTATACGTTGTACGTAATACGTTTTACGTTATACGTTATACGTTATACGGTATACGTTATACGTTATTCGTTATACGTTATACGTTATACGTTATACGTTATACGTTATACGGTATACGTTATACGCTATACGTTATACGTTATACGTTATACGTTATACGTTATACGTTATACGTTATACGTTATACGTTATACGTTATACGTTATACGTTATACGTTATTCGTTATACGTTATACGTTATACGTTATACGTTATACGTTATACGTTACACGTTATACGTTATACGTTATACGTTATACGTTATACGTTATACGTTATACGTTATACGTTATACGTTATTCGTTATACGCTATACGTTGCACGTTACACGTTAAACGTTGTACGTTATACGTTATACGTTATTCGTTATACGTTATACGTTACACGTTGCCCGTTACCTGTTATACGTTGTACGTAATACGTTTTACGTTATACGTTATACGTTATACGGTATACGTTATACGTTATTCGTTATACGTTATACGTTATACGTTATACGTTATACGTTATACGGTATACGTTATACGCTATACGTTATACGTTATACGTTATACGTTATACGTTATACGTTATACGTTATACGTTATACGTTATACGTTATACGTTATACGTTATACGTTATTCGTTATACGTTATACGTTATACGTTATACGTTATACGTTATACGTTACACGTTATACGTTTTACGTTATACGTAATTCGTTATACGTTATACATTATACGTTATACGGTATACGTTCTAGGATATGCGTTATACGTTATACGTTATACGTTAAGCGTTATACGTTATACGTTATACGTTATACGTTATACCTTATACGTTATACGTTACACGTTATACGTTATACGCTATACGTTATACGTTATACGTTATACGTTATACGTTATACGGCATACGTGACACATTATACGTTTTACGTTATACGTAATTCGTTATACGTTACACGTTATACGTTATACGCTATACGTTATACGTTATACATTATACGTTATTCGTTATACGTTATACGTTATACGTTATACGTTATACGTTATACGTTATACGTTATACGTTATACGTTATACGTTATACGTTATTCGTTATACGTTATACATTATACGTTATACGGTATACGTTATACGCTATACGTTATACGTTATACGTTATACGTTATACGCTATACGTTATACGTTATACGTTATACGTTATACGTTATACGTTATACGTTATACGTTATACATTATACGTTATACGTTTTACGTTATTCGTTATACGTTATACATTATACGTTATACGGTATACGTTATACGCTATACGTTATACGTTATACGTTATATGTTATACGTTATACGTTATACGTTATACGTTACACGTTATACGTTATTCGTTATACGTTATACGTTACACGTTACACGTTATACGTTGTACGTAATACGTTATACGTTATACGTTATACGTTATACGTTATACGTTATACGTTATACGTTATACGTTACACGTTATACGTTATACGCTATACGTTATACGTTAGACGTTATACGTTATACGTTATACGTTATACGTTATACGTTATACGGCATACGTGATACATTATACGTTTTACGTTACACGTAATTCGTTATACGTTATACATTATACGTTATACGGAATACGTTATACGTTATACGTTATACGTTATACTTTATACGTTATACGTTATACGTTATACGTTATACGTTATACGTTATACGTTATACGTTATACGTTATACGTTATACGTTATACGTTATACGTTATACGTTATACGTTATACGTTATACGTTATACGTTATACGTTATACGTTATACGTTATACGTTATTCGTTATACGTTATACGTTACACGTTACACGTTATACGTTGTACGTAATACGTTATACGTTATACGTTATACGTTATACGTTATACGTTATACGTTATACGTAATACGTTACACGTTATACGTTATACGCTATACGTTATACGTTAGACGTTATACGTTATACGTTATACGTTATACGTTATACGTTATTCGTTATACGTTATACGTTATACGTTATACGTTATACGTTATACGTTACACGTTATACGTTTTACGTTATACGTAATTCGTTATACGTTATACATTATACGTTATACGGTATACGTTCTAGGATATGCGTTATACGTTATACGTTATACGTTAAGCGTTATACGTTATACGTTATACGTTATACGTTATACCTTATACGTTATACGTTACACGTTATACGTTATACGCTATACGTTGTACGTTATACGTTATACGTTATACGTTATACGGCATACGTGACACATTATACGTTTTACGTTATACGTAATTCGTTATACGTTACACGTTATACGTTATACGTTATACGTTATACGGCATACGTGATACATTATACGTTTTACGTTATACGTAATTCGTTATACGTTATACATTATACGTTATACGGTATACGTTCTAGGATATGCGTTATACGTTATACGGTATACGTTAAGCGTTATACGTTATACGTTATACGTTATACGTTATACATTATACGTTATTCGTTATACGTTATACGTTATACGTTATACGTTATACGTTATACGTTATACGTTATACGTTATTCGTTATACGTTATACATTATACGTTATACGGTATACGTTATACGCTATACGTTATACGTTATACGTTATATGTTATACGTTTTACGTTATACGTTATACGTTATACGTTATACGTTATACGTTATACGTTATACGATATACGTTATACGTTATACGTTATTCGTTATACGTTATACGTTACACGTTACACGTTATACGTTGTACGTAATACGTTATACGTTATACGTTATACGTTATACGGTATACGTTATACGTTATACGGTATACGTTATACGCTATACGTTATACGTTATACGTTATACGTTATACGTTATACGTTATACGTTATACGTTATACGTTATACGTTATACGTTATACGTTATACGTTATACGTTATACGTTATACGTTATACGTTATACGTTATACGTTATACGTTATACGTTATACGTTATACGTTATACGTTATTCGTTATACGCTATACGTTGCACGTTACACGTTAAACGTTGTACGTTATACGTTATACGTTATTCGTTATACGTTATACGTTACACGTTGCCCGTTACCTGTTATACGTTGTACGTAATACGTTTTACGTTATACGTTATACGTTATACGGTATACGTTATACGTTATTCGTTATACGTTATACGTTATACGTTATACGTTATACGTTATACGGTATACGTTATACGCTATACGTTATACGTTATACGTTATACGTTATACGTTATACGTTATACGTTATACGTTATACGTTATACGTTATACGTTATACGTTATACGTTATTCGTTATACGTTATACGTTATACGTTATACGTTATACGTTATACGTTACACGTTATACGTTTTACGTTATACGTAATTCGTTATACGTTATACATTATACGTTATACGGTATACGTTCTAGGATATGCGTTATACGTTATACGTTATACGTTAAGCGTTATACGTTATACGTTATACGTTATACGTTATACCTTATACGTTATACGTTACACGTTATACGTTATACGCTATACGTTATACGTTATACGTTATACGTTATACGTTATACGGCATACGTGACACATTATACGTTTTACGTTATACGTAATTCGTTATACGTTACACGTTATACGTTATACGCTATACGTTATACGTTATACATTATACGTTATTCGTTATACGTTATACGTTATACGTTATACGTTATACGTTATACGTTATACGTTATACGTTATACGTTATACGTTATACGTTATTCGTTATACGTTATACATTATACGTTATACGGTATACGTTATACGCTATACGTTATACGTTATACGTTATACGTTATACGCTATACGTTATACGTTATACGTTATACGTTATACGTTATACGTTATACGTTATACGTTATACATTATACGTTATACGTTTTACGTTATTCGTTATACGTTATACATTATACGTTATACGTTATACGTTATACGTTATACGTTATTCGTTATACGTTATACGTTATACGTTATACGTTAGACGTTATACGTTACACGTTATACGTTTTACGTTATACGCTATACGTTATACGTTATACGTTATACGTTATACGTTATACGTTATACGTTATACGTTATACGTTACACGTTATACGTTATACGCTATACGTTATACGTTAGACGTTATACGTTATACGTTATACGTTATACGTTATACGTTATACGGCATACGTGATACATTATACGTTTTACGTTACACGTAATTCGTTATACGTTATACATTATACGTTATACGGAATACGTTATACGTTATACGTTATACGTTATACTTTATACGTTATACGTTATACGTTATACGTTATACGTTATACGTTATACGTTATACGTTATACGTTATACGTTATACGTTATACGTTATACGTTATACGTTATACGTTATACGTTATACGTTATACGTTATTCGTTATACGTTATACGTTACACGTTACACGTTATACGTTGTACGTAATACGTTATACGTTATACGTTATACGTTATACGTTATACGTTATACGTTATACGTAATACGTTACACGTTATACGTTATACGCTATACGTTATACGTTAGACGTTATACGTTATACGTTATACGTTATACGTTATACGTTATACGTTATACGGCATACGTGATACATTATACGTTTTACGTTACACGTAATTCGTTATACGTTATACATTATACGTTATACGGAATACGTTATACGTTATACGTTATACGTTATACGTTATACGTTATACGTTATACGGTATACGTTATACGTCATTCGTTATACGTTATACGTTATACGTTATACGTTATACGTTATACATTATACGTTATACGTTTTACGTTATTCGTTATACGTTACACGTTATACGTTGTACGTAATACGTTATACGTTATACGTTATACGTTATACGGTATACGTTATACGTCATTCGTTATACGTTATACGTTATACGTTATACGTTATACGTTATACGTTATACGTTATACGTTATACGTTATACGTTATACGTTATACGTTATACGTTATACGTTATACGTTATACGTTATACGTTATACGTTATTCGTTATACGCTATACGTTGCACGTTACACGTTAAACGTTGTACGTTATACGTTATACGTTATTCGTTATACGTTATACGTTACACGTTACCCGTTACCTGTTATACGTTGTACGTAATACGTTTTACGTTATACGTTATACGTTATACGGTATACGTTATACGTTATTCGTTATACGTTATACGTTATACGTTATACGTTATACGTTATACGGTATACGTTATACGCTATACGTTATACGTTATACGTTATACGGTATACGTAATACGTTATACGTTATACGTTATACGTTATACGTTATACGTTATACGTTATACGTTATTCGTTATACGTTATACGTTATACGTTATACGTTAGACGTTATACGTTACACGTTATACGTTTTACGTTATACGTAATTCGTTATACGTTATACATTATACGTTATACGGTATACGTTCTAGGATATGCGTTATACGTTATACGTTATACGTTAAGCGTTATACGTTATACGTTATACGTTATACGTTATACCTTATACGTTATACGTTACACGTTATACGTTATACGCTATACGTTATACGTTATACGTTATACGTTATACGTTATACGGCATACGTGACACATTATACGTTTTACGTTATACGTAATTCGTTATACGTTACACGTTATACGTTATACGCTATACGTTATACGTTATACGTTATACGTTATACGTTATACGTTATACGGCATACGTGATACATTATACGTTTTACGTTATACGTAATTCGTTATACGTTATACATTATACGTTATACGGTATACGTTCTAGGATATGCGTTATACGTTATACGTTATACGTTAAGCGTTATACGTTATACGTTATACGTTATACGTTATACATTATACGTTATTCGTTATACGTTATACGTTATACTTTATACGTTATACGTTATACGTTATACGTTATACGTTATACGTTATTCGTTATACGTTATACATTATACGTTATACGGTATACGTTATACGCTATACGTTATACGTTATACGTTATATGTTATACGTTTTACGTTATACGTTATACGTTATACGTTATACGTTATACGTTATTCGTTATACGTTATACGTTACACGTTACACGTTATACGTTGTACGTAATACGTTATACGTTATACGTTATACGTTATACGGTATACGTTATACGTTATTCGTTATACGTTATACGTTATACGTTATGCGTTATACGTTATACGGTATACGTTATACACTATACGTTATACATTATACGTTATACGTTATACGTTATACGTTATACGTTATACGTTATACGTTATACGTTATACGTTATACGTTATACGTTATACGTTATACGTTAAACGTTATACGCTATACGTTATACGTTATACGTTATACGTTATACGTTATACGTTATACGTTATACGTTATACGTTATACATTATACGTTATACGTTTTACGTTATTCGTTATACGTTATACATTATACGTTATACGGTATACGTTATACGCTATACGTTATACGTTATACGTTATACGTTATTCGTTATACGTTATACGTTACACGTTACACGTTATACGTTGTACGTAATACGTTATACGTTATACGTTATACGTTATACGTTATACGTTATACGTTATACGTTATACGTTATACGTTACACGTTATACGTTATTCGTTATACGTTATACGTTACACGTTACACGTTATACGTTGTACGTAATACGTTATACGTTATACGTTATACGTTATACGTTATACGTTATACGTTATACGTTATACGTTACACGTTATACGTTATACGCTATACGTTATACGTTAGACGTTATACGTTATACGTTATACGTTATACGTTATACGGCATACGTGATACATTATACGTTTTACGTTACACGTAATTCGTTATACGTTATACATTATACGTTATACGGAATACGTTATACGTTATACGTTATACGTTATACGTTATACGTTATACGTTATTCGTTATACGTTATACGTTACACGTTACACGTTATACGTTGTACGTAATACGTTATACGTTATACGTTATACGTTATACGTTATACGTTATACGTTATACGTTATACGTTACACGTTATACGTTATACGCTATACGTTATACGTTAGACGTTATACGTTATACGTTATACGTTATACGTTATACGGCATACGTGATACATTATACGTTTTACGTTACACGTAATTCGTTATACGTTATACATTATACGTTATACGGAATACGTTATACGTTATACGTTATACGTTATACGTTATACGTTATACGTTATACGTTATACGTTATACGTTATACGTTATACGTTATACGTTATACGTTATACGTTATACGTTATACGTTATACGTTATACGTTATACGTTATACGTTATACGTTATACGTTATACGTTATACGTTATACGTTATACGTTATACGTTATACGTTATACGTTATACGTTATACGTTATACGTTATACGTTATACGTTATACGTTATACGTTATACGTTATACGTTATTCGTTATACGTTACACGTTACACGTTACACGTTATACGTTGTACGTAATACGTTATACGTTATACGTTATACGTTATACGTTATACGTTATACGTTATACGTTATACGTTATACGTTATACGTTACACGTTATACGTTATACGCTATACGTTATACGTTAGACGTTATACGTTATACGTTATACGTTATACGTTATACGTTATACGTTATACGTTATACGGCATACGTGATACATTATACGTTTTACGTTACACGTAATTCGTTATACGTTATACATTATACGTTATACGGAATACGTTATACGTTATACGTTATACGTTATACGTTATACGTTATACGTTATACGTTATACGTTATACGTTATACGTTATACGTTATACGTTATACGTTATACGTTATACGTTATACGTTATACGTTATACGTTATACGTTATACGTTATACGTTATACGTTATACGTTATACGTTATACGTTATACGTTATACGTTATACGTTATACGTTATACGTTATACGTTATACGTTATACGTTATACGTTATACGTTATACGTTATACGTTATACGTTACACGTTACACGTTATACATTATACGTTATACGTTTTACGTTATTCGTTATACGTTATACATTATACGTTATACGGTATACATTATACGTTATACGGAATACGTTATACGTTATACGTTATACGTAATTCGTTATACGTTATACATTATACGTTATACGGAATACGTTATACGTTATACGTTATACGTTATACGTTATACGTTATACGTTATTCGTTATACGTTATACGTTACACGTTACACGTTATACGTTGTACGTAATACGTTATACGTTATACGTTATACGTTATACGTTATACGTTATACGTTATACGTTATACGTTATACGTTACACGTTATACGTTATACGCTATACGTTATACGTTAGACGTTATACGTTATACGTTATACGTTATACGTTATACGGCATACGTGATACATTATACGTTTTACGTTACACGTAATTCGTTATACGTTATACATTATACGTTATACGGAATACGTTATACGTTATACGTTATACGTTATACGTTATACGTTATACGTTATACGTTATACGTTATACGTTATACGTTATACGTTATACGTTATACGTTATACGTTATACGTTATACGTTATACGTTATACGTTATACGTTATACGTTATACGTTATACGTTATACGTTACACGTTACACGTTACACGTTACACGTTACACGTTATACGTTATACGCTATACGTTATACGTTATACGTTATACGTTATACGTTATACGTTATACGTTATACGTTATACGTTATACGTTACACGTTACACGTTACACGTTACACGTTATACGTTATACGCTATACGTTATACGCTATACGTTATACGTTATACGTTATACGTTATACGTTATACGTTACACGTTATACGTTATACGCTATACGTTATACGTTAGACGTTATACGTTATACGTTATACGTTATACGTTATACGTTATACGTTATACGTTATACGGCATACGTGATACATTATACGTTTTACGTTACACGTAATTCGTTATACGTTATACATTATACGTTATACGGAATACGTTATACGTTATACGTTATACGTTATACGTTATACGTTATACGTTATACGTTATACGTTATACGTTATACGTTATACGTTATACGTTATACGTTATACGTTATACGTTATACGTTATACGTTATACGTTATACGTTATACGTTATACGTTATACGTTATACGTTATACGTTATACGTTATACGTTATACGTTATACGTTATACGTTATACGTTATACGTTATACGTTATACGTTATACGTTATACGTTATACGTTATACGTTATACGTTATACGTTACACGTTACACGTTATACATTATACGTTATACGTTTTACGTTATTCGTTATACGTTATACATTATACGTTATACGGTATACATTATACGTTATACGGAATACGTTATACGTTATACGTTATACGTAATTCGTTATACGTTATACATTATACGTTATACGGAATACGTTATACGTTATACGTTATACGTTATACGTTATACGTTATACGTTATTCGTTATACGTTATACGTTACACGTTACACGTTATACGTTGTACGTAATACGTTATACGTTATACGTTATACGTTATACGTTATACGTTATACGTTATACGTTATACGTTATACGTTACACGTTATACGTTATACGCTATACGTTATACGTTAGACGTTATACGTTATACGTTATACGTTATACGTTATACGGCATACGTGATACATTATACGTTTTACGTTACACGTAATTCGTTATACGTTATACATTATACGTTATACGGAATACGTTATACGTTATACGTTATACGTTATACGTTATACGTTATACGTTATACGTTATACGTTATACGTTATACGTTATACGTTATACGTTATACGTTATACGTTATACGTTATACGTTATACGTTATACGTTATACGTTATACGTTATACGTTATACGTTATACGTTACACGTTACACGTTACACGTTACACGTTATACGTTATACGCTATACGTTATACGCTATACGTTATACGTTATACGTTATACGTTATACGTTATACGTTATACGTTATACGTTACACGTTACACGTTACACGTTACACGTTATACGTTACACGCTATACGTTACACGCTATACGTTATACGCTATACGTTATACGTTATACGTTATACGTTATACGTTTTACGTTATACGTTATACGTTATACGGTATACGTTATACGTTATTCGTCATACGTTATACGTTATACGTTATACGTTATACGTTATACGGTATACGTTATACGCTATACGTTATACGTTATACGTTATACGTTATACGTTATACGTTATACGTTATACGTTATACGTTATACGTTATACGTTATACGTTATACGTTATACGTTATACGTTATACGTTATACGTTATACGTTATACGTTATACGTTATACGTTATACGTTATACGTTATACGTTATACGTTATACGTTATACGTTATACGTTATACGTTATACGTTATACGTTATACGTTATACGTTATACGTTATACGTTATACGTTATACGTTATACGTTATACGTTATACGTTATACGTTATACGTTATACGTTATACGTTATACGTTATACGTTATACGTTATACGTTATACGTTATACGTTATACGTTATACGTTATTCGTTATACGTTATACGTTATACGTTATACGTTATACGTTATACGTTATACGTTATACGTTATACGTTATACGTTATACGTTATACGTTATTCGTTATACGCTATACGTTGCACGTTACACGTTAAACGTTGTACGTTATACGTTATGCGTTATTCGTTATACGTTATACGTTACACGTTACCCGTTACCTGTTATACGATGTACGTAATACGTTTTACGTTATACGTTATACGTTATACGGTATACGTTATACGTTATTCGTTATACGTTATACGTTATACGTTATACGTTATACGTTATACGTTACACGTTATACGTTATACGCTATACGTTATACGCTATACGTTATACGTTATACGTTATACGTTATACGTTATACGTTATACGTTATACGTTACACGTTACACGTTACACGTTGCACGTTATACGTTACACGCTATACGTTACACGCTATACGTTATACGCTATACGTTATACGTTATACGTTATACGTTATACGTTATACGTTATACGTTATACGTTATACGTTATACGTTATACGTTATACGTTATACGTTATACGTTATACGTTATACGTTATACGTTATACGTTATACGTTATACGTTATACGTTATACGTTATACGTTATACGTTATACGTTATACGTTATACGTTATACGTTATACGTTATACGTTATACGTTATACGTTATACGTAATACGTTATACGTTATACGTTATACGTTATACGTTATACGTTATACGTTATACGTTATACGTTATACGTTATACGTTATACGTTATTCGTTATACGCTATACGTTGCACGTTACACGTTAAACGTTGTACGTTATACGTTATGCGTTATTCGTTATACGTTATACGTTACACGTTACCCGTTACCTGTTATACGATGTACGTAATACGTTTTACGTTATACGTTATACGTTATACGGTATACGTTATACGTTATTCGTTATACGTTATACGTTATACGTTATACGTTATACGTTATACGGTATACGTTATACGCTATACGTTATACGTTATACGTTATACGTTATACGTTATACGTTATACGTTATACGTTATACGTTATACGTTATACGTTATTCGTTATACGTTATACGTTATACGTTATACGTTATACGTTATACGTTACACGTTATACGTTTTACGTTATACGTAATTCGTTATACGTTATACATTATACGTTATACGGTATACGTTCTAGGATATTCGTTATACGTTATACGTTATACGTTAAGCGTTATACGTTATACGTTATACGTTATACGTTATACCTTATACGTTATACGTTACACGTTATACGTTATACGCTATACGTTGTACGTTATACGTTATACGTTATACGTTATACGGCATACGTGACACATTATACGTTTTACGTTATACGTAATTCGTTATACGTTACACGTTATACGTTATACGCTATACGTTATACGTTATACGTTATACGTTATACGTTATACGTTATACGGCATACGTGATACATTATACGTTTTACGTTATACGTAATTCGTTATACGTTATACATTATACGTTATACGGTATACGTTCTAGGATATGCGTTATACGTTATACGTTATACGTTAAGCGTTATACGTTATACGTTATACGTTATACGTTATACATTATACGTTATTCGTTATACGTTATACGTTATACGTTATACGTTATACGTTATACGTTATACGTTATACGTTATACGTTATACGTTATACGTTATACGTTATACGTTATACGTTATACGTTATACGTTATACGTTATACGTTATACGTTATACGTTATACGTTATACGTTATACGTTATACGTTATTCGTTATACGCTATACGTTGCACGTTACACGTTAAACGTTGTACGGTATACGTTATACGTTATTCGTTATACGTTATACGTTACACGTTACCCGTTACCTGTTATACGTTGTACGTAATACGTTTTACGTTATACGTTATACGTTATACGGTATACGTTATACGTTATTCGTTATACGTTATACGTTATACGTTATACGTTATACGTTATACGCTATACGTTATACGCTATACGTTATACGTTATACGTTATACGTTATACGTAATACGTTATACGTTATACGTTATACGTTATGCGTTATACGTTATACGTTATACGTTATTCGTTATACGTTATACGTTATACGTTATACGTTAGACGTTATACGTTACACGTTATACGTTTTACGTTATACGTAATTCGTTATACGTTATACATTATACGTTATACGGTATACGTTCTAGGATATGCGTTATACGTTATACGTTATACGTTAAGCGTTATACGTTATACGTTATACGTTATACGTTATACCTTATACGTTATACGTTACACGTTATACGTTATACGCTATACGTTATACGTTATACGTTATACGTTATACGTTATACGGCATACGTGACACATTATACGTTTTACGTTATACGTAATTCGTTATACGTTACACGTTATACGTTATACGCTATACGTTATACGTTATACGTTATACGTTATACGTTATACGTTATACGGCATACGTGATACATTATACGTTTTACGTTATACGTAATTCGTTATACGTTATACATTATACGTTATACGGTATACGTTCTAGGATATGCGTTATACGTTATACGTTATACGTTAAGCGTTATACGTTATACGTTATACGTTATACGTTATACATTATACGTTATTCGTTATACGTTATACGTTATACTTTATACGTTATACGTTATACGTTATACGTTATACGTTATACGTTATACGTTATTCGTTATACGTTATACATTATACGTTATACGGTATACGTTATACGCTATACGTTATACGTTATACGTTATATGTTATACGTTTTACGTTATACGTTATACGTTATACGTTATACGTTATACGTTATTCGTTATACGTTATACGTTACACGTTACACGTTATACGTTGTACGTAATACGTTATACGTTATACGTTATACGTTATACGGTATACGTTATACGTTATTCGTTATACGTTATACGTTATACGTTATGCGTTATACGTTATACGGTATACGTTATACACTATACGTTATACATTATACGTTATACGTTATACGTTATACGTTATACGTTATACGTTATACGTTATACGTTATACGTTATACGTTATACGTTATACGTTATACGTTAAACGTTATACGCTATACGTTATACGTTATACATTATACGTTATACGTTATACGTTATACGTTATACGTTATACGTTATACATTATACGATATACGTTTTACGTTATTCGTTATACGTTATACATTATACGTTATACGGTATACGTTATACGCTATACGTTATACGTTATACGTTATATGTTATACGTTATACGTTATACGTTATACGTTACACGTTATACGTTATTCGTTATACGTTATACGTTACACGTTACACGTTATACGTTGTACGTAATACGTTATACGTTATACGTTATACGTTATACGTTATACGTTATACGTTATACGTTATACGTTATACGTTATACGTTATACGTTATACGTTATACGTTATACGTTATACGCTATACGTTATACGTTATACGTTATACGTTATACGTTATACGTTATACGTTATACGTTATTCGTTATACGTTATACGTTACACGTTACACGTTATACGTTGTACGTAATACGTTATACGTTATACGTTATACGTTATACGTTATACGTTATACGTTATACGTTATACGTTATACGTTATACGGCATACGTGATACATTATACGTTTTACGTTACACGTAATTCGTTATACGTTATACATTATACGTTATACGGAATACGTTATACGTTATACGTTATACGTTATACGTTATACGTTATACGTTATTCGTTATACGTTATACGTTATACGTTACACGTTACACGTTATACGTTGTACGTAATACGTTATACGTTATACGTTATACGTTATACGTTATACGTTATACGTTATACGTTATACGTTATACGTTACACGTTATACGTTATACGCTATACGTTATACGTTAGACGTTATACGTTATACGTTATACGTTATACGTTATACGGCATACGTGATACATTATACGTTTTACGTTACACGTAATTCGTTATACGTTATACATTATACGTTATACGGAATACGTTATACGTTATACGTTATACGTTATACGTTATACGTTATACGTTATACGTTATACGTTATACGTTATACGTTATACGTTATACGTTATACGTTATACGTTATACGTTATACGTTATACGTTATACGTTATACGTTATACGTTATACGTTATACGTTATACGTTATACGTTATACGTTATACGTTATACGTTATACGTTATACGTTATACGTTATACGTTATACGTTATACGTTATACGTTATACGTTACACGTTACACGTTATGCATTATACGTTATACGTTTTACGTTATTCGTTATACGTTATACATTATACGTTATACGGTATACATTATACGTTATACGGAATACGTTATACGTTATACGTTATACGTAATTCGTTATACGTTATACATTATACGTTATACGGAATACGTTATACGTTATACGTTATACGTTATACGTTATACGTTATACGTTATTCGTTATACGTTATACGTTACACGTTACACGTTATACGTTGTACGTAATACGTTATACGTTATACGTTATACGTTATACGTTATACGTTATACGTTATACGTTATACGTTATACGTTATACGTTATACGTTATACGTTACACGTTATACGTTATACGCTATACGTTATACGTTAGACGTTATACGTTATACGTTATACGTTATACGTTATACGGCATACGTGATACATTATACGTTTTACGTTACACGTAATTCGTTATACGTTATACATTATACGTTATACGGAATACGTTATACGTTATACGTTATACGTTATACGTTATACGTTATACGTTATTCGTTATACGTTATACGTTACACGTTACACGTTATACGTTGTACGTAATACGTTATACGTTATACGTTATACGTTATACTTTATACGTTATACGTTATACGTTATACGTTATACGTTATACGTTATACGTTATACGTTACACGTTATACGTTATACGCTATATGTTATACGTTATACGCTATACGTTATACGTTATACGTTATACGTTATACGTTATACGTTATACGTTATACGTTATACGTTATACGTTATACGTTATACGTTATACGTTATACGTTACACGTTATACGTTGTACGTAATACGTTATACGTTATACGTTATACGTTATACGTTATACGTTATACGTTATACGTTATACGTTACACGTTATACGTTATACGCTATACGTTATACGTTAGACGTTATACGTTATACGTTATACGTTATACGTTATACGGCATACGTGATACATTATACGTTTTACGTTACACGTAATTCGTTATACGTTATACATTATACGTTATACGGAATACGTTATACGTTATACGTTATACGTTATACGTTATACGTTATACGTTATACGTTATACGTTATACGTTATACGTTATACGTTATACGTTATACGTTATACGTTATACGTTATACGTTATAAGTTATACGTTATACGTTATACGTTATACGTTATACGTTATACGTTATACGTTATACGTTATACGTTATACGTTATACGTTATACGTTATACGTTATACGTTATACGTTATACGTTATACGTTATACGTTATACGTTATACGTTATACGTTATACGTTATACGTTATACGTTATACGTTATACGTTATACGTTATACGTTATACGTTATACGTTATAAGTTATACGTTATACGTTATACGTTATACGTTATACGTTATACGTTATACGTTATACGTTATACGTTATACGTTATACGTTATACGTTATACGTTATACGTTACACGTTATACGTTATACGCTATACGTTATACGCTATACGCTATACGTTATACGTTATACGTTATACGTTATACGTTATACGTTATACGTTATACGTTATACGTTATACGTTATACGTTATACGTTATACGTTATACGTTACACGTTATACGTTGTACGTAATACGTTATACGTTATACGTTATACGTTATACGTTATACGTTATACGTTATACGTTATACGTTACACGTTATACGTTATACGCTATACGTTATACGTTAGACGTTATACGTTATACGTTATACGTTATACGTTATACGGCATACGTGATACATTATACGTTTTACGTTACACGTAATTCGTTATACGTTATACATTATACGTTATACGGAATACGTTATACGTTATACGTTATACGTTATACGTTATACGTTATACGTTATACGTTATACGTTATACGTTATACGTTATACGTTATACGTTATACGTTATACGTTATACGTTATACGTTATAAGTTATACGTTATACGTTATACGTTATACGTTATACGTTATACGTTATACGTTAAACGTTATACGTTATACGTTATACGTTATACGTTATACGTTATACGTTATACGTTATACGTTATACGTTATACGTTATACGTTATACGTTATACGTTATACGTTATACGTTATACGTTATACGTTATACGTTATACGTTATACGTTACACGTTACACGTTATACATTATACGTTATACGTTTTACGTTATTCGTTATACGTTATACATTATACGTTATACGGTATACATTATACGTTATACGGAATACGTTATACGTTATACGTTATACGTAATTCGTTATACGTTATACATTATACGTTATACGGAATACGTTATACGTTATACGTTATACGTTATACGTTATACGTTATACGTTATTCGTTATACGTTATACGTTACACGTTACACGTTATACGTTGTACGTAATACGTTATACGTTATACGTTATACGTTATACGTTATACGTTATACGTTATACGTTATACGTTATACGTTATACGTTATACGTTATACGTTATACGTTATACGTTACACGTTATACGTTATACGCTATACGTTATACGTTAGACGTTATACGTTATACGTTATACGTTATACGTTATACGGCATACGTGATACATTATACGTTTTACGTTACACGTAATTCGTTATACGTTATACATTATACGTTATACGGAATACGTTATACGTTATACGTTATACGTTATACGTTATACGTTATACGTTATACGTTATTCGTTATACGTTATACGTTACACGTTACACGTTATACGTTGTACGTAATACGTTATACGTTATACGTTATACGTTATACGTTATACGTTATACGTTATACGTTATACGTTATACGTTATACGTTATACGTTATACGTTATACGTTACACGTTATACGTTATACGCTATACGTTATACGTTATACGCTATACGTTATACGTTATACGTTATACGTTATACGTTATACGTTATACGTTATACGTTATACGTTATACATTATACCTTATACGTTTTACGTTATTCGTTATACGTTATACATTATACGTTATACGGTATACGTTATACGCTATACGTTATACGTTATACGTTATATGTTATACGTTATACGTTATACGTTATACGTTACACGTTATACGTTATTCGTTATACGTTATACGTTACACGTTACACGTTATACGTTGTACGTAATACGTTATACGTTATACGTTATACGTTATACGTTATACGCTATACGTTATACGTTATACGTTATACGTTATACGTTATACGTTATACGTTATACGTTATACGTTATACATTATACGTTATACGTTTTACGTTATTCGTTATACGTTATACATTATACGTTATACGGTATACGTTATACGCTATACGTTATACGTTATGCGTTATATGTTATACGTTATACGTTATACGTTATACGTTACACGTTATACGTTATTCGTTATACGTTATACGTTACACGTTACACGTTATACGTTGTACGTAATACGTTATACGTTATACGTTATACGTTATACGTTATACGTTATACGTTATACGTTATACGTTACACGTTATACGTTATACGCTATACGTTATACGTTAGACGTTATACGTTATACGTTATACGTTATACGTTATACGGCATACGTGATACATTATACGTTTTACGTTACACGTAATTCGTTATACGTTATACATTATACGTTATACGGAATACGTTATACGTTATACGTTATACGTTATACGTTATACGTTATACGTTATTCGTTATACGTTATACGTTACACGTTACACGTTATACGTTGTACGTAATACGTTATACGTTATACGTTATACGTTATACGTTATACGTTATACGTTATACGTTATACGTTACACGTTATACGTTATACGTTATACGTTATACGTTACACGTTATACGTTGTACGTAATACGTTATACGTTATACGTTATACGTTATACGTTATACGTTATACGTTATACGTTATACGTTACACGTTATACGTTATACGCTATACGTTATACGTTAGACGTTATACGTTATACGTTATACGTTATACGTTATACGTTATACGTTATACGTTATACGTTATACGTTATACGTTATACGTTATACGTTACACGTTATACGTTGTACGTAATACGTTATACGTTATACGTTATACGTTATACGTTATACGTTATACGTTATACGTTATACGTTACACGTTATACGTTATACGCTATACGTTATACGTTAGACGTTATACGTTATACGTTATACGGCATACGTGATACATTATACGTTTTACGTTACACGTAATTCGTTATACGTTATACATTATACGTTATACGGAATACGTTATACGTTATACGTTATACGTTATACGTTATACGTTATACGTTATTCGTTATACGTTATACGTTACACGTTACACGTTATACGTTGTACGTAATACGTTATACGTTATACGTTATACGTTATACTTTATACGTTATACGTTATACGTTATACGTTATACGTTATACGTTATACGTTATACGTTATACGTTACACGTTATACGTTATACGCTATATGTTATACGTTATACGCTATACGTTATACGTTATACGTTATACGTTATACGTTATACGTTATACGTTATACGTTATACGTTATACGTTATACGTTATACGTTATACGTTATACGTTATACGTTACACGTTATACGTTGTACGTAATACGTTATACGTTATACGTTATACGTTATACGTTATACGTTATACGTTATACGTTATACGTTACACGTTATACGTTATACGCTATACGTTATACGTTAGACGTTATACGTTATACGTTATACGTTATACGTTATACGGCATACGTGATACATTATACGTTTTACGTTACACGTAATTCGTTATACGTTATACATTATACGTTATACGGAATACGTTATACGTTATACGTTATACGTTATACGTTATACGTTATACGTTATACGTTATACGTTATACGTTATACGTTATACGTTATACGTTATACGTTATACGTTATACGTTATACGTTATAAGTTATACGTTATACGTTATACGTTATACGTTATACGTTATACGTTATACGTTATACGTTATACGTTATACGTTATACGTTATACGTTATACGTTATACGTTATACGTTATACGTTATACGTTATACGTTATACGTTATACGTTATACGTTATACGTTATACGTTATACGTTATACGTTATACGTTATACGTTATACGTTATACGTTATACGTTATAAGTTATACGTTATACGTTATACGTTATACGTTATACGTTATACGTTATACGTTATACGTTATACGTTATACGTTATACGTTATACGTTATACGTTATACGTTACACGTTATACGTTATACGCTATACGTTATACGCTATACGCTATACGTTATACGTTATACGTTATACGTTATACGTTATACGTTATACGTTATACGTTATACGTTATACGTTATACGTTATACGTTATACGTTATACGTTACACGTTATACGTTGTACGTAATACGTTATACGTTATACGTTATACGTTATACGTTATACGTTATACGTTATACGTTATACGTTACACGTTATACGTTATACGCTATACGTTATACGTTAGACGTTATACGTTATACGTTATACGTTATACGTTATACGTTATACGGCATACGTGATACATTATACGTTTTACGTTACACGTAATTCGTTATACGTTATACATTATACGTTATACGGAATACGTTATACGTTATACGTTATACGTTATACGTTATACGTTATACGTTATACGTTATACGTTATACGTTATACGTTATACGTTATACGTTATACGTTATACGTTATACGTTATACGTTATACGTTATACGTTATACGTTATACGTTACACGTTATACGTTATACGTTATACGTTATACGTTATACGTTATACGTTATACGTTATACGTTATACGTTATACGTTATACGTTATACGCTATACGTTATACGTTAGACGTTATACGTTATACGTTATACGTTATACGTTATACGGCATACGTGATACATTATACGTTTTACGTTACACGTAATTCGTTATACGTTATACATTATACGTTATACGGAATACGTTATACGTTATACGTTATACGTTATACGTTATACGTTATACGTTATACGTTATTCGTTATACGTTATACGTTATACGTTATACGTTATACGTTATACGTTATACGTTATACGTTATACGTTATACGTTATACGTTATACGTTACACGTTATACGTTATACGCTATACGTTATACGTTAGACGTTATACGTTATACGTTATACGTTATACGTTATACGGCATACGTGATACATTATACGTTTTACGTTACACGTAATTCGTTATACGTTATACATTATACGTTATACGGAATACGTTATACGTTATACGTTATACGTTATACGTTATACGTTATACGTTATACGTTATTCGTTATACGTTATACGTTACACGTTACACGTTATACGTTGTACGTAATACGTTATACGTTATACGTTATACGTTATACGTTATACGTTATACGTTATACGTTATACGTTATACGTTATACGTTATACGTTATACGTTATACGTTACACGTTATACGTTATACGCTATACGTTATACGTTATACGCTATACGTTATACGTTATACGTTATACGTTATACGTTATACGTTATACGTTATACGTTATACGTTATACATTATACCTTATACGTTTTACGTTATTCGTTATACGTTATACATTATACGTTATACGGTATACGTTATACGCTATACGTTATACGTTATACGTTATATGTTATACGTTATACGTTATACGTTATACGTTACACGTTATACGTTATTCGTTATACGTTATACGTTACACGTTACACGTTATACGTTGTACGTAATACGTTATACGTTATACGTTATACGTTATACGTTATACGCTATACGTTATACGTTATACGTTATACGTTATACGTTATACGTTATACGTTATACGTTATACGTTATACATTATACGTTATACGTTTTACGTTATTCGTTATACGTTATACATTATACGTTATACGGTATACGTTATACGCTATACGTTATACGTTATGCGTTATATGTTATACGTTATACGTTATACGTTATACGTTACACGTTATACGTTATTCGTTATACGTTATACGTTACACGTTACACGTTATACGTTGTACGTAATACGTTATACGTTATACGTTATACGTTATACGTTATACGTTATACGTTATACGTTATACGTTACACGTTATACGTTATACGCTATACGTTATACGTTAGACGTTATACGTTATACGTTATACGTTATACGTTATACGGCATACGTGATACATTATACGTTTTACGTTACACGTAATTCGTTATACGTTATACATTATACGTTATACGGAATACGTTATACGTTATACGTTATACGTTATACGTTATACGTTATACGTTATTCGTTATACGTTATACGTTACACGTTACACGTTATACGTTGTACGTAATACGTTATACGTTATACGTTATACGTTATACGTTATACGTTATACGTTATACGTTATACGTTACACGTTATACGTTATACGTTATACGTTATACGTTACACGTTATACGTTGTACGTAATACGTTATACGTTATACGTTATACGTTATACGTTATACGTTATACGTTATACGTTATACGTTACACGTTATACGTTATACGCTATACGTTATACGTTAGACGTTATACGTTATACGTTATACGTTATACGTTATACGTTATACGTTATACGTTATACGTTATACGTTATACGTTATACGTTATACGTTACACGTTATACGTTGTACGTAATACGTTATACGTTATACGTTATACGTTATACGTTATACGTTATACGTTATACGTTATACGTTACACGTTATACGTTATACGCTATACGTTATACGTTAGACGTTATACGTTATACGTTATACGGCATACGTGATACATTATACGTTTTACGTTACACGTAATTCGTTATACGTTATACATTATACGTTATACGGAATACGTTATACGTTATACGTTATACGTTATACGTTATACGTTATACGTTATTCGTTATACGTTATACGTTACACGTTACACGTTATACGTTGTACGTAATACGTTATACGTTATACGTTATACGTTATACTTTATACGTTATACGTTATACGTTATACGTTATACGTTATACGTTATACGTTATACGTTATACGTTACACGTTATACGTTATACGCTATATGTTATAAGTTATACGCTATACGTTATACGTTATACGTTATACGTTATACGTTATACGTTATACGTTATACGTTATACGTTATACGTTATACGTTATACGTTATACGTTATACGTTATACGTTACACGTTATACGTTGTACGTAATACGTTATACGTTATACGTTATACGTTATACGTTATACGTTATACGTTATACGTTATACGTTACACGTTATACGTTATACGCTATACGTTATACGTTAGACGTTATACGTTATACGTTATACGTTATACGTTATACGGCATACGTGATACATTATACGTTTTACGTTACACGTAATTCGTTATACGTTATACATTATACGTTATACGGAATACGTTATACGTTATACGTTATACGTTATACGTTATACGTTATACGTTATACGTTATACGTTATACGTTATACGTTATACGTTATACGTTATACGTTATACGTTATACGTTATACGTTATAAGTTATACGTTATACGTTATACGTTATACGTTATACGTTATACGTTATACGTTATACGTTATACGTTATACGTTATACGTTATACGTTATACGTTATACGTTATACGTTATACGTTATACGTTATACGTTATACGTTATACGTTATACGTTATACGTTATACGTTATACGTTATACGTTATACGTTATACGTTATACGTTATACGTTATACGTTATAAGTTATACGTTATACGTTATACGTTATACGTTATACGTTATACGTTATACGTTATACGTTATACGTTATACGTTATACGTTATACGTTATACGTTATACGTTACACGTTATACGTTATACGCTATACGTTATACGCTATACGCTATACGTTATACGTTATACGTTATACGTTATACGTTATACGTTATACGTTATACGTTATACGTTATACGTTATACGTTATACGTTATACGTTATACGTTACACGTTATACGTTGTACGTAATACGTTATACGTTATACGTTATACGTTATACGTTATACGTTATACGTTATACGTTATACGTTACACGTTATACGTTATACGCTATACGTTATACGTTAGACGTTATACGTTATACGTTATACGTTATACGTTATACGTTATACGGCATACGTGATACATTATACGTTTTACGTTACACGTAATTCGTTATACGTTATACATTATACGTTATACGGAATACGTTATACGTTATACGTTATACGTTATACGTTATACGTTATACGTTATACGTTATACGTTATACGTTATACGTTATACGTTATACGTTATACGTTATACGTTATACGTTATACGTTATACGTTATACGTTATACGTTATACGTTATACGTTATACGTTATACGTTATACGTTATACGTTATACGTTATACGTTATACGTTATACGTTATACATTATACGTTATACGTTATACGTTATACGTTATACGTTATACGTTATACGTTATACGTTATACGTTATACGTTATACGTTATACGTTATACGTTATACGTTATACGTTATACGTTATACGTTATACGTTATACGTTATACGTTACACGTTACACGTTATACATTATACGTTATACGTTTTACGTTATTCGTTATACGTTATACATTATACGTTATACGGTATACATTATACGTTATACGGAATACGTTATACGTTATACGTTATACGTAATTCGTTATACGTTATACATTATACGTTATACGGAATACGTTATACGTTATACGTTATACGTTATACGTTATACGTTATACGTTATTCGTTATACGTTATACGTTACACGTTACACGTTATACGTTGTACGTAATACGTTATACGTTATACGTTATACGTTATACGTTATACGTTATACGTTATACGTTATACGTTATACGTTATACGTTATACGTTATACGTTATACGTTATACGTTACACGTTATACGTTATACGCTATACGTTATACGTTAGACGTTATACGTTATACGTTATACGTTATACGTTATACGGCATACGTGATACATTATACGTTTTACGTTACACGTAATTCGTTATACGTTATACATTATACGTTATACGGAATACGTTATACGTTATACGTTATACGTTATACGTTATACGTTATACGTTATACGTTATTCGTTATACGTTATACGTTACACGTTACACGTTATACGTTGTACGTAATACGTTATACGTTATACGTTATACGTTATACGTTATACGTTATACGTTATACGTTATACGTTATACGTTATACGTTATACGTTATACGTTACACGTTATACGTTATACGCTATACGTTATACGTTATACGCTATACGTTATACGTTATACGTTATACGTTATACGTTATACGTTATACGTTATACGTTATACGTTATACATTATACCTTATACGTTTTACGTTATTCGTTATACGTTATACATTATACGTTATACGGTATACGTTATACGCTATACGTTATACGTTATACGTTATATGTTATACGTTATACGTTATACGTTATACGTTACACGTTATACGTTATTCGTTATACGTTATACGTTACACGTTACACGTTATACGTTGTACGTAATACGTTATACGTTATACGTTATACGTTATACGTTATACGCTATACGTTATACGTTATACGTTATACGTTATACGTTATACGTTATACGTTATACGTTATACGTTATACATTATACGTTATACGTTTTACGTTATTCGTTATACGTTATACATTATACGTTATACGGTATACGTTATACGCTATACGTTATACGTTATGCGTTATATGTTATACGTTATACGTTATACGTTATACGTTACACGTTATACGTTATTCGTTATACGTTATACGTTACACGTTACACGTTATACGTTGTACGTAATACGTTATACGTTATACGTTATACGTTATACGTTATACGTTATACGTTATACGTTATACGTTACACGTTATACGTTATACGCTATACGTTATACGATAGACGTTATACGTTATACGTTATACGTTATACGTTATACGGCATACGTGATACATTATACGTTTTACGTTACACGTAATTCGTTATACGTTATACATTATACGTTATACGGAATACGTTATACGTTATACGTTATACGTTATACGTTATACGTTATACGTTATTCGTTATACGTTATACGTTACACGTTACACGTTATACGTTGTACGTAATACGTTATACGTTATACGTTATACGTTATACGTTATACGTTATACGTTATACGTTATACGTTACACGTTATACGTTATACGCTATACGTTATACGTTAGACGTTATACGTTATACGTTATACGTTATACGTTATACGGCATACGTGATACATTATACGTTTTACGTTACACGTAATTCGTTATACGTTATACATTATACGTTATACGGAATACGTTATACGTTATACGTTATACGTTATACGTTATACGTTATACGTTATACGTTATACGTTATACGTTATACGTTATACGTTATACGTTATACGTTATACGTTATACGTTATACGTTATACGTTATACGTTATACGTTATACGTTATACGTTATACGTTATACGTTATACGTTATACGTTATACGTTATACGTTATACGTTATACGTTATACGTTATACGTTATACGTTATACGTTATACGTTATACGTTATACGTTATACGTTATACGTTATACGTTATACGTTATACGTTATTCGTTATACGTTATACGTTATACGTTATACGTTACACGTTACACGTTATACATTATACGTTATACGTTTTACGTTATTCGTTATACGTTATACATTATACGTTATACGGTATACATTATACGTTATACGGAATACGTTATACGTTATACGTTATACGTAATTCGTTATACGTTATACATTATACGTTATACGGAATACGTTATACGTTATACGTTATACGTTATACGTTATACGTTATACGTTATTCGTTATACGTTATACGTTACACGTTACACGTTATACGTTGTACGTAATACGTTATACGTTATACGTTATACGTTATACGTTATACGTTATACGTTATACGTTATACGTTACACGTTATACGTTATACGCTATACGTTATACGTTAGACGTTATACGTTATACGTTATACGTTATACGTTATACGGCATACGTGATACATTATACGTTTTACGTTACACGTAATTCGTTATACGTTATACATTATACGTTATACGGAATACGTTATACGTTATACGTTATACGTTATACGTTATACGTTATACGTTATACGTTATACGTTATACGTTATACGTTATACGTTATACGTTATACGTTATACGTTATACGTTATACGTTATACGTTATACGTTATACGTTATACGTTATACGTTATACGTTATACGTTATACGTTATACGTTATACGTTATACGTTATACGTTATACGTTATACGTTATACGTTATACGTTATACGTTATACGTTATACGTTATACGTTATACGTTATACGTTATACGTTATACGTTATACGTTATACGTTATTCGTTATACGCTATACGTTGCACGTTACACGTTAAACGTTGTACGTTATACGTTATTCGTTATACGCTATACGTTGCACGTTACACGTTAAACGTTGTACGTTATACGTTATACGTTATTCGTTATACGTTATACGTTACACGTTACCCGTTACCTGTTATACGTTGTACGTAATACGTTTTACGTTATACGTTATACGTTATACGGTATACGTTATACGTTATTCGTTATACGTTATACGTTATACGTTATACGTTATACGTTATACGTTATACGTTATACGTTATACGTTATACGTTATACGGTATACGTTATACGCTATACGTTATACGTTATACGTTATATGTTATACGTTTTACGTTATACGTTATACGTTATACGTTATACGTTATACGTTATACGTTATACGTTATTCGTTATACGTTATACGTTACACGTTACACGTTATACGTTGTACGTAATACGTTATACGTTATACGTTATACGTTATACGTTATTCGTTATACGCTATACGTTGCACGTTACACGTTAAACGTTGTACGTTATACGTTATACGTTATTCGTTATACGTTATACGTTACACGTTACCCGTTACCTGTTATACGTTGTACGTAATACGTTTTACGTTATACGTTATACGTTATACGGTATACGTTATACGTTATTCGTTATACGTTATACGTTATACGTTATACGTTATACGTTATACGGTATACGTTATACGCTATACGTTATACGTTATAAGTTATACGTTATACGTAATACGTTATACGTTATACGTTATACGTTATACGTTATACGTTATACGTTATACGTTATTCGTTATACGTTATACGTTATACGTTATACGTTATACGTTTTACGTTATTCGTTATACGTTATACATTATACGTTATACGATATACGTTATACGCTATACGTTATACGTTATACGTTATACGTTATACGTTATACGTTATACGTTATACGTTACACGGTATACGTTATACGCTATACGTTATACGTTATACGTTATACGTTATACGTTATACGTTATACGTTATACGTTATACGTTATACGTTATACGTTATACGTTATACGTTATACGTTATACGTTATACGTTATACGTTACACGTTACACGTTATACGTTATACGTTATACGTTAAGCGTTATACGTTATACGTTATACGTTATACGTTATACGTTATACGTTATACGTTATACGTTACACGTTATACGTTATACGCTATACGTTATACGTTATACGTTATACGTTATACGTTATACGTTATACGTTATACGTTATACGTTATACGTTATACGGCATACGTGATACATTATACGTTTTACGTTATACGTAATTCGTTATACGTTATACAATATACGTTATATGGTATACGTTCTAGGATATGCGTTATACGTTATACGTTATACGTTAAGCGTTATACGTTATACGTTATACGTTATACGTTATACATTATACGTTATTCGTTATACGTTATACGTTATACGTTATACGTCATACGTTATACGTTATACGTTTTACGTTATTCGATATACGTTATACATTATACGTTATACGGTATACGTTATACGTTATACGTTGTACGTTGTACATTATTCGTTATACGTTATACGTTATACGTTATACGTTATACGTTACACGATATACGTAATACGCTATACGTTATACGTTATACGTTATACGTTATACGTTATACGGCATACGTGATACATTATACGTTTTACGTTATACGTAATTCTTTATACGTTATACATTATACGTTATACGTTATACGTTAGACGTTATACGTTATACGTTATACGTTATACGTTATACGGCATACGTGATACATTATACGTTTTACGTTACACGTAATTCGTTATACGTTATACATTATACGTTATACGGAATACGTTATACGTTATACGTTATACGTTATACGTTATACGTTATACGTTATACGGTATACGTTATACGTTATTCGTTATACGTTATACGTTATCCGTTATGCGCTATACGTTATAAGGTATACGTTATACGCTATACGTTATACGTTATACGTTATACGTTATACGTTATACATTATACGTTATACGTTATACGTTATACGTTATACGTTATACGTTATACGTTATACGTTATACGTTATACGTTATACGTTATACGTTATACGTTATACGTTACACGATATACGTTATACGTTATACGTTATACGTTATACGTTATACGTTATACGTTATACGTTACACGTTATACGTTATACGCTATACGTTATTCGTTATACGTTATACGTTATACGTTATTCGTTATACGTTATACGTTACACGTTACCCGTTACCTGTTATACGTTGTACGTAATACGTTTTACGTTATACGTTATACGTTATACGGTATACGTTATACGTTATTCGTTATACGTTATACGTTATACGTTACACGTCACACGTTACACGTTACACGTTATACGTTATACGCTATACGTTATACGCTATACGTTATACGTTATACGTTATACGTTATACGTTATACGTTATACGTTATACGTTATACGTTATACGCTATACGTTATACGTTATACGTTATACGTTATACGTTATACGGCATACGTGATACATTATACGTTTTACGTTACACGTAATTCGTTATACGTTATACATTATACGTTATACGGAATACGTTATACGTTATACGTTACACGTTACACGTTATACGTTGTACGTAATACGTTATACGTTATACGTTATACGTTATACGCTATACGTTATACGTTATACGTTATACGTTATACGTTATACGTTACACGTTATACGTTATACGCTATACGTTATACGTTAGACGTTATACGTTATACGTTATACGTTATACGTTACACGTTATACGTTATACGTTATACGTTATACGTTATACGGCATACGTGATACATTATACGTTTTACGTTACACGTAATTCGTTATACGTTATACATTATACGTTATACGGAATACGTTATACGTTATACGTTACACATTACACGTTATACGTTGTACGTAATACGTTATACGTTATACGTTATACGTTATACGTTATACGTTATACGTTATACGTTATACGTTATACGTTATACGTTATACGTTATACGTTATACGTTATACGTTATACGTTATACGTTATACGTTATACGTTATACGTAATACGTCATACGTTATACGTTATACGTTATACGTTACACGTTATATGTTATACGCTATACGTTATACGTTATACGTTATACGTTATACGTTATACGGCATACGTGATACATTATACGTTTTACGTTACACGTAATTCGTTATACGTTACACATTATACGTTATACGGAATACGTTATACGTTATACGTTACACGTTACACGTTATACGTTGTACGTAATACGTTATACGTTATACGTAATACGTTACACGGCATACGTGATACATTATACGTTTTACGTTATACGTAATTCGTTATACGTTATACATTATACGTTATACGGTATACGTTCTAGGATTTGCGTTATACGTTGTACGTTATACGTTAAGCGTTATACGTTATACGTTATACGTTATACGTTATACGGTATACGTTATACGTTATTCGTTATACGTTATACGTTATACGTTATGCGTTATACGTTATACGTTATACGTTATACGTTATACGTTATACGTTATACGTTATACGTTATACGTTATACGTTATACGTTATACGTTATACGTTATACGTTATTCCCTATACGTTATACGTTACACGTTACACGTTATACGTTGTACGTAATACGTTATACGTTATACGTTATACGTTATACGGTATACGTTATACGTTATACGTTATTCGTTATACGTTATACGTTATACGGTATACGTTATACGTTATACGTTATTCGTTATACGTTATACGTTATACGTTATACGTTATACGTTATACGGTATACGTTATACGCTATACGTTATACGTTATACGGTATACGTTATACGCTATACGTTATACGTTATACGTTATACGTTATACGTTATACGTTATACGTTATACGTTATACGTTATACGTTATACGTTATACGTTATACGTTATACGTTTTACGTTATTCGTTATACGTTATACATTATACGTTATACGATATACGTTATACGCTATACGTTATACGTTATACGTTATACGTTATACGTTATACATTATACGTTATACGTTATACGTTATACGTTATACGTTATACGTTATTCGTTATACGTTATACGTTACACGTTACACGTTATACGTTGTACGTAATACGTTATACGTTATACGTTATACGTTATACGGTAAACGTTATACGTTATTCGTTATACGTTATACGTTATACGTTATACGTTATACGTTACACGGTATACGTTATACGCTATACGTTATACGTTATACGTTATACGTTATACGTTACACGGTATACGTTATACGCTATACGTTATACGTTATACGTTATACGTTATACGTTATACGTTATACGTTATACGCTATACGTTATACGTTATACGTTATACGTTATACGTTATACATTATACGTTATACGTTATACGTTATACGTTATACGTTATACGTTATACGTTATACGTTATACGTTATACGTTATACGTTATACGTTATACGTTATACGTTATACGTTATACGTTATACGTTATACGTTATACGTTATACGTTTTACGTTATTCGTTATACGTTATACATTATACGTTATACGATATACGTTATACGCTATACGTTATACGTTATACGTTATACGTTATACGTTATACATTATACGTTATACGTTATACGTTATACGTTATACGTTATACGTTATTCGTTATACGTTATACGTTACACGTTACACGTTATACGTTGTACGTAATACGTTATACGTTATACGTTATACGTTATACGGTAAACGTTATACGTTATTCGTTATACGTTATACGTTATACGTTATACGTTATACGTTACACGGTATACGTTATACGCTATACGTTATACGTTATACGTTATACGTTATACGTTATACGTTACACGGTATACGTTATACGCTATACGTTATACGTTATACGTTATACATTATACGTTATACGTTATACGTTATACGCTATACGTTATACGTTATACGTTATACGTTATACGTTATACATTATACGTTATACGTTATACGTTATACGTTATACGTTATACGTTATTCGTTATACGTTATACGTTACACGTTACACGTTATACGTTGTACGTAATACGTTATACGTTATACGTTATACGTTATACGGTAAACGTTATACGTTATTCGTTATACGTTATACGTTATACGTTATACGTTATACGTTACACGGTATACGTTATACGCTATACGTTATACGTTATACGTTATACGTTATACGTTATACGTTATACGTTATACGTTATACGTTATACGTTATACGTTATACGTTATACGTTATACGTTATACGTTATACGTTATACGTTACACGTTACACGTTATACGTTATACGTTATACGTTAAGCGTTATACGTTATACGTTATACGTTATACGTTATATGTTATACGTTATACGTTATACGTTACACGTTATACGTTATACGCTATACGTTATACGTTATACGTTATACGTTATACGTTATACGTTATACGTTATACGTTATACGTTATACGGCATACGTGATACATTATACGTTTTACGTTATACGTAATTCGTTATACGTTATACAATATACGTTATACGGTATACGTTCTAGGATATGCGTTATACGTTATACGTTATACGTTAAGCGTTATACGTTATACGTTATACGTTATACGTTATACATTATACGTTATTCGTTATACGTTATACGTTATACGTTATACGTCATACGTTATACGTTATACGTTTTACGTTATTCGATATACGTTATACATTATACGTTATACGGTATACGTTATACGTTATACGTTGTACGTTGTACATTATTCGTTATACGTTATACGTTATACGTTATACGTTATACGTTACACGATATACGTAATACGCTATACGTTATACGTTATACGTTATACGTTATACGTTATACGGCATACGTGATACATTATACGTTATCCGTTATGCGCTATACGTTATAAGGTATACGTTATACGCTATACGTTATACGTTATACGTTATACGTTATACGTTATACATTATACGTTATACGTTATACGGTATACGTTATACGTTATTCGTTATACGTTATACGTTATACGTTATACGTTACACGGTATACGTTATACGTTATACGTTATAAGTTATACGTTATACGTTATACGTTATACGTTATACGTTATACGTTATACGTTATACGTTATACGTTATACGTTATACGTTATACGTTATACGTTACACGTTATACGTTTTACATTATACGTAATTCGTTATACGTTATACATTATACGTTATACGGTATACGTTCTAGGATATGCGTTATACGTTATACGTTATACGTTAAACGTTAATACGTTATACGTTATACGTTATACGTTATACCTTATACGTTATACGTTACACGTTATACGTTATACGCTATACGTTATACGTTATACGTTATACGTTATACGTTATACGGCATACGTGACACATTATACGTTTTACGTTATACGTAATTCGTTATACGTTACACGTTATACGTTATACGCTATACGTTATACGTTATACGTTATACGTTATACGTTATACGTTATACGTTATACGTTATACGTTACACGTTATACGTTATACGCTATACGTTATACGTTAGACGTTATACGTTATACGTTATACGTTATACGGCATACGTGATACATTATACGTTTTACGTTACACGTAATTCGTTATACGTTATACATTATACGTTATACGTTATACGTTATACGTTATACGTTATACGTTATACGTTATACGTTATACGTTATACGTTATACGTTATACGTTATACGTTATACGTTATACGTTATACGTTATACGTTATACGTTATACGTTATACGTTATACGTTATACGTTATACGTTATACGTTATACGTTATACGTTATACGTTATACGTTATACGTTATACGTTATACGTTATACGTTATACGTTATACGTTATACGTTATACGTTATACGTTATACGTTATACGTTATACGTTATACGTTATACGTTATACGTTATACGTTATACGTTATACGTTATACGTTACACGTTATACGTTTTACGTTATACGTAATTCGTTATACGTTATACATTATACGTTATACGGTATACGTTCTAGGATATGCGTTATACGTTATACGTTATACGTTAAACGTTATACGTTATACGTTATACGTTATACGTTATACCTTATACGTTATACGTTACACGTTATACGTTATACGCTATACGTTATACGTTATACGTTATACGTTATACGTTATACGGCATACGTGACACATTATACGTTTTACGTTATACGTAATTCGTTATACGTTACACGTTATACGTTATACGCTATACGTTATACGTTATACGTTATACGTTATACGTTATACGTTATACGGCATACGTGATACATTATACGTTTTACGTTATACGTAATTCGTTATACGTTATACATTATACGTTATACGGTATACGTTCTAGGATATGCGTTATACGTTATACGTTATACGTTATACGTTATACGTTATACGTTATACGTTATACGTTATTCGTTATACGTTATACATTATACGTTATACGGTATACGTTATACGCTATACGTTATACGTTATACGTTATATGTTATACGTTTTACGTTATACGTTATACGTTATACGTTATACGTTATACGTTATACGTTATTCGTTATACGTTATACGTTACACGTTACACGTTATACGTTGTACGTAATACGTTATACGTTATACGTTATACGTTATACGGTATACGTTATACGTTATTCGTTATACGTTATACGTTATACGTTATGCGTTATACGTTATACGGTATACGTTATACGCTATACGTTATACGTTAGACGTTATACGTTATACGTTATACGTTATACGTTATACGGCATACGTGATACATTATACGTTATACGTTACACGTTATACGTTATTCGTTATACGTTATACGTTACACGTTACACGTTATACGTTGTACGTAATACGTTATACGTTATACGTTATACGTTATACGTTATACGTTATACGTTATACGTTATACGTTACACGTTATACGTTATACGCTATACGTTATACGTTAGACGTTATACGTTATACGTTATACGTTATACGGCATACGTGATACATTATACGTTTTACGTTACACGTAATTCGTTATACGTTATACATTATACGTTATACGGAATACGTTATACGTTATACGTTATACGTTATACGTTATACGTTATACGTTATACGTTATACGTTATACGTTATACGTTATACGTTATACGTTATACGTTATACGTTATACGTTATACGTTATACGTTATACGTTATACGTTATACGTTATACGTTATACGTTATACGTTATACGTTATACGTTATACGTTATACGCTATACGTTATACGTTATACGTTATACGTTATACGTTATACGTTATACGTTATACGTTTTACGTTATACGTTATACGTTATACGTTATACGTTATACGTTATACGTTATACGTTATACGTTATACGTTATACGTTATACGTTATACGTTATACGTTATACGTTATACGTTACACGTTACACGTTACACGTTACACGTTATACGTTATACGCTATACGTTATACGCTATACGTTATACGTTATACGTTATACGTTATACGTTATACGTTATACGTTATACGTTATACGTTATACGTTATACGTTATACGTTATACGTTATACGTTATACGTTATACGTTATACGTTACACGTTATACGTTATACGCTATACGTTATACGTTAGACGTTATACGTTATACGTTATACGTTATACGTTATACGTTACACGTTATACGTTATACGCTATACGTTATACGTTATACGTTATACGTTATACGTTATGCGGCATACGTGATACATTATACGTTTTACGTTACACGTAATTCGTTATACGTTATACATTATACGTTATACGGAATACGTTATACGTTATACGTTACACATTACACGTTATACGTTGTACGTAATACGTTATACGTTATACGTAATACGTTATACGTTATACGTTATACGTTATACGTTATACGTTATACGTTATACGTTATACGTTACACGATATACGTTATACGCTATACGTTATACGTTATACGTTATACGTTATACGTTATTCGTTATACGTTATACGTTACACGTTACCCGTTACCTGTTATACGTTGTACGTAAAACGTTTTACGTTATACGTTATACGTTATACGGTATACGTTATACGTTATTCGTTATACGTTATACGTTATACGTTATACGTTATACGTTATACGGTATACGTTATACGCTATACGTTATACGTTATACGTTATACGTTATACGTTATACGTTATACGTTATACGTTATACGTTATACGTTATACGTTATACGTTATTCGTTATACGTTATACGTTATACGTTATACGTTATACGTTATACGTTACACGTTATACGTTTTACGTTATACGTAATTCGTTATACGTTATACATTATACGTTATACGGTATACGTTCTAGGATATGCGTTATACGTTATACGTTATACGTTAAGCGTTATACGTTATACGTTATACGTTATACGTTATACCTTATACGTTATACGTTACACGTTATACGTTATACGCTATACGTTATACGTTATAAGTTATACGTTATACGTTATACGGCATACGTGACACATTATACGTTTTACGTTATACGTAATTCGTTATACGTTACACGTTATACGTTATACGCTATACGTTATACGTTATACGTTATACGTTATACGTTATACGTTATACGTTATACGGCATACGTGATACATTATACGTTTTACGTTATACGTAATTCGTTATACGTTATACATTATACGTTATACGGTATACGTTCTAGGATATGCGTTATACGTTATACGTTATACGTTAAGCGTTATACGTTATACGTTATACGTTATACGTTATACATTATACGTTATACGTTATACGTTATACGTTATACGTTATACGTTATACGTTATACGTTATACGTTATACGTTATACGTTATACGTTATACGTTATACGTTATACGTTACACGTTATACGTTATACGCTATACGTTATACGTTATACGTTATACGTTATACGTTTTACGGCATACGTGATACATTATACGTTTTACGTTACACGTAATTCGTTATACGTTATACATTATACGTTATACGGAATACGTTATACGTTATACGTTACACATTACACGTTATACGTTGTACGTAATACGTTATACGTTATACGTTATACGTTATACGTTATACGTTATACGTTATACGTTATACGTTATACGTTATACGTTATACGTTATACGTTATACGTTATACGTTATACGTTATACGTTATACGTTATACGTTATACGTTATACGTTATACGTTATACGTTATACGTTATACGTTATTCGTTATACGTTACACGTTATACGTTATACGCTATACGTTATACGTTATACGTTATACGTTATACGTTATACGGCATACGTGATACATTATACGTTTTACGTTACACGTAATTCGTTATACGTTATACATTATACGTTATACGGAATACGTTATACGTTATACGTTACACGTTACACGTTATACGTTGTACGTAATACGTTATACGTTATACGTAATACGTTATACGTTATACGTTATACGTTATACGTTATACGGCATACGTGATACATTATACGTTTTACGTTACACGTAATTCGTTATACGTTATACATTATACGTTATACGGAATACGTTATACGTTATACGTTACACGTTACACGTTATACGTTGTACGTAATACGTTATACGTTATACGTAATACGTTATACGTTATACGTTATACGTTATACGTTATACATTATACGTTATACGTTATACGTTATACGTTATACGTTATACGTTATACGTTATTCGTTATACGTTATACGTTACACGTTACACGTTATACGTTGTACGTAATACGTTATACGTTATACGTTATACGTTATACGGTAAACGTTATACGTTATTCGTTATACGTTATACGTTATACGTTATACGTTATACGTTACACGGTATACGTTATACGCTATACGTTATACGTTATACGTTATACGTTATACGTTATACGTTATACGTTATACGTTATACGTTATACGTTATACGTTATACGTTATACGTTATACGTTATTCGTTATACGTTATACGTTACACGTTACACGTTATACGTTGTACGTAATACGTTATACGTTATACGTTATACGTTATACGGTATACGTTATACGTTATTCGTTATAGGTTATACGTTATACGTTATACGTTATACGTTATACGTTATACGGTATACGTTATACGCTATACGTTATACGTTATACGTTATACGTTATACGTTATACGTTATACGTTATACGTTATACGTTATACGTTATACGTTATACGTTATACGTTATACGTTATACGTTATACGTTATACGTTATACGTTATACGTTATACGTTATACGTTATACGTTATACGTTATACGTTATACGTTATACGTTACACGTTACACGTTACACGTTACACGTTACACGTTACACGTTACACGTTATACGCTATACGTTATACGCTATACGTTATACGTTATACGTTATACGTTATACGTTATACGTTATACGTTATACGTTATACGTTATACGTTATACGTTATACGTTATACGTTATACGTTATACGTTATACGTTATACGTTACACGTTATACGTTATGCGCTATACGTTATACGTTAGACGTTATACGTTATACGTTATACGTTATACGTTATACGTTATACGTTATACGTTATACGGCATACGTGATACATTATACGTTTTACGTTACACGTAATTCGTTATACGTTATACATTATACGTTATACGGAATACGTTATACGTTATACGTTACACATTACACGTTATACGTTGTACGTAATACGTTATACGTTATACGTTATACGTTATACGTTATACGTTATACGTTATACGTTATACGTTATACGTTATACGTTATACGTTATACGTTATACGTTATACGTTATACGTTATACGTTATACGTTATACGTTATACGTTATACGTTATACGTTATACGTTATACGTTATACGTTACACGTTACACGTTATATGTTATACGCTATACGTTATACGTTTTACGTTATACATTATACGTTATACGTTATACGTTATACGTTATACGTTATACGTTATACGTTATTCGTTATACGTTATACGTTACACGTTACACGTTATACGTTGTACGTAATACGTTATACGTTATACGTTATACGTTATACGGTAAACGTTATACGTTATTCGTTATACGTTATACGTTATACGTTATACGTTATACGTTACACGGTATACGTTATACGCTATACGTTATACGTTATACGTTATACGTTATACGTTATACGTTATACGTTATACGTTATACGTTATACGTTATACGTTATACGTTATACGTTATGCGTTATACGTTATACGTTATTCGTTATACGTTATACGTTATACGTTATACGTTATACGTTATACGTTATACGCTATACGTTATACGTTATACGTTACACGATATACGTTATACGCTATACGTTATACGTTATACGTTATACGTTATACGTTATACGTTATACGGCATACGTGATACATTATACGTTTTACGTTATACGTAATTCGTTATACGTTATACATTATACGTTATACGGTATACGTTCTAGGATTTGCGTTATACGTTGTACGTTATACGTTAAGCGTTATACGTTATACGTTATACGTTATACGTTATACGGTATACGTTATACGTTATTCGTTATACGTTATACGTTATACGTTATGCGTTATACGTTATACGGTATACGTTATACGCTATACGTTATACGTTATACGTTATACGTTATACGTTATACGTTATACGTTATACGTTATACGTTATACGTTATACGTTATACGCTATACGTTATACGTTATACGGTATACGTTATACGCTATACGTTATACGTTATACGTTATACGTTATACGTTATACGTTATACGTTATACGTTACACGTTATACGTTATACGTTATACGTTATACGTTATACGTTTTACGTTATTCGTTATACGTTATACATTATACGTTATACGATATACGTTATACGCTATACGTTATACGTTATACGTTATACGTTATACGTTATACATTATACGTTATACGTTATACGTTATACGTTATACGTTATACGTTATTCGTTATACGTTATACGTTACACGTTACACGTTATACGTTGTACGTAATACGTTATACGTTATACGTTATTGGTTATACGGTAAACGTTATACGTTATTCGTTATACGTTATACGTTATACGTTATACGTTATACGTTACACGGTATACGTTATACGCTATACGTTATACGTTATACGTTATACGTTATACGTTATACGTTATACGTTATACGTTATACGTTATACGTTATACGTTATACGTTATACGTTATACGTTATACGTTATACGTTATACGTTATACGTTATACGTTATACGTTATACGTTATACGTTATACGCTATACGTTATACGTTAGACGTTATACGTTATACGTTATACGTTATACGTTATACGTTACACGTTATACGTTATACATTATACGTTATACGTTATACGTTATACGTTATACGTTATACGTTATACGTTATACGTTATACGTTATACGTTATACGTTATACGTTATACGTTATACGTTATACGTTATACGTTATACGTTATACGTAATTCGTTATACGTTATACATTATACGTTATACGGAATACGTTATACGTTATACGTTACACATTACACGTTATACGTTGTACGTAATACGTTATACGTTATACGTTATACGTTATACGTTATACGTTATACGTTATACGTTATACGTTATACGTTATACGTTATACGTTATACGTTATACGTTATACGTTATACGTTATACGTTATACGTTATACGTTATACGTTATACGTTATACGTTATACGTTATACGTTATACGTTACACGTTATATGTTATACGCTATACGTTATACGTTATACGTTATACGTTATACGTTATACGGCATACGTGATACATTATACGTTTTACGTTACACGTAATTCGTTATACGTTATACATTATACGTTATACGGAATACGTTATACGTTATACGTTACACGTTACACGTTATACGTTGTACGTAATACGTTATACGTTATACGTGATACGTTATACGTTATACGTTATACGTTATACGTTATACGTTATACGTTATACGTTATACGTTATACGTTATACATTATACGTTATACGTTTTACGTTATTCGTTATACGTTATACATTATACGTTATACGATATACGTTATACGCTATACGTTATACGCTATACGTTATACGTTTTACGTTATACATTATACGTTATACGTTATACGTTATACGTTATACGTTATACGTTATACGTTATTCGTTATACGTTATACGTTACACGTTACACGTTATACGTTGTACGTAATACGTTATACGTTATACGTTATACGTTATACGGTAAACGTTATACGTTATTCGTTATACGTTATACGTTATACGTTATACGTTATACGTTACACGGTATACGTTATACGCTATACGTTATACGTTATACGTTATACGTTATACGTTATACGTTATACGTTATACGTTATACGTTATACGTTATACGTTATACGGCATACGTTATACATTATACGTTTTTCGTTATACGTAATTCGTTATGCGTTATACATTATACGTTATACGATATACGTTCTAGGATATGCGTTATACGTTATACGTTATACGTTATACGTTATACGGTATACGTTATACGTTATTCGTTATACGTTATACGTTATACGTTATGCGTTATACGTTATACGGTATACGTTATACGCTATACGTTATACGTTATACGTTATACGTTATACGTTATTCGTTATACGTTATACGTTATACGTTATACGTTATACGTTATACGTTACACGTTATACGTTATACGTTATACGTTATTCGTCATATGTTATACCTTATACGTTATACGCTATACGTTATACGTTATACGTTATACGTTATACGGCATACGTTATACATTATACGTTTTTCGTTATACGTAATTCGTTATGCGTTATACATTATACGTTATACGATATACGTTCTAGGATATGCGTTATACGTTATACGTTATACGTTATACGTTATACGGTATACGTTATACGTTATACGTTATACGTTATACGTTATACGTTATACGTTATACGTTATACGTTATACGTTATACGTTATACGTTATACGTTATACGTTATACGTTATACGTTATACGTTATACGTTATACGTTATACGTTATACGTTATACGTTATACGTTATTCGCTATACGTTATACGTTACACGTTACACGTTATACGTTGTACGTAATACGTTATACGTTATACGTTATACGTTATACGTTATACGTTATACGTTATTCGTTATACGTTATACGTTATACGTTATACGTTATACGTTATACGATATACGTTATACGCTATACGTTATACGTTATACGTTATACGTTATACGTTATACGCTATACGTTATACGTTATACGTTATACGTTATACGTTATACGTTATACGTTATACGTTATACGTTATACGTTATACGTTATACGTTATACGTTATACGTTATACGTTATTCGTTATACGTTATACGTTACACGTTACACGTTATACGTTGTACGTAATACGTTATACGTTATACGTTATACGTTATACGTTATACGTTATTCGTTATACGTTATACGTTATACGTTATACGTTATACGTTATACGTTACACGTTATACGTTATACGTTATACGTTATTCGTCATATGTTATACCTTATACGTTATACGCTATACGTTATACGTTATACGTTATACGTTATACGGCATACGTTATACATTATACGTTTTTCGTTATACGTAATTCGTTATGCGTTATACATTATACGTTATACGATATACGTTCTAGGATATGCGTTATACGTTATACGTTATACGTTATACGTTTTACGTTATTCGTTATACGTTATACATTATACGTTATACGATATACGTTATACGCTATACGTTATACGTTATACGTTATACGTTATACGTTATACGCTATACGTTATACGTTATACGTTATACGTTATACGTTATACGTTATACGTTATACGTTATACGTTATACGTTATACGTTATACGTTATACGTTATACGTTATACGTTATTCGTTATACGTTATACGTTACACGTTACACGTTATACGTTGTACGTAATACGTTATACGTTATACGTTATACGTTATACGGTATACGTTATACGTTATTCGTTATACGTTATACGTTGTACGTAATACGTTATACGTTATACGTAATACGTTATACGTTATACGTTATACGTTATACGTTATACGTTATACGTTATACGTTATACGTTATACGTTATACGTTTTACGTTATTCGTTATACGTTATACATTTTACGTTATACGATATACGTTATACGCTATACGTTATACGTTATACGTTATACATTTTACGTTATACGATATACGTTATACGCTATACGTTATACGTTATACGTTATACGTTATACGTTATACATTATACGTTATACGTTATACGTTATACGGCATACGTGACACATTATACGTTTTACGTTATACGTAATTCGTTATACGTTACACGTTATACGTTATACGCTATACGTTATACGTTATACGTTATACGTTATACGTTATACGTTATACGGCATACGTGATACATTATACGTTTTACGTTATACGTAATTCGTTATACGTTATACATTATACGTTATACGGTATACGTTCTAGGATATGCGTTATACGTTATACGTTATACGTTATACGTTAAGCGTTATACGTTATACGTTATACGTTATACGTTATACATTATACGTTATACGTTATACGTTATACGTTATACGTTATACGTTACACGTTATACGTTATACGTTATACGTTATACGTTATACGTTATACGTTATACGTTACACGTTATACGTTATACGCTATACGTTATACGTTATACGTTATACGTTATACGTTATACGGCATACGTGATACATTATACGTTTTACGTTACACGTAATTCGTTATACGTTATACATTATACGTTATACGGAATACGTTATACGTTATACGTTACACATTACACGTTATACGTTGTACGTAATACGTTATACGTTATACGTTATACGTTATACGTTATACGTTATACGTTATACGTTATACGTTATACGTTATACGTTATACGGCATACGTGATACATTATACGTTTTACGTTACACGTAATTCGTTATACGTTATACATTATACGTTATACGGAATACGTTATACGTTATACGTTACACATTACACGTTATACGTTGTACGTAATACGTTATACGTTATACGTTATACGTTATACGTTATACGTTATACGTTATACGTTATACGTTATACGTTATACGTTATACGTTATACGTTATACGTTATACGTTATACGTTATACGTTATACGTTATACGTTATACGTTATACGTTATACGTTATACGTTATACGTTATACGTTATACGTTATACGTTACACGTTATATGTTATACGCTATACGTTATACGTTATACGTTATACGTTATACGTTATACGGCATACGTGATACATTATACGTTTTACGTTACACGTAATTCGTTATACGTTATACATTATACGTTATACGGAATACGTTATACGTTATACGTTACACGTTACACGTTATACGTTGTACGTAATACGTTATACGTTATACGTGATACGTTATACGTTATACGTTATACGTTATACGTTATACGTTATACGTTATACGTTATACATTATACGTTATACGTTTTACGTTATTCGTTATACGTTATACATTATACGTTATACGATATACGTTATACGCTATACGTTATACGCTATACGTTATACGTTTTACGTTATACATTATACGTTATACGTTATATGTTATACGTTATACGTTATACGTTATTCGTTATACGTTATACGTTACACGTTACACGTTATACGTTGTACGTAATACGTTATACGTTATACGTTATACGTTATACGGTAAACGTTATACGTTATTCGTTATACGTTATACGTTATACGTTATACGTTATACGTTACACGGTATACGTTATACGCTATACGTTATACGTTACACGTTATACGTTATACGTTATACGTTATACGTTATACGTTATACGTTATACGTTATACGTTATACGTTATACGTTATACGTTATGCGTTATACGTCATACGTTATACGCTTTACGTTATACGTTATACGTTATACGTTATACGTTATACGTTATACGTTATTCGTTATACGTTATACGTTATACGTTATACGTTATACGTTATACGTTACACGTTATACGTTATACGTTATACGTTATTCGTCATATGTTATACCTTATACGTTATACGCTATACGTTATACGTTATACGTTATACGTTATACGGCATACGTTATACATTATACGTTTTTCGTTATACGTAATTCGTTATGCGTTATACATTATACGTTATACGATATACGTTCTAGGATATGCGTTATACGTTATACGTTATACGTTATACGTTATACGGTATACGTTATACGTTATTCGTTATACGTTATACGTTATACGTTATGCGTTATACGTTATACGGTATACGTTATACGTTATACGTTATTCGTTATACGTTATACGTTATACGTTATACGTTATACGTTATACGGTATACGTTATACGCTATACGTTATACGTTATACGGTATACGTTATACGCTATACGTTATACGTTATACGTTATACGTTATTCGTTATACGTTATACGTTATACGTTATACGTTATACGTTATACGTTATACGTTATACGTTATACGTTATACGTTTTACGTTATTCGTTATACGTTATACATTATACGTTATACGATATACGTTATACGCTATACGTTATACGTTATACGTTATACGTTATACGTTATACATTATACGTTATACGTTATACGTTATACGTTATACGTTATACGTTATTCGTTATACGTTATACGTTACACGTTACACGTTATACGTTGTACGTAATACGTTATACGTTATACGTTATACGTTATACGGTAAACGTTATACGTTATTCGTTATACGTTATGCGTTATACGTTATACGTTATACGTTACACGGTATACGTTATACGTTATACGTTACACATTACACGTTATACGTTGTACGTAATACGTTATACGTTATACGTTATACGTTATACGTTATACGTTATACGTTATACGTTATACGTTATACGTTATACGTTATACGTTATACGTTATACGTTATACGTTATACGTTATACGTTATACGTTATACGTTATACGTTATACGATATACGTTATACGCTATACGTTATACGTTATACGTTATACGTTATACGTTATACATTATACGTTATACGTTATACGTTATACGGCATACGTGACACATTATACGTTTTACGTTATACGTAATTCGTTATACGTTACACGTTATACGTTATACGCTATACGTTATACGTTATACGTTATACGTTATACGTTATACGTTATACGGCATACGTGATACATTATACGTTTTACGTTATACGTAATTCGTTATACGTTATACATTATACGTTATACGGTATACGTTCTAGGATATGCGTTATACGTTATACGTTATACGTTAAGCGTTATACGTTATACGTTATACGTTATACGTTATACATTATACGTTATACGTTATACGTTATACGTTATACGTTATACGTTACACGTTATACGTTATACGTTATACGTAATACGTTATACGTTATACGTTATACGTTACACGTTATACGTTATACGCTATACGTTATACGTTATACGTTATACGTTATACGTTATACGGCATACGTGATACATTATACGTTTTACGTTACACGTAATTCGTTATACGTTATACATTATACGTTATACGGAATACGTTATACGTTATACGTTACACATTACACGTTATACGTTGTACGTAATACGTTATACGTTATACGTTATACGTTATACGTTATACGTTATACGTTATACGTTATACGTTATACGTTATACGTTATACGGCATACGTGATACATTATACGTTTTACGTTACACGTAATTCGTTATACGTTATACATTATACGTTATACGGAATACGTTATACGTTATACGTTACACATTACACGTTATACGTTGTACGTAATACGTTATACGTTATACGTTATACTTTATACGTTATACGTTATACGTTATACGTTATACGTTATACGTTATACGTTATACGTTATACGTTATACGTTATACGTTATACGTTATACGTTATACGTTATACGTTATACGTTATACGTTATACGTTATACGTTATACGTTATACGTTATACGTTACACGTTATATGTTATACGCTATACGTTATACGTTATACGTTATACGTTATACGTTATACGTTATACGGCATACGTGATACATTATACGTTTTACGTTACACGTAATTCGTTATACGTTATACATTATACGTTATACGGAATACGTTATACGTTATACGTTACACGTTACACGTTATACGTTGTACGTAATACGTTATACGTTATACGTGATACGTTATACGTTATACGTTATACGTTATACGTTATACGTTATACGTTATACGTTATACATTATACGTTATACGTTTTACGTTATTCGTTATACGTTATACATTATACGTTATACGATATACGTTATACGCTATACGTTATACGCTATACGTTATACGTTTTACGTTATACATTATACGTTATACGTTATACGTTATACGTTATACGTTATACGTTATTCGTTATACGTTATACGTTACACGTTACACGTTATACGTTGTACGTAATACGTTATACGTTATACGTTATACGTTATACGGTAAACGTTATACGTTATTCGTTATACGTTATACGTTATACGTTATACGTTATACGTTACACGGTATACGTTATACGCTATACGTTATACGTTATACGTTATACGTTATACGTTATACGTTATACGTTATACGTTATACGTTATACGTTATACGTTATACGTTATACGTTATACGTTATGCGTTATACGTCATACGTTATACGCTTTACGTTATACGTTATACGTTATACGTTATACGTTATACGTTATACGTTATTCGTTATACGTTATACGTTATACGTTATACGTTATACGTTATACGTTACACGTTATACGTTATACGTTATACGTTATTCGTCATATGTTATACCTTATACGTTATACGCTATACGTTATACGTTATACGTTATACGTTATACGTTATACGGCATACGTTATACATTATACGTTTTTCGTTATACGTAATTCGTTATGCGTTATACATTATACGTTATACGATATACGTTCTAGGATATGCGTTATACGTTATACGTTATACGTTATACGTTATACGGTATACGTTATACGTTATTCGTTATACGTTATACGTTATACGTTATGCGTTATACGTTATACGGTATACGTTATACGCTATACGTTATACGTTATACGTTATACGTTATACGTTATACGTTATACGTTATACGTTATACGTTATACGTTATACGTTATACGTTATACGTTATACGTTATACGTTATACGTTATTCGCTATACGTTATACGTTACACGTTACACGTTATACGTTGTACGTAATACGTTATACGTTATACGTTATACGTTATACGGTATACGTTATACGTTATACGTTATTCGTTATACGTTATACGTTATACGTTATACGTTATACGTTATACGGTATACGTTATACGCTATACGTTATACGTTATACGGTATACGTTATACGCTATACGTTATACGTTATACGTTATACGTTATTCGTTATACGTTATACGTTATACGTTATACGTTATACGTTATACGTTATACGTTATACGTTTTACGTTATTCGTTATACGTTATACATTATACGTTATACGATATACGTTATACGCTATACGTTATACGTTATACGTTATACGTTATACGTTATACATTATACGTTATACGTTATACGTTATACGTTATACGTTATACGTTATACGTTATACGTTATACGTTTTACGTTATTCGTTATACGTTATACATTTTACGTTATACGATATACGTTATACGCTATACGTTATACGTTATACGTTATACATTTTACGTTATACGATATACGTTATACGCTATACGTTATACGTTATACGTTATACGTTATACGTTATACATTATACGTTATACGTTATACGTTATACGGCATACGTGACACATTATACGTTTTACGTTATACGTAATTCGTTATACGTTACACGTTATACGTTATACGCTATACGTTATACGTTATACGTTATACGTTATACGTTATACGTTATACGTTATACGGCATACGTGATACATTATACGTTTTACGTTATACGTAATTCGTTATACGTTATACATTATACGTTATACGGTATACGTTCTAGGATATGCGTTATACGTTATACGTTATACGTTAAGCGTTATACGTTATACGTTATACGTTATACGTTATACATTATACGTTATACGTTATACGTTATACGTTATACGTTATACGTTACACGTTATACGTTATACGTTATACGTTATACGTTATACGTTATACGTTATACGTTACACGTTATACGTTATACGCTATACGTTATACGTTATACGTTATACGTTATACGTTATACGGCATACGTGATACATTATACGTTTTACGTTACACGTAATTCGTTATACGTTATACATTATACGTTATACGGAATACGTTATACGTTATACGTTACACATTACACGTTATACGTTGTACGTAATACGTTATACGTTATACGTTATACGTTATACGTTATACGTTATACGTTATACGTTATACGTTATACGTTATACGTTATACGTTATACGTTATACGTTATACGTTATACATTTTACGTTATACGATATACGTTATACGCTATACGTTATACGTTATACGTTATACGTTATACGTTATACATTATACGTTATACGTTATACGTTATACGGCATACGTGACACATTATACGTTTTACGTTATACGTAATTCGTTATACGTTACACGTTATACGTTATACGCTATACGTTATACGTTATACGTTATACGTTATACGTTATACGTTATACGGCATACGTGATACATTATACGTTTTACGTTATACGTAATTCGTTATACGTTATACATTATACGTTATACGGTATACGTTCTAGGATATGCGTTATACGTTATACGTTATACGTTAAGCGTTATACGTTATACGTTATACGTTATACGTTATACATTATACGTTATACGTTATACGTTATACGTTATACGTTATACGTTACACGTTATACGTTATACGTTATACGTTATACGTTATACGTTATACGTTATACGTTACACGTTATACGTTATACGCTATACGTTATACGTTATACGTTATACGTTATACGTTATACGGCATACGTGATACATTATACGTTTTACGTTACACGTAATTCGTTATACGTTATACATTATACGTTATACGGAATACGTTATACGTTATACGTTACACATTACACGTTATACGTTGTACGTAATACGTTATACGTTATACGTTATACGTTATACGTTATACGTTATACGTTATACGTTATTCGTTATACGTTACACGTTATACGTTATACGCTATACGTTATACGTTATACGTTATACGTTATACGTTATACGGCATACGTGATACATTATACGTTTTACGTTACACGTAATTCGTTATACGTTATACATTATACGTTATACGGAATACGTTATACGTTATACGTTACACGTTACACGTTATACGTTGTACGTAATACGTTATACGTTATACGTAATACGTTATACGTTATACGTTATACGTTATACGGCATACGTGATACATTATACGTTTTACGTTACACGTAATTCGTTATACGTTATACATTATACGTTATACGGAATACGTTATACGTTATACGTTACACGTTACACGTTATACGTTGTATGTAATACGTTATACGTTATACGTAATACGTTATACGTTATACGTTATACGTTATACGTTATACGTTATACGTTATACGTTATACGTTATACGTTTTACGTTATTCGTTATACGTTATACATTTTACGTTATACGATATACGTTATACGCTATACGTTATACGTTATACGTTATACGTTATACGTTATACATTATACGTTATACGTTATACGTTATACGTTATACGTTATACGTTATTCGTTATACGTTATACGTTACACGTTACACGTTATACGTTGTACGTAATACGTTATACGTTATACGTTATACGTTATACGGTAAACGTTATACGTTATTCGTTATACGTTATACGTTATACGTTATACGTTATACGTTACACGGTATACGTTATACGCTATACGTTATACGTTATACGTTATACGTTATACGTTATACGTTATTCGTTATACGTTATACGTTACACGTTACACGTTATACGTTGTACGTAATACGTTATACGTTATACGTTATACGTTATACGGTATACGTTATACGCTATACGTTATACGTTATACGTTATACGTTATACGTTATACGTTATACGGCATACGTGATACATTATACGTTTTACGTTACACGTAATTCGTTATACGTTATACATTATACGTTATACGGAATACGTTATACGTTATACGTTACACGTTACACGTTATACGTTGTACGTAATACGTTATACGTTATACGTAATACGTTATACGTTATACGTTATACGTTATACGGCATACGTGATACATTATACGTTTTACGTTACACGTAATTCGTTATACGTTATACATTATACGTTATACGGAATACGTTATACGTTATACGTTACACGTTACACGTTATACGTTGTATGTAATACGTTATACGTTATACGTAATACGTTATACGTTATACGTTATACGTTATACGTTATACGTTATACGTTATACGTTATACGTTATACGTTTTACGTTATTCGTTATACGTTATACATTTTACGTTATACGATATACGTTATACGCTATACGTTATACGTTATACGTTATACGTTATACGTTATACATTATACGTTATACGTTATACGTTATACGTTATACGTTATACGTTATTCGTTATACGTTATACGTTACACGTTACACGTTATACGTTGTACGTAATACGTTATACGTTATACGTTATACGTTATACGGTAAACGTTATACGTTATTCGTTATACGTTATACGTTATACGTTATACGTTATACGTTACACGGTATACGTTATACGCTATACGTTATACGTTATACGTTATACGTTATACGTTATACGTTATACGTTATACGTTATACGTTATACGTTATACGTTATACGTTATACGTTATACGTTATACGTTATTCGTTATACGTTATACGTTACACGTTACACGTTATACGTTGTACGTAATACGTTATACGTTATACGTTATACGTTATACGGTATACGTTATACGTTATTCGTTATACGTTATACGTTATACGTTATACGTTATACGTTATACGGTATACGTTATACGCTATACGTTATACGTTATACGTTATACGTTATACGTTATACGTTATACGTTATACGTTATACGTTATACGTTATACGTTATACGTTATACGTTATACGTTATACGTTATACGCTATACGTTATACGTTAGACGTTATACGTTATACGTTATACGTTATACGTTATACGTTACACGTTATACGTTATACGCTATACGTTATACGTTATACGTTATACGTTATACGTTATACGGCATACGTGATACATTATACGTTTTACGTTACACGTAATTCGTTATACGTTATACATTATACGTTATACGGAATACGTTATACGTTATACGTTACACATTACACGTTATACGTTGTACGTAATACGTTATACGTTATACGTTATACGTTATACGTTATACGTTATACGTTATACGTTATACGTTATACGTTATACGTTATACGTTATACGTTATACGTTATACGTTACACGATATACGTTATACGCTATACGTTATACGTTATACGTTATACGTTATACGTTATTCGTTATACGTTATACGTTACACGTTACCCGTTACCTGTTATACGTTGTACGTAATACGTTATACGTTATACGTTATACGTTATACGGTATACGTTATACGTTATTCGTTATACGTTATACGTTATACGTTATACATTATACGTTATACGTTATACATTATACGTTATACGTTTTACGTTATTCGTTATACGTTACACGTTATACGTTATACGTTATACGTTATACGTTATACGTTATACGTTATACGTTACACGTTATACGTTATACGCTATACGTTATACGTTATACGTTATACGTTATACGTTATACGGCATACGTGATACATTATACGTTTTACGTTACACGTAATTCGTTATACGTTATACATTATACGTTATACGGAATACGTTATACGTTATACGTTACACATTACACGTTATACGTTGTACGTAATACGTTATACGTTATACGTTATACGTTATACGTTATACGTTATACGTTATACGTTATTCGTTATACGTTACACGTTATACGTTATACGCTATACGTTATACGTTATACGTTATACGTTATACGTTATACGGCATACGTGATACATTATACGTTTTACGTTACACGTAATTCGTTATACGTTATACATTATACGTTATACGGAATACGTTATACGTTATACGTTACACGTTACACGTTATACGTTGTACGTAATACGTTATACGTTATACGTAATACGTTATACGTTATACGTTATACGTTATACGGCATACGTGATACATTATACGTTTTACGTTACACGTAATTCGTTATACGTTATACATTATACGTTATACGGAATACGTTATACGTTATACGTTACACGTTACACGTTATACGTTGTATGTAATACGTTATACGTTATACGTAATACGTTATACGTTATACGTTATACGTTATACGTTATACGTTATACGTTATACGTTATACGTTATACGTTTTACGTTATTCGTTATACGTTATACATTTTACGTTATACGATATACGTTATACGCTATACGTTATACGTTATACGTTATACGTTATACGTTATACATTATACGTTATACGTTATACGTTATACGTTATACGTTATACGTTATTCGTTATACGTTATACGTTACACGTTACACGTTATACGTTGTACGTAATACGTTATACGTTATACGTTATACGTTATACGGTAAACGTTATACGTTATTCGTTATACGTTATACGTTATACGTTATACGTTATACGTTACACGGTATACGTTATACGCTATACGTTATACGTTATACGTTATACGTTATACGTTATACGTTATTCGTTATACGTTATACGTTACACGTTACACGTTATACGTTGTACGTAATACGTTATACGTTATACGTTATACGTTATACGGTATACGTTATACGCTATACGTTATACGTTATACGTTATACGTTATACGTTATACGTTATACGGCATACGTGATACATTATACGTTTTACGTTACACGTAATTCGTTATACGTTATACATTATACGTTATACGGAATACGTTATACGTTATACGTTACACGTTACACGTTATACGTTGTACGTAATACGTTATACGTTATACGTAATACGTTATACGTTATACGTTATACGTTATACGGCATACGTGATACATTATACGTTTTACGTTACACGTAATTCGTTATACGTTATACATTATACGTTATACGGAATACGTTATACGTTATACGTTACACGTTACACGTTATACGTTGTATGTAATACGTTATACGTTATACGTAATACGTTATACGTTATACGTTATACGTTATACGTTATACGTTATACGTTATACGTTATACGTTATACGTTTTACGTTATTCGTTATACGTTATACATTTTACGTTATACGATATACGTTATACGCTATACGTTATACGTTATACGTTATACGTTATACGTTATACATTATACGTTATACGTTATACGTTATACGTTATACGTTATACGTTATTCGTTATACGTTATACGTTACACGTTACACGTTATACGTTGTACGTAATACGTTATACGTTATACGTTATACGTTATACGGTAAACGTTATACGTTATTCGTTATACGTTATACGTTATACGTTATACGTTATACGTTACACGGTATACGTTATACGCTATACGTTATACGTTATACGTTATACGTTATACGTTATACGTTATACGTTATACGTTATACGTTATACGTTATACGTTATACGTTATACGTTATACGTTATACGTTATTCGTTATACGTTATACGTTACACGTTACACGTTATACGTTGTACGTAATACGTTATACGTTATACGTTATACGTTATACGGTATACGTTATACGTTATTCGTTATACGTTATACGTTATACGTTATACGTTATACGTTATACGGTATACGTTATACGCTATACGTTATACGTTATACGTTATACGTTATACGTTATACGTTATACGTTATACGTTATACGTTATACGTTATACGTTATACGTTATACGTTATACGTTATACGTTATACGCTATACGTTATACGTTAGACGTTATACGTTATACGTTATACGTTATACGTTATACGTTACACGTTATACGTTATACGCTATACGTTATACGTTATACGTTATACGTTATACGTTATACGGCATACGTGATACATTATACGTTTTACGTTACACGTAATTCGTTATACGTTATACATTATACGTTATACGGAATACGTTATACGTTATACGTTACACATTACACGTTATACGTTGTACGTAATACGTTATACGTTATACGTTATACGTTATACGTTATACGTTATACGTTATACGTTATACGTTATACGTTATACGTTATACGTTATACGTTATACGTTACACGATATACGTTATACGCTATACGTTATACGTTATACGTTATACGTTATACGTTATTCGTTATACGTTATACGTTACACGTTACCCGTTACCTGTTATACGTTGTACGTAATACGTTATACGTTATACGTTATACGTTATACGGTATACGTTATACGTTATTCGTTATACGTTATACGTTATACGTTATACATTATACGTTATACGTTATACATTATACGTTATACGTTTTACGTTATTCGTTATACGTTATACATTATACGTTATACGATATACGTTATACGCTATACGTTATACGCTATACGTTATACGTTTTACGTTATACATTATACGTTATACGTTATACGTTATACGTTATACGTTATACGTTATTCGTTATACGTTATACGTTACACGTTACACGTTATACGTTGTACGTAATACGTTATACGTTATACGTTATACGTTATACGGTAAACGTTATACGTTATTCGTTATACGTTATACGTTATACGTTATACGTTATACGTTACACGGTATACGTTATACGCTATACGTTATACGTTATACGTTATACGTTATACGTTATACGTTATACGTTATACGGTATACGTTATACGTTATTCGTTATACGTTATACGTTATACGTTATACATTATACGTTATACGTTATACATTATACGTTATACGTTATACGATATACGTTATACGCTATACGTTATACGCTATACGTTATACGTTTTACGTTATACATTATACGTTATACGTTATACGTTATACGTTATACGTTATACGTTATTCGTTATACGTTATACGTTACACGTTACACGTTATACGTTGTACGTAATACGTTATACGTTATACGTTATACGTTATACGGTAAACGTTATACGTTATTCGTTATACGTTATACGTTATACGTTATACGTTATACGTTACACGGTATACGTTATACGCTATACGTTATACGTTATACGTTATACGTTATACGTTATACGTTATACGTTATACGTTATACGTTATACGCTATACGTTATACGCTATACGTTATACGTTTTACGTTATACATTATACGTTATACGTTACACGTTACCCGTTACCTGTTATACGTTGTACGTAATACGTTATACGTTATACGTTATACGTTATACGGTATACGTTATACGTTATTCGTTATACGTTATACGTTATACGTTATACATTATACGTTATACGTTATACATTATACGTTATACGTTTTACGTTATTCGTTATACGTTATACATTATACGTTACACGTTATACGTTGTACGTTATACGGCATACGTGATACATTATACGTTTTACGTTATACGTAATTCGTTATACGTTATACATTATACGTTATACGGTATACGTTCTATGATTTGCGTTATACGTTGTACGTTATACGTTAAGCGTTATACGTTATACGTTATACGTCATACGTTATACGTTATACGTTATACGTTATACGTTATACGTTATACGTTATACGTTATACGTTATACGTTATACGTTATTCGTTATACGTTATACGTTACACGTTACACGTTATACGTTGTACGTAATACGTTATACGTTATACGTTATACGTTATACGGTATACGTTATACGTTATTCGTTATACGTTATACGTTATACGTTATACATTATACGTTATACGTTATACATTATACGTTATACGTTTTACGTTATTCGTTATACGTTATACATTATACGTTATACGATATACGTTATACGCTATACGTTATACGCTATACGTTATACGTTTTACGTTATACATTATACGTTATACGTTATACGTTATACGTTATACGTTATACGTTATTCGTTATACGTTATACGTTACACGTTACACGTTATACGTTGTACGTAATACGTTATACGTTATACGTTATACGTTATACGTTATACGGTAAACGTTATACGTTATTCGTTATACGTTATACGTTATACGTTATACGTTATACGTTACACGGTATACGTTATACGCTATACGTTATACGTTATACGTTATACGTTATACGTTATACGTTATACGTTATACGTTATACGTTATACGTTATACGTTATACGTTATACGTTATGCGTTATACGTTATACGTTATTCGTTATACGTTATACGTTATACGTTATACGTTATACGTTATACGTTATACGTTATACGTTATACGTTATACGTTACACGATATACGTTATACGCTATACGTTATACGTTATACGTTATACGTTATACGTTATACGTTATACGGCATACGTGATACATTATACGTTTTACGTTATACGTAATTCGTTATACGTTATACATTATACGTTATACGGTATACGTTCTAGGATTTGCGTTATACGTTGTACGTTATACGTTAAGCGTTATACGTTATACGTTATACGTTATACGTTATACGGTATACGTTATACGTTATTCGTTATACGTTATACGTTATACGTTATGCGTTATACGTTATACGGTATACGTTATACGCTATACGTTATACGTTATACGTTATACGTTATACGTTATACGTTATACGTTATACGTTATACGTTATACGTTATACGTTATACGTTATACGTTATACGTTATACGTTATACGTTATTCGCTATACGTTATACGTTACACGTTACACGTTATACGTTGTACGTAATACGTTATACGTTATACGTTATACGTTATACGTTATACGGTATACGTTATACGTTATACGTTATTCGTTATACGTTATACGTTATACGTTATACGTTATACGTTATACGGTATACGTTATACGCTATACGTTATACGTTATACGGTATACGTTATACGCTATACGTTATACGTTATACGTTATACGTTATACGTTATACGTTATACGTTATACGTTATACGTTATACGTTATACGTTATACGTTATACGTTATACGTTTTACGTTATTCGTTATACGTTATACATTATACGTTATACGATATACGTTATACGCTATACGTTATACGTTATACGTTATACGTTATACGTTATACATTATACGTTATACGTTATACGTTATACGTTATACGTTATACGTTATTCGTTATACGTTATACGTTACACGTTACACGTTATACGTTGTACGTAATACGTTATACGTTATACGTTATACGTTATACGGTAAACGTTATACGTTATTCGTTATACGTTATACGTTATACGTTATACGTTATACGTTACACGGTATACGTTATGCGCTATACGTTATACGTTATACGTTATACGTTATACGTTATACGTTATACGTTATACGTTATACGTTATACGTTATACGTTATACGTTATACGTTATACGTTATACGTTATACGTTATACGTTATTCGTTATACGTTATACGTTACACGTTACACGTTATACGTTGTACGTAATACGTTATACGTTATACGTTATACGTTATACGGTATACGTTATACGTTATTCGTTATACGTTATACGTTATACGTTATACGTTATACGTTATACGGTATACGTTATACGCTATACGTTATACGTTATACGTTATACGTTATACGTTATACGTTATACGTTATACGTTATACGTTATACGTTATACGTTATACGTTATACGTTATACGTTATACGTTATACGTTATACGTTATACGTTATACGTTATACGTTATACGTTATACGTTATACGTTATACGCTATACGTTATACGTTAGACGTTATACGTTATACGTTATACGTTATACGTTATACGTTACACGTTATACGTTATACGCTATACGTTATACGTTATACGTTATACGTTATACGTTATACGTTATACGGCATACGTGATACATTATACGTTTTACGTTACACGTAATTCGTTATACGTTATACATTATACGTTATACGGAATACGTTATACGTTATACGTTACACATTACACGTTATACGTTGTACGTAATACGTTACACGTTATACGTTATACGTTATTCGTCATATGTTATACCTTATACGTTATACGCTATACGTTATACGTTATACGTTATACGTTATACGGCATACGTTATACATTATACGTTTTTCGTTATACGTAATTCGTTATGCGTTATACATTATACGTTATACGATATACGTTCTAGGATATGCGTTATACGTTATACGTTATACGTTATACGTTATACGGTATACGTTATACGTTATTCGTTATACGTTATACGTTATACGTTATGCGTTATACGTTATACGGTATACGTTATACGCTATACGTTATACGTTATACGTTATACGTTATACGTTATACGTTATACGTTATACGTTATACGTTATACGTTATACGTTATACGTTATACGTTATACGTTATACGTTATTCGCTATACGTTATACGTTACACGTTACACGTTATACGTTGTACGTAATACGTTATACGTTATACGTTATACGTTATACGGTATACGTTATACGTTATACGTTATTCGTTATACGTTATACGTTATACGTTATACGTTATACGTTACACGTTATACGTTATACGCTATACGTTATACGTTAGACGTTATACGTTATACGTTATACGTTATACGTTATACGTTATACGTTATACGTTATACGTTATACGTTATACGTTATACGGCATACGTGATACATTATACGTTTTACGTTACACGTAATTCGTTATACGTTATACATTATACGTTATACGGAATACGTTATACGTTATACGTTACACATTACACGTTATACGTTGTACGTAATACGTTACACGTTATACGTTATACGTTATTCGTCATATGTTATACCTTATACGTTATACGCTATACGTTATACGTTATACGTTATACGTTATACGGCATACGTTATACATTATACGTTTTTCGTTATACGTAATTCGTTATGCGTTATACATTATACGTTATACGATATACGTTCTAGGATATGCGTTATACGTTATACGTTATACGTTATACGTTATACGGTATACGTTATACGTTATTCGTTATACGTTATACGTTATACGTTATGCGTTATACGTTATACGTTATACGGTATACGTTATACGCTATACGTTATACGTTATACGTTATACGTTATTCGTTATACGTTATACGTTATACGTTATACGTTATACGTTATACGTTATACGTTATACGTTTTACGTTATACGTTATACGTTATACGTTATACGTTATACGTTATACGTTATACGTTATACGTTATACGTTATACGTTATACGTTATACGTTATACGTTATACGTTATACGTTATACGGCATACGTGATACATTATACGTTTTACGTTACACGTAATTCGTTATACGTTATACATTATACGTTATACGGAATACGTTATACGTTATACGTTACACATTACACGTTATACGTTGTACGTAATACGTTATACGTTATACGTTATACGTTATTCGTCATATGTTATACCTTATACGTTATACGCTATACGTTATACGTTATACGTTATACGTTATACGGCATACGTTATACATTATACGTTTTTCGTTATACGTAATTCGTTATGCGTTATACATTATACGTTATACGATATACGTTCTAGGATATGCGTTATACGTTATACGTTATACGTTATACGTTATACGGTATACGTTATACGTTATTCGTTATACGTTATACGTTATACGTTATGCGTTATACGTTATACGGTATACGTTATACGCTATACGTTATACGTTATACGTTATACGTTATACGTTATACGTTATACGTTATACGTTATACGTTATACGTTATACGTTATACGTTATACGTTATACGTTATACGTTATACGTTATTCGCTATACGTTATACGTTACACGTTACACGTTATACGTTGTACGTAATACGTTATACGTTATACGTTATACGTTATACGGTATACGTTATACGTTATACGTTATTCGTTATACGTTATACGTTATACGTTATACGTTATACGTTATACGTTATACGTTATTCGTTATACGTTATACGTTACACGTTACACGTTATACGTTGTACGTAATACGTTATACGTTATACGTTATACGTTATACGGTATACGTTATACGTTATTCGTTATACGTTATACGTTATACGTTATGCGTTATACGTTATACGGTATACGTTATACGCTATACGTTATACGTTAGACGTTATACGTTATACGTTATACGTTATACGTTATACGTTATACGTTATACGTTATACGGCATACGTGATACATTATACGTTATACGTTACACGTTATACGTTATTCGTTATACGTTATACGTTACACGTTACACGTTATACGTTGTACGTAATACGTTATACGTTATACGTTATACGTTATACGTTATACGTTATACGTTATACGTTATACGTTACACGTTATACGTTATACGCTATACGTTATACGTTAGACGTTATACGTTATACGTTATACGTTATACGGCATACGTGATACATTATACGTTTTACGTTACACGTAATTCGTTATACGTTATACATTATACGTTATACGGAATACGTTATACGTTATACGTTATACGTTATACGTTATACGTTATACGTTATACGTTATACGTTATACGTTATACGTTATACGTTATACGTTATACGTTATACGTTATACGTTATACGTTATACGTTATACGTTATACGTTATACGTTATACGTTATACGTTATACGTTATACGTTATACGTTATACGTTATACGTTATACGTTATACGTTATACGTTATACGTTATACGTTATACGTTATACGTTATACGTTATACGTTATACGTTATACGTTATACGTTATACGTTATACGTTATACGTTATACGTTATACGTTACACGTTATACGTTATACGCTATACGTTATACGTTAGACGTTATACGTTATGCGGCATACGTGATACATTATACGTTTTACGTTACACGTAATTCGTTATACGTTATACATTATACGTTATACGGAATACGTTATACGTTATACGTTACACATTACACGTTATACGTTGTACGTAATACGTTATACGTTATACGTAATACGTTATACGTTATACGTTATACGTTATACGTTATACGTTATACGTTATACGTTATACGTTATACGTTACACGATATACGTTATACGCTATACGTTATACGTTATACGTTATACGTTATACGTTATTCGTTATACGTTATACGTTACACGTTACCCGTTACCTGTTATACGTTGTACGTAAAACGTTTTACGTTATACGTTATACGTTATACGGTATACGTTATACGTTATTCGTTATACGTTATACGTTATACGTTATACGTTATACGTTATACGGTATACGTTATACGCTATACGTTATACGTTATACGTTATACGTTATACGTTATACGTTATACGTTATACGTTTTACGTTATACGTTATACGTTATACGTTATTCGTTATACGTTATACGTTATACGTTATACGTTATACGTTATACGTTACACGTTATACGTTTTACGTTATACGTAATTCGTTATACGTTATACATTATACGTTATACGGTATACGTTCTAGGATATGCGTTATACGTTATACGTTATACGTTAAGCGTTATACGTTATACGTTATACGTTATACGTTATACCTTATACGTTATACGTTACACGTTATACGTTATACGCTATACGTTATACGTTATACGTTATACGTTATACGTTATACGGCATACGTGACACATTATACGTTTTACGTTATACGTAATTCGTTATACGTTACACGTTATACCTTATACGCTATACGTTATACGTTGTACGTTATACGTTATACGTTATACGTTATACGTTATACGGCATACGTGATACATTATACGTTTTACGTTATACGTAATTCGTTATACGTTATACATTATACGTTATACGGTATACGTTCTAGGATATGCGTTATACGTTATACGTTATACGTTAAGCGTTATACGTTATACGTTATACGTTATACGTTATACATTATACGTTATACGTTATACGTTATACGTTATACGTTATACGTTATACGTTATACGTTATACGTTATACGTTATACGTTATACGTTATACGTTATACGTTACACGTTATACGTTATACGCTATACGTTATACGTTATACGTTATACGTTATACGTTATACGGCATACGTGATACATTATACGTTTTACGTTACACGTAATTCGTTATACGTTATACATTATACGTTATACGGAATACGTTATACGTTATACGTTACACATTACACGTTATACGTTGTACGTAATACGTTATACGTTATACGTAATACGTTATACGTTATACGTTATACGTTATACGTTATACGTAATTCGTTATACGTTATACATTATACGTTATACGGTATACGTTCTAGGATATGCGTTATACGTTATACGTTATACGTTAAGCGTTATACGTTATACGTTATACGTTATACGTTATACGTTATACGTTATACGTTATACGTTATACGTTACACGATATACGTTATACGCTATACGTTATACGTTATACGTTATACGTTATACGTTATTCGTTATACGTTATACGTTACACGTTACCCGTTACCTGTTATACGTTGTACGTAAAACGTTTTACGTTATACGTTATACGTTATACGGTATACGTTATACGTTATTCGTTATACGTTATACGTTATACGTTATACGTTATACGTTATACGGTATACGTTATACGCTATACGTTATACGTTATACGTTATACGTTATACGTTATACGTTATACGTTATACGTTTTACGTTATACGTTATACGTTATACGTTATTCGTTATACGTTATACGTTATACGTTATACGTTATACGTTATACGTTACACGTTATACGTTTTACGTTATACGTAATTCGTTATACGTTATACATTATACGTTATACGGTATACGTTCTAGGATATGCGTTATACGTTATACGTTATACGTTAAGCGTTATACGTTATACGTTATACGTTATACGTTATACCTTATACGTTATACGTTACACGTTATACGTTATACGCTATACGTTATACGTTATACGTTATACGTTATACGTTATACGGCATACGTGACACATTATACGTTTTACGTTATACGTAATTCGTTATACGTTACACGTTATACGTTATACGCTATACGTTATACGTTGTACGTTATACGTTATACGTTATACGTTATACGTTATACGGCATACGTGATACATTATACGTTTTACGTTATACGTAATTCGTTATACGTTATACATTATACGTTATACGGTATACGTTCTAGGATATGCGTTATACGTTATACGTTATACGTTAAGCGTTATACGTTATACGTTATACGTTATACGTTATACATTATACGTTATACGTTATACGTTATACGTTATACGTTATACGTTATACGTTATACGTTATACGTTATACGTTATACGTTATACGTTATACGTTATACGTTACACGTTATACGTTATACGCTATACGTTATACGTTATACGTTATACGTTATACGTTATACGGCATACGTGATACATTATACGTTTTACGTTACACGTAATTCGTTATACGTTATACATTATACGTTATACGGAATACGTTATACGTTATACGTTACACATTACACGTTATACGTTGTACGTAATACGTTATACGTTATACGTAATACGTTATACGTTATACGTTATACGTTATACGTTATACGTTATACGTTATACGTTATACGTTACACGATATACGTTATACGCTATACGTTATACGTTATACGTTATACGTTATACGTTATTCGTTATACGTTATACGTTACACGTTACCCGTTACCTGTTATACGTTGTACGTAAAACGTTTTACGTTATACGTTATACGTTATACGGTATACGTTATACGTTATTCGTTATACGTTATACGTTATACGTTATACGTTATACGTTATACGGTATACGTTATACGCTATACGTTATACGTTATACGTTATACGTTATACGTTATACGTTATACGTTATACGTTTTACGTTATACGTTATACGTTATACGTTATTCGTTATACGTTATACATTATACGTTACACATTACACGTTATACGTTGTACGTAATACGTTATACGTTATACGTAATACGTTATACGTTATACGTTATACGTTATACGTTATACGTTATACGTTATACGTTATACGTTATACGTTACACGATATACGTTATACGCTATACGTTATACGTTATACGTTATACGTTATACGTTATTCGTTATACGTTATACGTTACACGTTACCCGTTACCTGTTATACGTTGTACGTAAAACGTTTTACGTTATACGTTATACGTTATACGGTATACGTTATACGTTATTCGTTATACGTTATACGTTATACGTTATACGTTATACGTTATACGGTATACGTTATACGCTATACGTTATACGTTATACGTTATACGTTATACGTTATACGTTATACGTTATACGTTTTACGTTATACGTTATACGTTATACGTTATTCGTTATACGTTATACGTTATACGTTATACGTTATACGTTATACGTTACACGTTATACGTTTTACGTTATACGTAATTCGTTATACGTTATACATTATACGTTATACGGTATACGTTCTAGGATATGCGTTATACGTTATACGTTATACGTTAAGCGTTATACGTTATACGTTATACGTTATACGTTATACCTTATACGTTATACGTTACACGTTATACGTTATACGCTATACGTTATACGTTATACGTTATACGTTATACGTTATACGGCATACGTGACACATTATACGTTTTACGTTATACGTAATTCGTTATACGTTACACGTTATACGTTATACGCTATACGTTATACGTTGTACGTTATACGTTATACGTTATACGTTATACGTTATACGGCATACGTGATACATTATACGTTTTACGTTATACGTAATTCGTTATACGTTATACATTATACGTTATACGGTATACGTTCTAGGATATGCGTTATACGTTATACGTTATACGTTAAGCGTTATACGTTATACGTTATACGTTATACGTTATACATTATACGTTATACGTTATACGTTATACGTTATACGTTATACGTTATACGTTATACGTTATACGTTATACGTTATACGTTATACGTTATACGTTATACGTTACACGTTATACGTTATACGCTATACGTTATACGTTATACGTTATACGTTATACGTTATACGGCATACGTGATACATTATACGTTTTACGTTACACGTAATTCGTTATACGTTATACATTATACGTTATACGGAATACGTTATACGTTATACGTTACACATTACACGTTATACGTTGTACGTAATACGTTATACGTTATACGTAATACGTTATACGTTATACGTTATACGTTATACGTTATACGTTATACGTTATACGTTATACGTTACACGATATACGTTATACGCTATACGTTATACGTTATACGTTATACGTTATACGTTATTCGTTATACGTTATACGTTACACGTTACCCGTTACCTGTTATACGTTGTACGTAAAACGTTTTACGTTATACGTTATACGTTATACGGTATACGTTATACGTTATTCGTTATACGTTATACGTTATACGTTATACGTTATACGTTATACGGTATACGTTATACGCTATACGTTATACGTTATACGTTATACGTTATACGTTATACGTTATACGTTATACGTTTTACGTTATACGTTATACGTTATACGTTATTCGTTATACGTTATACGTTATACGTTATACGTTATACGTTATACGTTACACGTTATACGTTTTACGTTATACGTAATTCGTTATACGTTATACATTATACGTTATACGGTATACGTTCTAGGATATGCGTTATACGTTATACGTTATACGTTAAGCGTTATACGTTATACGTTATACGTTATACGTTATACCTTATACGTTATACGTTACACGTTATACGTTATACGCTATACGTTATACGTTATACGTTATACGTTATACGTTATACGGCATACGTGACACATTATACGTTTTACGTTATACGTAATTCGTTATACGTTACACGTTATACGTTATACGCTATACGTTATACGTTGTACGTTATACGTTATACGTTATACGTTATACGTTATACGGCATACGTGATACATTATACGTTTTACGTTATACGTAATTCGTTATACGTTATACATTATACGTTATACGGTATACGTTCTAGGATATGCGTTATACGTTATACGTTATACGTTAAGCGTTATACGTTATACGTTATACGTTATACGTTATACATTATACGTTATACGTTATACGTTATACGTTATACGTTATACGTTATACGTTATACGTTATACGTTATACGTTATACGTTATACGTTATACGTTATACGTTACACGTTATACGTTATACGCTATACGTTATACGTTATACGTTATACGTTATACGTTATACGGCATACGTGATACATTATACGTTTTACGTTACACGTAATTCGTTATACGTTATACATTATACGTTATACGGAATACGTTATACGTTATACGTTACACATTACACGTTATACGTTGTACGTAATACGTTATACGTTATACGTTATACGTTATACGTTATACGTTATACGTTATACGTTATACGTTATACGTTATACGTTATACGTTATACGTTATACGTTATACGTTATACGTTATACGTTATACGTTATACGTTATACGTTATACGTTATACGTTATACGTTATACGTTATACGTTATACGTTATACGTTATTCGTTATACGTTACACGTTATACGTTATACGCTATACGTTATACGTTATACGTTATACGTTATACGTTATACGGCATACGTGATACATTATACGTTTTACGTTACACGTAATTCGTTATACGTTATACATTATACGTTATACGGAATACGTTATACGTTATACGTTACACGTTACACGTTATACGTTGTACGTAATACGTTATACGTTATACGTAATACGTTATACGTTATACGTTATACGTTATACGGCATACGTGATACATTATACGTTTTACGTTACACGTAATTCGTTATACGTTATACATTATACGTTATACGGAATACGTTATACGTTATACGTTACACGTTACACGTTATACGTTGTACGTAATACGTTATACGTTATACGTAATACGTTATACGTTATACGTTATACGTTATACGTAATACGTTATACGTTATACGTTATACGTTATACGTTATACATTATACGTTATACGTTATACGTTATACGTTATACGTTATACGTTATTCGTTATACGTTATACGTTACACGTTACACGTTATACGTTGTACGTAATACGTTATACGTTATACGTTATACGTTATACGGTAAACGTTATACGTTATACGTTATACGGTAAACGTTATACGTTATTCGTTATACGTTATACGTTATACGTTATACGTTATACGTTATACGCTATACGTTATACGTTATACGTTATACGTTATACGTTATACGTTATACGTTATACGTTATACGTTATACGTTATTCGTTATACGTTATACGTTACACGTTACACGTTATACGTTGTACGTAATACGTTATACGTTATACGTTATACGTTATACGGTATACGTTATACGTTATTCGTTATACGTTATACGTTATACGTTATACGTTATACGTTATACGGTATACGTTATACGCTATACGTTATACGTTATACGTTATACGTTATACGTTATACGTTATACGTTATACGTTATACGTTATACGTTATACGTTATACGTTATACGTTATACGTTATACGTTATACGTTATACGTTATACGTTATACGTTATACGTTATACGTTATACGTTATACGTTATACGTTATACGTTATACGTTATACGTTACACGTTACACGTTACACGTTACACGTTACACGTTACACGTTACACGTTATACGCTATACGTTATACGCTATACGTTATACGTTATACGTTATACGTTATACGTTATACGTTATACGTTATACGTTATACGTTATACGTTATACGTTATACGTTATACGTTATACGTTATACGTTACACGTTATACGTTATGCGCTATACGTTATACGTTAGACGTTATACGTTATACGTTATACGTTATACGTTATACGTTATACGTTATACGTTATACGTTATACGGCATACGTGATACATTATACGTTTTACGTTACACGTAATTCGTTATACGTTATACATTATACGTTATACGGAATACGTTATACGTTATACGTTACACATTACACGTTATACGTTGTACGTAATACGTTATACGTTATACGTTATACGTTATACGTTATACGTTATACGTTATACGTTATACGTTATACGTTATACGTTATACGTTATACGTTATACGTTATACGTTATACGTTATACGTTATACGTTATACGTTATACGTTATACGTTATACGTTATACGTTATACGTTATACGTTATACGTTATACGTTATACGTTATACGTTATACGTTACACGTTATATGTTATACGCTATACGTTATACGTTTTACGTTATACATTATACGTTATACGTTATACGTTATACGTTATACGTTATACGTTATTCGTTATACGTTATACGTTACACGTTACACGTTATACGTTGTACGTAATACGTTATACGTTATACGTTATACGTTATACGGTAAACGTTATACGTTATTCGTTATACGTTATACGTTATACGTTATACGTTATACGTTACACGGTATACGTTATACGCTATACGTTATACGTTATACGTTATACGTTATACGTTATACGTTATACGTTATACGTTATACGTTATACGTTATACGTTATACGTTATACGTTATGCGTTATACGTTATACGTTATTCGTTATACGTTATACGTTATACGTTATACGTTATACGTTATACGTTATACGTTATACGTTATACGTTATACGTTACACGATATACGTTATACGCTATACGTTATACGTTATACGTTATACGTTATACGTTATACGGCATACGTGATACATTATACGTTTTACGTTATACGTAATTCGTTATACGTTATACATTATACGTTATACGGTATACGTTCTAGGATTTGCGTTATACGTTGTACGTTATACGTTAAGCGTTATACGTTATACGTTATACGTTATACGTTATACGGTATACGTTATACGTTATTCGTTATACGTTATACGTTATACGTTATGCGTTATACGTTATACGGTATACGTTATTCGTTATACGTTATACGTTACACGTTACACGTTATACGTTGTACGTAATACGTTATACGTTATACGTTATACGTTATACGGTAAACGTTATACGTTATTCGTTATACGTTATACGTTATACGTTATACGTTATACGTTACACGGTATACGTTATACGCTATACGTTATACGTTATACGTTATACGTTATACGTTATACGTTATACGTTATACGTTATACGTTATACGTTATACGTTATACGTTATACGTTATACGTTATACGTTATACGTTATACGTTATACGTTATACGTTATACGTTATACGTTATACGTTATACGTTATACGTTATACGCTATACGTTATACGTTAGACGTTATACGTTATACGTTATACGTTACACGGTATACGTTATACGCTATACGTTATACGTTATACGTTATACGTTATACGTTATACGTTATACGTTATACGTTATACGTTATACGTTATACGTTATACGTTATACGTTATACGTTATACGTTATACGTTATACGTTATACGTTATACGTTATACGTTATACGTTATACGTTATACGTTATACGTTATACGCTATACGTTATACGTTAGACGTTATACGTTATACGTTATACGTTATACGTTATACGTTACACGTTATACGTTATACGCTATACGTTATACGTTATACGTTATACGTTATACGTTATACGTTATACGTTATACGGCATACGTGATACATTATACGTTTTACGTTACACGTAATTCGTTATACGTTATACATTATACGTTATACGGAATACGTTATACGTTATACGTTACACATTACACGTTATACGTTGTACGTAATACGTTATACGTTATACGTTATACGTTATACGTTATACGTTATACGTTATACGTTATACGTTATACGTTATACGTTATACGTTATACGTTATACGTTATACGTTATACGTTATACGTTATACGTTATACGTTATACGTTATACGTTATACGTTATACGTTATACGTTATACGTTATACGTTATACGTTATACGTTATACGTTATACGTTACACGTTATATGTTATACGCTATACGTTATACGTTATACGTTATACGTTATACGTTATACGGCATACGTGATACATTATACGTTTTACGTTACACGTAATTCGTTATACGTTATACATTATACGTTATACGGAATACGTTATACGTTATACGTTACACGTTACACGTTATACGTTGTACGTAATACGTTATACGTTATACGTAATACGTTATACGTTATACGTTATACGTTATACGTTATACGTTATACGTTATACGTTATACATTATACGTTATACGTTTTACGTTATTCGTTATACGTTATACATTATACGTTATACGATATACGTTATACGCTATACGTTATACGCTATACGTTATACGTTTTACGTTATACATTATACGTTATACGTTATACGTTATACGTTATACGTTATACGTTATTCGTTATACGTTATACGTTACACGTTACACGTTATACGTTGTACGTAATACGTTATACGTTATACGTTATACGTTATACGGTAAACGTTATACGTTATTCGTTATACGTTATACGTTATACGTTATACGTTATACGTTACACGGTATACGTTATACGCTATACGTTATACGTTATACGTTATACGTTATACGTTATACGTTATACGTTATACGTTATACGTTATACGTTATACGTTATACGTTATACGGCATACGTGATACATTATACGTTTTACGTTACACGTAATTCGTTATACGTTATACATTATACGTTATACGGAATACGTTATACGTTATTCGTTATACGTTATACGTTATACGTTATACGTTATACGTTATACGTTACACGTTATACGTTATACGTTATACGTTATTCGTCATATGTTATACCTTATACGTTATACGCTATACGTTATACGTTATACGTTATACGTTATACGGCATACGTTATACATTATACGTTTTTCGTTATACGTAATTCGTTATGCGTTATACATTATACGTTATACGATATACGTTCTAGGATATGCGTTATACGTTATACGTTATACGTTATACGTTATACGGTATACGTTATACGTTATTCGTTATACGTTATACGTTATACGTTATGCGTTATACGTTATACGGTATACGTTATACGCTATACGTTATACGTTATACGTTATACGTTATACGTTATACGTTATACGTTATACGTTATACGTTATACGTTATACGTTATACGTTATACGTTATACGTTATACGTTATACGTTATTCGCTATACGTTATACGTTACACGTTACACGTTATACGTTGTACGTAATACGTTATACGTTATACGTTATACGTTATACGGTATACGTTATACGTTATACGTTATTCGTTATACGTTATACGTTATACGTTATACGTTATACGTTATACGGTATACGTTATACGCTATAAGTTATACGTTATACGGTATACGTTATACGCTATACGTTATACGTTATACGTTATACGTTATTCGTTATACGTTATACGTTATACGTTATACGTTATACGTTATACGTTATACGTTATACGTTTTACGTTATTCGTTATACGTTATACATTATACGTTATACGATATACGTTATACGCTATACGTTATACGTTATACGTTATACGTTATACGTTATACATTATACGTTATACGTTATACGTTATACGTTATACGTTATACGTTATTCGTTATACGTTATACGTTACACGTTACACGTTATACGTTGTACGTAATACGTTATACGTTATACGTTATACGTTATACGGTAAACGTTATACGTTATTCGTTATACGTTATGCGTTATACGTTATACGTTATACGTTACACGGTATACGTTATACGCTATACGTTATACGTTATACGTTATACGTTATACGTTATACGTTATACGTTATACGTTATACGTTATACGTTATACGTTATACGTTATACGTTATACGTTATACGTTATTCGTTATACGTTATACGTTACACGTTACACGTTATACGTTGTACGTAATACGTTATACGTTATACGTTATACGTTATACGTTATACGGTATACGTTATACGTTATTCGTTATACGTTATACGTTGTACGTAATACGATATACGTTATACGTAATACGTTATACGTTATACGTTATACGTTATACGTTATACGTTATACGTTACACGTTATACGTTATACGTTTTACGTTATTCGTTATACGTTATACATTTTACGTTATACGATATACGTTATACGCTATACGTTATACGTTATACGTTATACATTTTACGTTATACGATATACGTTATACGCTATACGTTATACGTTATACGTTATACGTTATACGTTATACATTATACGTTATACGTTATACGTTATACGGCATACGTGACACATTATACGTTTTACGTTATACGTAATTCGTTATACGTTACACGTTATACGTTATACGCTATACGTTATACGTTATACGTTATACGTTATACGTTATACGTTATACGGCATACGTGATACATTATACGTTTTACGTTATACGTAATTCGTTATACGTTATACATTATACGTTATACGGTATACGTTCTAGGATATGCGTTATACGTTATACGTTATACGTTAAGCGTTATACGTTATACGTTATACGTTATACGTTATACATTATACGTTATACGTTATACGTTATATGTTATACGTTATACGTTACACGTTATACGTTATACGTTATACGTTATACGTTATACGTTATACGTTATACGTTATACGTTACACGTTATACGTTATACGCTATACGTTATACGTTATACGTTATACGTTATACGTTATACGGCATACGTGATACATTATACGTTTTACGTTACACGTAATTCGTTATACGTTATACATTATTCGTTATACGGAATACGTTATACGTTATACGTTACACATTACACGTTATACGTTGTACGTAATACGTTATACGTTATACGTTATACGTTATACGTTATACGTTATACGTTATACGTTATACGTTATACGTTATACGTTATACGTTATACGTTATACGTTATACGTTATACGTTATACGTTATACGTTATACGTTATACGTTATACGTTATTCGTTATACGTTACACGTTATACGTTATACGCTATACGTTATACGTTATACGTTATACGTTATACGTTATACGTTATACGGCATACGTGATACATTATACGTTTTACGTTACACGTAATTCGTTATACGTTATACATTATACGTTATACGGAATACGTTATACGTTATACGTTACACGTTACACGTTATACGTTGTACGTAATACGTTATACGTTATACGTAATACGTTATACGTTATACGTTATACGTTATACGGCATACGTGATACATTATACGTTTTACGTTACACGTAATTCGTTATACGTTATACATTATACGTTATACGGAATACGTTATACGTTATACGTTACACGTTACACGTTATACGTTGTATGTAATACGTTATACGTTATACGTAATACGTTATACGTTATACGTTATACGTTATACGTTATACGTTATACGTTATACGTTATACGTTATACGTTTTACGTTATTCGTTATACGTTATACATTTTACGTTATACGATATACGTTATACGCTATACGTTATACGTTATACGTTATACGTTATACGTTATACATTATACGTTATACGTTATACGTTATACGTTATACGTTATACGTTATTCGTTATACGTTATACGTTACACGTTACACGTTATACGTTGTACGTAATACGTTATACGTTATACGTTATACGTTATACGGTAAACGTTATACGTTATTCGTTATACGTTATACGTTATACGTTATACGTTATACGTTACACGGTATACGTTATACGCTATACGTTATACGTTATACGTTATACGTTATACGTTATACGTTATACGTTATACGTTATACGTTATACGTTATACGTTATACGTTATACGTTATACGTTATTCGTTATACGTTATACGTTACACGTTACACGTTATACGTTGTACGTAATACGTTATACGTTATACGTTATACGTTATACGGTATACGTTATACGTTATTCGTTATACGTTATACGTTATACGTTATACGTTATACGTTATACGGTATACGTTATACGCTATACGTTATACGTTATACGTTATACGTTATACGTTATACGTTATACGTTATACGTTATACGTTATACGTTATACGTTATACGTTATACGTTATACGTTATACGTTATACGTTATACGCTATACGTTATACGTTAGACGTTATACGTTATACGTTATACGTTATACGTTATACGTTACACGTTATACGTTATACGCTATACGTTATACGTTATACGTTATACGTTATACGTTATACGTTATACGGCATACGTGATACATTATACGTTTTACGTTACACGTAATTCGTTATACGTTATACATTATACGTTATACGGAATACGTTATACGTTATACGTTACACATTACACGTTATACGTTGTACGTAATACGTTATACGTTATACGTTATACGTTATACGTTATACGTTATACGTTATACGTTATACGTTATACGTTATACGTTATACGTTATACGTTATAGGTTATACGTTATACGTTATACGTTATACGTTATACGTTATACGTTATACGTTATACGTTATACGTTATACGTTATTCGCTATACGTTATACGTTACACGTTACACGTTATACGTTGTACGTTATACGGCATACGTGATACATTATACGTTTTACGTTATACGTAATTCGTTATACGTTATACATTATACGTTATACGGTATACGTTCTATGATTTGCGTTATACGTTGTACGTAATACGTTATACGTTATACGTTATACGTTATACGGTATACGTTATACGTTATTCGTTATACGTTATACGTTATACGTTATACATTATACGTTATACGTTATACATTATACGTTATACGTTTTACGTTATTCGTTATACGTTATACATTATACGTTATACGATATACGTTATACGCTATACGTTATACGCTATACGTTATACGTTTTACGTTATACATTATACGTTATACGTTATACGTTATACGTTATACGTTATACGTTATTCGTTATACGTTATACGTTACACGTTACACGTTATACGTTGTACGTAATACGTTATACGTTATACGTTATACGTTATACGGTAAACGTTATACGTTATTCGTTATACGTTATACGTTATACGTTATACGTTATACGTTACACGGTATACGTTATACGCTATACGTTATACGTTATACGTTATACGTTATACGTTATACGTTATACGTTATACGTTATACGTTATACGATATACGTTATACGTTATACGTTATGCGTTATACGTTATACGTTATTCGTTATACGTTATACGTTATACGTTATACGTTATACGTTATACGTTATACGTTATACGTTATACGTTATACGTTACACGATATACGTTATACGCTATACGTTATACGTTATACGTTATACGTTATACGTTATACGTTATACGGCATACGTGATACATTATACGTTTTACGTTATACGTAATTCGTTATACGTTATACATTATACGTTATACGGTATACGTTCTAGGATTTGCGTTATACGTTGTACGTTATACGTTAAGCGTTATACGTTATACGTTATACGTTATACGTTATACGGTATACGTTATACGTTATTCGTTATACGTTATACGTTATACGTTATGCGTTATACGTTATACGGTATACGTTATACGCTATACGTTATACGTTATACGTTATACGTTATACGTTATACGTTATACGTTATACGTTATACGTTATACGTTATACGTTATACGTTATACGTTATACGTTATACGTTATACGTTATACGTTATTCGCTATACGTTATACGTTACACGTTACACGTTATACGTTGTACGTAATACGTTATACGTTATACGTTATACGTTATACGTTATACGGTATACGTTATACGTTATACGTTATTCGTTATACGTTATACGTTATACGTTATACGTTATACGTTATACGTTATACGTTAAACGTTATACGTTATACGTTATACGTTATACGTTATACGTTATACGTTATACGTTTTACGTTATTCGTTATACGTTATACATTATACGTTATACGATATACGTTATACGCTATACGTTATACGTTATACGTTATACGTTATACGTTATACATTATACGTTATACGTTATACGTTATACGTTATACGTTATACGTTATTCGTTATACGTTATACGTTACACGTTACACGTTATACGTTGTACGTAATACGTTATACGTTATACGTTATACGTTATACGGTAAACGTTATACGTTATTCGTTATACGTTATACGTTATACGTTATACGTTATACGTTACACGGTATACGTTATACGCTATACGTTATACGTTATACGTTATACGTTATACGTTATACGTTATACGTTATACGTTATACGTTATACGTTATACGTTATACGTTATACGTTATACGTTATACGTTATTCGTTATACGTTATACGTTACACGTTACACGTTATACGTTGTACGTAATACGTTATACGTTATACGTTATACGTTATACGGTATACGTTATACGTTATTCGTTATACGTTATACGTTATACGTTATACGTTATACGTTATACGGTATACGTTATACGCTATACGTTATACGTTATACGTTATACGTTATACGTTATACGTTATACGTTATACGTTATACGTTATACGTTATACGTTATACGTTATACGTTATACGTTATACGTTATACGTTATACGTTACACGATATACGTTATACGCTATACGTTATACGTTATACGTTATACGTTATACGTTATACGTTATACGGCATACGTGATACATTATACGTTTTACGTTATACGTAATTCGTTATACGTTATACATTATACGTTATACGGTATACGTTCTAGGATTTGCGTTATACGTTGTACGTTATACGTTAAGCGTTATACGTTATACGTTATACGTTATACGTTATACGGTATACGTTATACGTTATTCGTTATACGTTATACGTTATACGTTATGCGTTATACGTTATACGGTATACGTTATACGCTATACGTTATACGTTATACGTTATACGTTATACGTTATACGTTATACGTTATACGTTATACGTTATACGTTATACGTTATACGTTATACGTTATACGTTATACGTTATACGTTATACGTTATTCGCTATACGTTATACGTTACACGTTACACGTTATACGTTGTACGTAATACGTTATACGTTATACGTTATACGTTATACGTTATACGGTATACGTTATACGTTATACGTTATTCGTTATACGTTATACGTTATACGTTATACGTTATACGTTATACGTTATACGTTAAACGTTATACGTTATACGTTATACGTTATACGTTATACGTTATACGTTATACGTTTTACGTTATTCGTTATACGTTATACATTATACGTTATACGATATACGTTATACGCTATACGTTATACGTTATACGTTATACGTTATACGTTATACATTATACGTTATACGTTATACGTTATACGTTATACGTTATACGTTATTCGTTATACGTTATACGTTACACGTTACACGTTATACGTTGTACGTAATACGTTATACGTTATACGTTATACGTTATACGGTAAACGTTATACGTTATTCGTTATACGTTATACGTTATACGTTATACGTTATACGTTACACGGTATACGTTATACGCTATACGTTATACGTTATACGTTATACGTTATACGTTATACGTTATACGTTATACGTTATACGGCATACGTGATACATTATACGTTTTTCGTTATACGTAATTCGTTATACGTTATACATTATACGTTATACGGTATACGTTCTAGGATTTGCGTTATACGTTGTACGTTATACGTTAAGCGTTATACGTTATACGTTATACGTTATACGTTATACGGTATACGTTATACGTTATACGTTATACGTTATTCGTTATACGTTATACGTTATACGTTATACGTTATACGTTATACGTTATACGTTAAACGTTATACGTTATACGTTATACGTTATACGTTATACGTTATACGTTATACGTTTTACGTTATTCGTTATACGTTATACATTATACGTTATACGATATACGTTATACGCTATACGTTATACGTTATACGTTATACGTTATACGTTATACATTATACGTTATACGTTATACGTTATACGTTATACGTTATACGTTATTCGTTATACGTTATACGTTACACGTTACACGTTATACGTTGTACGTAATACGTTATACGTTATACGTTATACGTTATACGGTAAACGTTATACGTTATTCGTTATACGTTATACGTTATACGTTATACGTTATACGTTACACGGTATACGTTATACGCTATACGTTATACGTTATACGTTATACGTTATACGTTATACGTTATACGTTATACGTTATACGTTATACGTTATACGTTATACGTTATACGTTATACGTTATACGTTATTCGTTATACGTTATACGTTACACGTTACACGTTATACGTTGTACGTAATACGTTATACGTTATACGTTATACGTTATACGGTATACGTTATACGTTATTCGTTATACGTTATACGTTATACGTTATACGTTATACGTTATACGGTATACGTTATACGCTATACGTTATACGTTATACGTTATACGTTATACGTTATACGTTATACGTTATACGTTATACGTTATACGTTATACGTTATACGTTATACGTTATACGTTATACGTTATACGTTATACGTTACACGATATACGTTATACGCTATACGTTATACGTTATACGTTATACGTTATACGTTATACGTTATACGGCATACGTGATACATTATACGTTTTACGTTATACGTAATTCGTTATACGTTATACATTATACGTTATACGGTATACGTTCTAGGATTTGCGTTATACGTTGTACGTTATACGTTAAGCGTTATACGTTATACGTTATACGTTGTACGTAATACGTTATACGTTATACGTTATACGTTATACGGTAAACGTTATACGTTATTCGTTATACGTTATACGTTATACGTTATACGTTATACGTTACACGGTATACGTTATACGCTATACGTTATACGTTATACGTTATACGTTATACGTTATACGTTATACGTTATACGTTATACGTTATACGTTATACGTTATACGTTATACGTTATACGTTATACGTTATTCGTTATACGTTATACGTTACACGTTACACGTTATACGTTGTACGTAATACGTTATACGTTATACGTTATACGTTATACGGTATACGTTATACGTTATTCGTTATACGTTATACGTTATACGTTATACGTTATACGTTATACGGTATACGTTATACGCTATACGTTATACGTTATACGTTATACGTTATACGTTATACGTTATACGTTATACGTTATACGTTATACGTTATTCGTTATACGTTATACGTTACACGTTACACGTTATACGTTGTACGTAATACGTTATACGTTATACGTTATACGTTATACGGTATACGTTATACGTTATACGTTATACGGTATACGTTATACGTTATTCGTTATACGTTATACGTTATACGTTATACGTTATACGTTATACGTTATACGTTATACGTTATACGGCATACGTGATACATTATACGTTTTACGTTACACGTAATTCGTTATACGTTATACATTATACGTTATACGGAATACGTTATACGTTATACGTTACACATTACACGTTATACGTTGTACGTAATACGTTATACGTTATACGTTATACGTTATTCGTTATACGTTATACGTTACACGTTACACGTTATACGTTGTACGTAATACGTTATACGTTATACGTTATACGTTATACGGTATACGTTATACGTTATTCGTTATACGTTATACGTTATACGATATACGTTATACGTTATACGTTATACGGTATACGTTATACGCTATACGTTATACGTTATACGTTATACGTTATACGTTATACGTTATACGTTATACGTTATACGTTATACGTTATACGTTATACGTTATACGTTATACGTTATACGTTATACGTTATACGTTATACGTTATACGTTATACGTTATACGTTATACGTTATACGTTATACGTTATACGCTATACGTTATACGTTAGACGTTATACGTTATACGTTATACGTTATACGTTATACGTTACACGTTATACGTTATACGCTATACGTTATACGTTATACGTTATACGTTATACGTTATACGTTATACGTTATACGGCATACGTGATACATTATACGTTTTACGTTACACGTAATTCGTTATACGTTATACATTATACGTTATACGGAATACGTTATACGTTATACGTTACACATTACACGTTATACGTTGTACGTAATACGTTATACGTTATACGTTATACGTTATTCGTTATACGTTATACGTTACACGTTACACGTTATACGTTGTACGTAATACGTTATACGTTATACGTTATACGTTATACGCTATACGTTATACGTTAGACGTTATACGTTATACGTTATACGTTATACGTTATACGTTACACGTCATACGTTATACGCTATACGTTATACGTTATACGTTATACGTTATACGTTATACGTTATACGTTATACGGCATACGTGATACATTATACGTTTTACGTTACACGTAATTCGTTATACGTTATACATTATACGTTATACGGAATACGTTATACGTTATACGTTACACATTACACGTTATACGTTGTACGTAATACGTTATACGTTATACGTTATACGTTATTCGTTATACGTTATACGTTACACGTTACACGTTATACGTTGTACGTAATACGTTATACGTTATACGTTATACGTTATACGGTATACGTTATACGTTATTCGTTATACGTTATACGTTATACGATATACGTTATACGTTATACGTTATACGGTATACGTTATACGCTATACGTTATACGTTATACGTTATACGTTATACGTTATACGTTATACGTTATACGTTATACGTTATACGTTATACGTTATACGTTATACGTTATACGTTATACGTTATACGTTATACGTTATACGTTATACGTTATACGTTATACGTTATACGTTATACGTTATACGCTATACGTTATACGTTAGACGTTATACGTTATACGTTATACGTTATACGTTATACGTTACACGTTATACGTTATACGCTATACGTTATACGTTATACGTTATACGTTATACGTTATACGTTATACGTTATACGGCATACGTGATACATTATACGTTTTACGTTACACGTAATTCGTTATACGTTATACATTATACGTTATACGGAATACGTTATACGTTATACGTTACACATTACACGTTATACGTTGTACGTAATACGTTATACGTTATACGTTATACGTTATTCGTTATACGTTATACGTTACACGTTACACGTTATACGTTGTACGTAATACGTTATACGTTATACGTTATACGTTATACGTTATACGGTAAACGTTATACGTTATTCGTTATACGTTATACGTTATACGTTATACGTTATACGTTACACGGTATACGTTATACGCTATACGTTATACGTTATACGTTATACGTTATACGTTATACGTTATACGTTATACGTTATACGTTATACGTTATACGTTATACGTTATACGTTATGCGTTATACGTCATACGTTATACGCTTTACGTTATACGTTATACGTTATACATTATACGTTATACGTTATACGTTATTCGTTATACGTTATACGTTATACGTTATACGTTATACGTTATACGTTACACGTTATACGTTATACGTTATACGTTATTCGTCATATGTTATACCTTATACGTTATACGCTATACGTTATACGTTATACGTTATACGTTATACGGCATACGTTATACATTATACGTTTTTCGTTATACGTAATTCGTTATGCGTTATACATTATACGTTATACGATATACGTTCTAGGATATGCGTTATACGTTATACGTTATACGTTAAGCGTTATACGTTATACGTTATACGTTATACGTTATACGTTATACGTTAAACGTTATACGTTACACGTTATACGTTATACGCTATACGTTATACGTTATACGTTATACGTTATACGTTATACGTTATACGTTATACGGCATACGTGATACATTATACGTTTTACGTTATACGTAATTCGTTATACGTTATACATTATACGTTATACGGTATACGTTCTAGGATATGCGTTATACGTTATACGTTATACGTTAAGCGTTATACGTTATACGTTATACGTTATACGTTATACATTATACGTTATTCGTTATACGTTATACGTTATACGTTATACGTCATACGTTATACGTTATACGTTTTACGTTATTCGTTATACGTTATACATTATACGTTATACGGTATACGTTATACGTTGTACGTTGTACGTTGTCCATTATTCGTTATACGTTATACGTTTTACGTTATACATTATACGTTATACGTTATACGTTATACGTTATACGTTATACGTTATACGTTATACGTTATACGTTATACGTTATACGTTATACGTTATACATTATACGTTATACGTTTTACGTTATTCGTTATACGTTATACATTATACGTTATACGGTATACGTTATACGCTATACGTTATACGTTATACGTTATACGTTATACGATATACGTTATACGTTATTCGTTATACGTTATACGTTACACGTTACACGTTATACGTTGTACGTAATACGTTATACGTTATACGTTATACGTTATACGGTATACGTTATACGTTATTCGTTATACGTTATACGTTATCCGTTATGCGCTATACGTTATTAGGTATACGTTATACGCTATACGTTATACCTTATACGTTATACGTTATACGTTATACATTATACGTTATACGTTATACGTTACACGTTATACGTTATACGTTATACGTTATACGTTATACGTTATACGTTAGACGTTATACGTTATACGTTATACGTTATACGTTATACGTTACACGTCATACGTTATACGCTATACGTTATACGTTATACGTTATACGTTATACGTTATACGTTATACGTTATACGGCATACGTGATACATTATACGTTTTACGTTACACGTAATTCGTTATACGTTATACATTATACGTTATACGGAATACGTTATACGTTATACGTTACACATTACACGTTATACGTTGTACGTAATACGTTATACGTTATACGTTATACGTTATTCGTTATACGTTATACGTTACACGTTACACGTTATACGTTGTACGTAATACGTTATACGTTATACGTTATACGTTATACGGTATACGTTATACGTTATTCGTTATACGTTATACGTTATACGATATACGTTATACGTTATACGTTATACGGTATACGTTATACGCTATACGTTATACGTTATACGTTATACGTTATACGTTATACGTTATACGTTATACGTTATACGTTATACGTTATACGTTATACGTTATACGTTATACGTTATACGTTATACGTTATACGTTATACGTTATACGTTATACGTTATACGTTATACGTTATACGTTATACGCTATACGTTATACGTTAGACGTTATACGTTATACGTTATACGTTATACGTTATACGTTACACGTTATACGTTATACGCAATACGTTATACGTTATACGTTATACGTTATACGTTATACGTTATACGTTATACGGCATACGTGATACATTATACGTTTTACGTTACACGTAATTCGTTATACGTTATACATTATACGTTATACGGAATACGTTATACGTTATACGTTACACATTACACGTTATACGTTGTACGTTATTAGGTATACGTTATACGCTATACGTTATACGTTATACGTTATACGTTATACGTTATACATTATACGTTATACGTTATACGTTATACGTTATACGTTATACGTTATACGTTATACGTTATACGTTATACGTTATACGTTATTCGTTATACGTTATACGTAACACGATATACGTTATACGCTATACGTTATACGTTATACGTTATACGTTATACGTTATACGGCATACGTGATACATTATACGTTTTACGTTATACGTAATTCGTTATACGTTATACATTATACGTTATACGGTATACGTTCTAGGATTTGCGTTATACGTTGTACGTTATACGTTAAGCGTTATACGTTATACGTTATACGTTATACGTTATACGGTATACGTTATACGTTATTCGTTATACGTTATACGTTATACGTTATGCGTTATACGTTATACGTTATACGTTACACGTTATACGTTATACGCTATACGTTATACGTTATTCGTTATACGTTATACGTTATACGGCATACGTGATACATTATACGTTTTACGTTTCACGTAATTCGTTATACGTTATACATTATACGTTATACGGAATACGTTATACGTTATACGTTACACATTACACGTTATACGTTGTACGTAATACGTTATACGTTATACGTTATACGTTATACGTTATACGTTATACGTTATACGTTATACGTTATACGTTATACGTTATACGTTATACGTTATACGTTATACGTTATACGTTATACGTTATACGTTATACGTTATACGTTATACGTTATACGTTATACGTTATACGTTATACGTTATACGTTATACGTTATACGTTACACGTTATATGTTATACGCTATACGTTATACGTTATACGTTATACGTTATACGTTATACGGCATACGTGATACATTATACGTTTTACGTTACACGTAATTCGTTATACGTTATACATTATACGTTATACGGAATACGTTATACGTTATACGTTACACGTTACACGTTATACGTTGTACGTAATACGTTATACGTTATACGTAATACGTTATACGTTATACGTTATACGTTATACGTTATAAGTTATACGTTATACGTTATACATTATACGTTATACGTTTTACGTTATTCGTTATACGTTATACATTATACGTTATACGATATACGTTATACGCTATACGTTATACGCTATACGTTATACGTTTTACGTTATACATTATACGTTATACGTTATACGTTATACGTTATACGTTATACGTTATTCGTTATACGTTATACGTTACACGTTACACGTTATACGTTGTACGTAATACGTTATACGTTATACGTTATACGTTATACGGTAAACGTTATACGTTATTCGTTATACGTTATACGTTATACGTTATACGTTATACGTTACACGGTATACGTTATACGCTATACGTTATACGTTATACGTTACACGTTATACGTTATACGTTATACGTTATACGTTATACGTTATACGTTATACGTTATACGTTATACGTTATGCATCATACGTCATACGTTATACGCTTTACGTTATACGTTATACGTTATACGTTATACGTTACACGTTATACGTTATTCGTTATACGTTATACGTTATACGTTATACGTTATACGTTATACGTTATACGTTACACGTTATACGTTATACGTTATACGTTATTCGTCATATGTTATACCTTATACGTTATACGCTATACGTTATACGTTATACGTTATACGTTATACGGCATACGTTATACATTATACGTTTTTCGTTATACGTAACTCGTTATGCGTTATACATTATACGTTATACGATATACGTTCTAGGATATGCGTTATACGTTATACGTTATACGTTAAGCGTTATACGTTATACGTTATACGTTATACGTTATACGTTATACGTTATACGTTATACGTTACACGTTATACGTTATACGCTATACGTTATACGTTATACGTTATACGTTATACGTTATACGTTATACGTTATACGGCATACGTGATACATTATACGTTTTACGTTATACGTAATTCGTTATACGTTATACATTATACGTTATACGGTATACGTTCTAGGATATGCGTTATACGTTATACGTTATACGTTAAGCGTTATACGTTATACGTTATACGTTATACGTTATACATTATACGTTATTCGTTATACGTTATACGTTATACGTTATACGTCATACGTTATACGTTATACGTTTTACGTTATTCGTTATACGTTATACATTATACGTTATACGGTATACGTTATACGTTATACGTTGTACGTTGTACATTATTCGTTATACGTTATACGTTTTACGTTATACATTATACGTTATACGTTATACGTTATACGTTATACGTTATACGTTATACGTTATACGTTATACGTTATACGTTATACGTTATACGTTATACGTTATACATTATACGTTATACGTTTTACGTTATTCGTTATACGTTATACATTATACGTTATACGGTATACGTTATACGCTATACGTTATACGTTATACGTTATACGTTATACGATATACGTTATACGTTATTCGTTATACGTTATACGTTACACGTTACACGTTATACGTTGTACGTAATACGTTATACGTCATACTTTATACGTTATACGGTATACGTTATACGTTATTCGTTATACGTTATACGTTATCCGTTATGCGCTATACGTTATTAGGTATACGTTATACGCTATACGTTATACGTTATACGTTATACGTTATACGTTATACATTATACGTTATACGTTATACGTTATACGTTATACGTTATACGTTATACGTTATACGTTATACGTTATACGTTATACGTTATACGTTATACGTTATACGTTATACGTTATACGTTATACGTTACACGATATACGTTATACGCTATACGTTATACGTTATACGTTATACGTTATACGGCATACGTGATACATTATACGTTTTACGTTATACGTAATTCGTTATACGTTATACATTATACGTTATACGGTATACGTTCTAGGATATGCGTTATACGTTGTACGTTATACGTTAAGCGTTATACGTTATACGTTATACGTTATACGTTATACGGTATACGTTATACGTTATTCGTTATACGTTATACGTTATACGTTATGCGTTATACGTTATACGGTATACGTTATACGCTATACGTTATACGTTATACGTTATACGTTATACGTTATACGTTATACGTTATACGTTATACGTTATACGTTATACGTTATACGTTATACGTTATACGTTATACGTTATACGTTATTCGCTATACGTTATACGTTACACGTTACACGTTATACGTTGTACGTAATACGTTATACGTTATACGTTATACGTTATACGGTATACGTTATACGTTATACGTTATTCGTTATACGTTATACGTTATACGTTATACGTTATACGTTATACGGTATACGTTATACGCTATACGTTATACGTTATACGTTATACGTTATACGTTATACGTTATACGTTATACGTTATACGTTATACGTTATACGTTATACGTTATACGTTATACGTAATACGTTTTACGTTATACGTTATACGTTATACGGTATATGTTATACGTTATTCGTTATACGTTATACGTTATACGTTATACGTTATACGTTATACGGTATACGTTATACGCTATACGTTATACGTTATACGTTATACGTTATACGTTATACGTTATACGTTATACGTTATACGTTATACGTTATACGTTATACGTTATACGTTATACGTTATACGTTATACGTTATACGTTATACGTTATACGTTATACGTTATACGTTATACGTTATACGTTATACGTTATACGTTATACGTTATACGTTATACGTTATACGTTATACGTTATACGTTATACGTTATACGTTATACGTTATACGTTATACGTTATACGTTATACGTTATACGTTATACGTTATACGTTATACGTTATACGTTATACGTTATTCGTTATACGCTATACGTTGCACGTTACACGTTAAACGTTGTACGTTATACGTTATACGTTATACGTTATTCGTTATACGTTATACGTTACACGTTACCCGTTACCTGTTATACGTTGTACGTAATACGTTTTACGTTATACGTTATACGTTATACGGTATACGTTATACGTTATTCGTTATACGTTATACGTTATACGTTATACGTTATACGTTATACGGTATACGTTATACGCTATACGTTATACGTTATACGTTATACGTTATACGTTATACGTTATACGTTATACGTTATACGTTATACGTTATACGTTATACGTTATACGTTATACGTTACACGTTACACGTTACACGTTACACGTTACACGTTATACGTTACACGCTATACGTTATACGCTATACGTTATACGCTATACGTTACACGTTACACGTTATACGTTGTACGTAATACGTTATACGTTATACGTTATACGTTATACGTTATACGTTATACGTTATACGTTACACGTTATACGTTACACGCTATACGTTATACGTTAGACGTTATACGTTATACGTTACACGTTATACGTTATACGCTATACGTTATACGTTAGACGTTATACGTTATACGTTATACGTTATACGTTATACGTTATACGTTATACGGCATACGTGATACATTATACGTTTTACGTTACACGTAATTCGTTATACGTTATACATTATACGTTATACGGAATACGTTATACGTTATACGTTATACGTTATACGTTATACGTTATACGTTATACGTTATACGTTATACGTTATACGTTATACGTTATACGTTATACGTTATACGTTATACGTTATACGTTATACGTTACACGTTACACGTTACACGTTACACGTTACACGTTATACGCTATACGCTATACGTTATACGCTATACGTTATACGTTATACGTTATACGTTATACGATATACGTTATACGTTATTCGTTATACGTTATACGTTACACGTTACACGTTATACGTTGTACGTAATACGTTATACGTTATACGTTATACGTTATACGTTATACGTTATACGTTATACGTTATACGTTACACGTTATACGTTATACGTTATACGTTATACGTTACACGTTACACGTTACACGTTACACGTTACACGTTATACGTTACACGCTATACGTTATACGCTATACGTTATACGCTATACGTTACACGTTACACGTTATACGTTGTACGTAATACGTTATACGTTATACGTTATACGTTATACGTTATACGTTATACGTTATACGTTACACGTTATACGTTACACGCTATACGTTATACGTTAGACGTTATACGTTATACGTTACACGTTATACGTTATACGCTATACGTTATACGTTAGACGTTATACGTTATACGTTATACGTTATACGTTATACGTTATACGTTATACGGCATACGTGATACATTATACGTTTTACGTTACACGTAATTCGTTATACGTTATACATTATACGTTATACGGAATACGTTATACGTTATACGTTATACGTTATACGTTATACATTATACGTTATACGGTATACGTTATACGCTATACGTTATACGTTATACGTTATACGTTATACGATATACGTTATACGTTATTCGTTATACGTTATACGTTACACGTTACACGTTATACGTTGTACGTAATACGTTATACGTCATACTTTATACGTTATACGGTATACGTTATACGTTATTCGTTATACGTTATACGTTATCCGTTATGCGCTATACGTTATTAGGTATACGTTATACGCTATACGTTATACGTTATACGTTATACGTTATACGTTATACATTATACGTTATACGTTATACGTTATACGTTATACGTTATACGTTATACGTTATACGTTATACGTTATACGTTATACGTTATACGTTATACGTTATACGTTATACGTTATACGTTATACGTTACACGATATACGTTATACGCTATACGTTATACGTTATACGTTACACGTTATACGGCATACGTGATACATTATACGTTTTACGTTATACGTAATTCGTTATACGTTATACATTATACGTTATACGGTATACGTTCTAGGATATGCGTTATACGTTGTACGTTATACGTTAAGCGTTATACGTTATACGTTATACGTTATACGTTATACGGTATACGTTATACGTTATTCGTTATACGTTATACGTTATACGTTATGCGTTATACGTTATACGGTATACGTTATACGCTATACGTTATACGTTATACGTTATACGTTATACGTTATACGTTATACGTTATACGTTATACGTTATACGTTATACGTTATACGTTATACGTTATACGTTATACGTTATTCGCTATACGTTATACGTTACACGTTACACGTTATACGTTGTACGTAATACGTTATACGTTATACGTTATACGTTATACGGTATACGTTATACGTTATACGTTATTCGTTATACGTTATACGTTATACGTTATACGTTATACGTTATACGGTATACGTTATACGCTATACGTTATACGTTATACGTTATACGTTATACGTTATACGTTATACGTTATACGTTATACGTTATACGTTATACGTTATACGTTATACGTTATACGTAATACGTTTTACGTTATACGTTATACGTTATACGGTATATGTTATACGTTATTCGTTATACGTTATACGTTATACGTTATACGTTATACGTTATACGGTATACGTTATACGCTATACGTTATACGTTATACGTTATACGTTATACGTTATACGTTATACGTTATACGTTATACGTTATACGTTATACGTTATACGTTATACGTTATACGTTATACGTTATACGTTATACGTTATACGTTATACGTTATACGTTATACGTTATACGTTATACGTTATACGTTATACGTTATACGTTATACGTTATACGTTATACGTTATACGTTATACGTTATACGTTATACGTTATACGTTATACGTTATACGTTATACGTTATACGTTATACGTTATACGTTATACGTTATACGTTATACGTTATACGTTATTCGTTATACGCTATACGTTGCACGTTACACGTTAAACGTTGTACGTTATACGTTATACGTTATACGTTATTCGTTATACGTTATACGTTACACGTTACCCGTTACCTGTTATACGTTGTACGTAATACGTTTTACGTTATACGTTATACGTTATACGGTATACGTTATACGTTATTCGTTATACGTTATACGTTATACGTTATACGTTATACGTTATACGGTATACGTTATACGCTATACGTTATACGTTATACGTTATACGTTATACGTTATACGTTATACGTTATACGTTATACGTTATACGTTATACGTTATACGTTATACGTTATACGTTACACGTTACACGTTACACGTTACACGTTACACGTTATACGTTACACGCTATACGTTATACGCTATACGTTATACGCTATACGTTACACGTTACACGTTATACGTTGTACGTAATACGTTATACGTTATACGTTATACGTTATACGTTATACGTTATACGTTATACGTTATACGTTACACGTTATACGTTACACGCTATACGTTATACGTTAGACGTTATACGTTATACGTTACACGTTATACGTTATACGCTATACGTTATACGTTAGACGTTATACGTTATACGTTATACGTTATACGTTATACGTTATACGTTATACGGCATACGTGATACATTATACGTTTTACGTTACACGTAATTCGTTATACGTTATACATTATACGTTATACGGAATACGTTATACGTTATACGTTATACGTTATACGTTATACGTTATACGTTATACGTTATACGTTATACGTTATACGTTATACGTTATACGTTATACGTTATACGTTATACGTTATACGTTATACGTTATACGTTATACGTTACACGTTACACGTTACACGTTACACGTTACACGTTATACGCTATACGCTATACGTTATACGCTATACGTTATACGTTATACGTTATACGTTATACGATATACGTTATACGTTATTCGTTATACGTTATACGTTACACGTTACACGTTATACGTTGTACGTAATACGTTATACGTTATACGTTATACGTTATACGTTATACGTTATACGTTATACGTTATACGTTACACGTTATACGTTATACGCTATACGTTATACGTTAGACGTTATACGTTATACGTTATACGTTATACGTTATACGGCATACGTGATACATTATACGTTTTACGTTACACGTAATTCGTTATACGTTATACATTATACGTTATACGGAATACGTTATACGTTATACGTTACACATTACACGTTATACGTTGTACGTAATACGTTATACGTTATACGTTATACGTTATACGTTATACGTTATACGGTAAACGTTACACGTTATTCGTTATACGTTATACGTTATACGTTATACGTTATACATTACACGGTATACGTTATACGCTATACGTTATACGTTATACGTTATACGTTATACGTTATACGTTATACGTTATACGTTATACGTTATACGTTATACGTTATACGTTATACGTTATACGTTATACGTTATACGTTATACGTTATACGCTATACGTTATACGTTAGACGTTATACGTTATACGTTATACGTTATACGTTACACGTTATACGTTATACGCTATACGTTATACGTTATACGTTATACGTTACACGTTATACGGCATACGTGACACATTATACGTTTTACGTTATACGTAATTCGTTATACGTTACACGTTATACGTTATACGCTATACGTTATACGTTATACGTTATACGTTATACGTTATACGTTATACGTTATACGGCATACGTGATACATTATACGTTTTACGTTATACGTAATTCGTTATACGTTATACATTATACGTTATACGGTATACGTTCTAGGATATGCGTTATACGTTATACGTTATACGTTAAGCGTTATACGTTATACGTTATACGTTATACGTTATACATTATACGTTATTCGTTATACGTTATACGTTATACGTTATACGTTATACGTTATACGTTATACGTTATACGTTATTCGTTATACGTTATACATTATACGTTATACGGTATACGTTATTCGCTATACGTTATACGTTATACGTTATATGTTATACGTTTTACGTTATACGTTATACGTTATACGTTATACGTTATACGTTATTCGTTATACGTTATACGTTACACGTTACACGTTATACGTTGTACGTAATACGTTATACGTTATACGTTATACGTTATACGGTATACGTTATACGTTATTCGTTATACGTTATACGTTATACGTTATGCGTTATACGTTATACGGTATACGTTATACGCTATACGTTATACATTATACGTTATACGTTATACGTTATACGTTATACGTTATACGTTATAAGTTATACGTTATACGTTATACGTTATACGTTATACGTTATACGTTATACGTTATACGTTATACGCTATACGTTATACGTTATACGTTATACGTTATACGTTATACGTTATACGTTATACGTTATACATTATACGTTATACGTTTTACGTTATTCGTTATACGTTATACATTATACGTTATACGGTATACGTTATACGCTATACGTTATACGTTATACGTTATATGTTATACGTTATACGTTATACGTTATACGTTACACGTTATACGTTATTCGTTATACGTTATACGTTACACGTTACACGTTATACGTAGTACGTAATACGTTATACGTTATACGTTATACGTTATACGTTATACGTTATACGTTATACGTTATACGTTATACGTTATACGTTATACGTTATACGTTATACGTTATACGTTATACGTTATACGTTACACGTTACACGTTACACGTTACACGTTATACGTTATACGCTATACGTTATACGCTATACGTTATACGTTATACGTTACACGTTACACGTTATACGTTGTACGTAATACGTTATACGTTATACGTTATACGTTATACGTTATACGTTATACGTTTTACGTTATACGTTATACGTTACACGTTATACGTTATACGCTATACGTTATACGTTAGACGTTATACGTTATACGTTACACGTTATACGTTATACGCTATACGTTATACGTTAGACGTTATACGTTATACGTTATACGTTATACGTTATACGTTATACGGCATACGTGATACATTATACGTTTTACGTTACACGTAATTCGTTATACGTTATACATTATACGTTATACGGAATACGTTATACGTTATACGTTATACGTTATACGTTATACGTTATACGTTATACGTTACACGTTATACGTTATACGTTATACGTTATACGTTATACGTTATACGTTATACGTTATACGTTATACGTTACACGTTACACGTTACACGTTACACGTTTCACGTTATACGTTATACGCTATACGTTATACGCTATACGTTATACGTTATACGTTATACGTTATACGTTATTCGTTATACGTTATACGTTACACGTTACACGTTATACGTTGTACGTAATACGTTATACGTTATACGTTATACGTTATACGTTATACGTTATACGTTATACGTTATACGTTATACGTTACACGTTATACGTTATACGCTATACGTTATACGTTAGACGTTATACGTTATACGTTATACGTTATACGTTATACGGCATACGTGATACATTATACGTTTTACGTTACACGTAATTCGTTATACGTTATACATTATACGTTATACGGAATACGTTATACGTTATACGTTACACATTACACGTTATACGTTGTACGTAATACGTTATACGTTATACGTTATACGTTATACGTTATATGTTATACGGTAAACGTTATACGTTATTCGTTATACGTTATACGTTATACGTTATACGTTATACATTACACGGTATACGTTATACGCTATACGTTATACGTTATACGTTATACGTTATACGTTATACGTTATACGTTATACGTTATACGTTATACGTTATACGTTATACGTTATACGTTATACGTTATACGTTATACGTTATACGTTATACGTTATACGTTATACGTTATACGTTATACGTTATACGTTATACGTTATACGTTATACGCTATACGTTATACGTTAGACGTTATACGTTATACGTTATACGTTATACGTTATACGTTACACGTTATACGTTATACGCTATACGTTATACGTTATACGTTATACGTTATACGTTATACGGCATACGTGATACATTATACGTTTTACGTTACACGTAATTCGTTATACGTTATACATTATACGTTATACGGAATACGTTATACGTTATACGTTACACATTACACGTTATACGTTGTACGTAATACGTTATACGTTATACGTTATACGTTATACGTTATACGTTATACGTTATACGTTATACGTTATACGTTATACGTTATACGTTATACGTTATACGTTATACGTTATACGTTATACGTTATACGTTATACGTTATACGTTATACGTTATACGTTATACGTTATACGTTATACGTTATACGTTACACGTTATATGTTATACGCTATACGTTATACGTTATACGTTATACGTTATACGTTATACCTCATACGTGATACATTATACGTTTTACGTTACACGTAATTCGTTATACGTTATACATTATACGTTATACGGAATACGTTATACGTTATACGTTACACGTTACACGTTATACGTTGTACGTAATACGTTATACGTTATACGTAATACGTTATACGTTATACGTTATACGTTATACGTTATACGTTATACGTTATACGTTATACATTATACGTTATTCGTTATACGTTATACGTTATACGTTATACGTTATACGTTATACGATATACGTTATACGCTATACGTTATACGTTATACGTTATACGTTATACGTTATACATTATACGTTATACGTTATACGTTATACGTTATACGTTATACGTTATTCGTTATACGTTATACGTTACACGTTACACGTTATACGTTGTACGTAATACGTTATACGTTATACGTTATACGTTATACGGTAAACGTTATACGTTATTCGTTATACGTTATACGGCATACGTGATACATTATACGTTTTACGTTACACGTAATTCGTTATACGTTATACATTATACGTTATACGGAATACGTTATACGTTATACGTTACACATTACACGTTATACGTTGTACGTAATACGTTATACGTTATACGTTATACGTTATACGTTATACGTTATACGGTAAACGTTATACGTTATTCGTTATACGTTATACGTTATACGTTATACGTTATACATTACACGGTATACGTTATACGCTACACGTTATACGTTATACGTTATACGTTATACGTTATACGTTATACGTTATACGTTATACGTTATACGTTATACGTTATACGTTATACGTTATACGTTATACGTTATACGTTATACGTTATACGTTATACGTTATACGTTATACGTTATACGCTATACGTTATACGTTAGACGTTATACGTTATACGTTATACGTTATACGTTATACGTTACACGTTATATGTTATACGCTATACGTTATACGTTATACGTTATACGTTATACGTTATACGGCATACGTGATACATTATACGTTTTACGTTACACGTAATTCGTTATACGTTATACATTATACGTTATACGGAATACGTTATACGTTATACGTTACACGTTACACGTTATACGTTGTACGTAATACGTTATACGTTATACGTAATACGTTATACGTTATACGTTATACGTTATACGTTATACGTTATACGTTATACGTTATACGTTATACGTTATACATTATACGTTATACGTTTTACGTTATTCGTTATACGTTATACATTATACGTTATACGATATACGTTATACGCTATACGTTATACGTTATACGTTATACGTTATACGTTATACATTATACGTTATACGTTATACGTTATACGTTATACGTTATACGTTATTCGTTATACGTTATACGTTACACGTTACACGTTATACGTTATACGTTATACGTTATACGTTATACGTTATACGTTATACGTTATACGTTATACGTTATACGTTATACGTTATACGTTATACGTTATACGTTACACGTTATATGTTATACGCTATACGTTATACGTTATACGTTATACGTTATACGTTATACGGCATACGTGATACATTATACGTTTTACGTTACACGTAATTCGTTATACGTTATACATTATACGTTATACGGAATACGTTATACGTTATACGTTACACGTTACACGTTATACGTTGTACGTAATACGTTATACGTTATACGTTATACGTTATACGTTATACGTTATACGTTAAGCGTTATACGTTATACGTTATACGTTATACGTTATACATTATACGTTATTCGTTATACGTTATACGTTATACGTTATACGTCATACGTTATACGTTATACGTTTTACGTTATTCGATATACGTTATACATTATACGTTATACGGTATACGTTATACGTTATACGTTGTACGCTGTACATAATTCGTTATACGTTATACGTTTTACGTTATACATTATACGTTATACGTTATACGTTATACGTTATACGTTATACGTTATACGTTATACGTTATACGTTAGACGTTATACGTTATACGTTATACGTTATACATTATACGTTATACGTTTTACGTTATTCGTTATACGTTATACATTATACGTTATACGGTATACGTTACACGCTATACGTTATACGTTATACGTTATACGTTATACGTTATACGTTATACGTTATTCGTTATACGTTATACGTTACACGTTACACGTTATACGTTGTACGTAATACGTTATACGTTATACGTTATACGTTATACGGTATACGTTATACGTTATTCGTTATACGTTATACGTTATCCGTTATGCGCTATACGTTATAAGGTATACGTTATACGCTATACGTTATACGTTATACGTTATACGTTATACGTTATACATTATACGTTATACGTTATACGTTATACGTTATACGTTATACGTTATACGTTATACGTTATACGTTATACGTTATACGTTATACGTTATACGTTATACGTTATACGTTATACGTTACACGATATACGTTATACGCTATACGTTATACGTTATACGTTATACATTATACGTTATACGTTTTACGTTATTCGTTATACGTTATACATTATACGTTATACGATATACGTTATACGCTATACGTTATACGTTATACGTTATACGTTATACGATATACGTTATACGCTATACGTTATACGCTATACGTTATACGTTTTACGTTATACGTTATACGTTATACGTTTTACGTTATTCGATATACGTTATACATTATACGTTATACGGTATACGTTATACGTTATACGTTGTACGCTGTACATAATTCGTTATACGTTATACGTTTTACGTTATACATTATACGTTATACGTTATACGTTATACGTTATACGTTATACGTTATACGTTATACGTTATACGTTAGACGTTATACGTTATACGTTATACGTTATACATTATACGTTATACGTTTTACGTTATTCGTTATACGTTATACATTATACGTTATACGGTATACGTTACACGCTATACGTTATACGTTATACGTTATACGTTATACGTTATACGTTATACGTTATTCGTTATACGTTATACGTTACACGTTACACGTTATACGTTGTACGTAATACGTTATACGTTATACGTTATACGTTATACGGTATACGTTATACGTTATTCGTTATACGTTATACGTTATCCGTTATGCGCTATACGTTATAAGGTATACGTTATACGCTATACGTTATACGTTATACGTTATACGTTATACGTTATACATTATACGTTATACGTTATACGTTATACGTTATACGTTATACGTTATACGTTATACGTTATACGTTATACGTTATACGTTATACGTTATACGTTATACGTTATACGTTATACGTTACACGATATACGTTATACGCTATACGTTATACGTTATACGTTATACATTATACGTTATACGTTTTACGTTATTCGTTATACGTTATACATTATACGTTATACGATATACGTTATACGCTATACGTTATACGTTATACGTTATACGTTATACGTTATACATTATACGTTATACGTTATACGTTATACGTTATACGTTATACGTTATACGTTATACGTTATACGTTACACGTTATACGTTATACGCTATACGTTATACGTTAGACGTTATACGTTATACGTTATACGTTATACGTTATACGTTACACCTTATACGTTATACGCTATACGTTATACGTTATACGTTATACGTTATACGTTATACGGCATACGTGATACATTATACGTTATACGTTACACGTAATTCGTTATACGTTATACATTATACGTTATACGGAATACGTTATACGTTATACGTTACACGTTACACGTTATACGTTGTACGTAATACGTTATACGTTATACGTAATACGTTATACGTTATACGTTATACGTTATACGGCATACGTGATACATTATACGTTTTACGTTACACGTAATTCGTTATACGTTATACATTATACGTTATGCGGAATACGTTATACGTTATACGTTACACGTTACACGTTATACGTTGTACGTAATACGTTATACGTTATACGTAATACGTTATACGTTACACGTTATACGTTATACGTTATACGTTATACGTTATACGTTATACGTTATACGTTATACATTATACGTTATACGTTTTACGTTATTCGTTATACGTTATACATTATACGTTATACGATATACGTAATACGCTATACGTTATACGTTATACGTTATACGTTATACGTTATACATTATACGTTATACGTTATACGTTATACGTTATACGTTATACGTTATTCGTTATACGTTATACGTTACACGTTACACGTTATAGGTTGTACGTAATACGTTATACGTTATACGTTATACGTTATACAGTAAACGTTATACGTTATTCGTTATACGTTATACGTTATACGTTATACGTTATACGTTATACATTACACGGTATACGTTATACGCTATACGTTATACGTTATACGTTATACGTTATACGTTATACGTTATACGTTATACGTTATACGTTATACGTTATACGTTATACGTTATACGTTATACGTTATTCGTTATACGTTATACGTTACACGTTACACGTTATACGTTGTACGTAATACGTTATACGTTATACGTTATACGTTATACGGTATACGTTATACGTTATTCGTTATACGTTATACGTTATACGTTATACGTTATACGTCATACGGTATACGTTATACGCTATACGTTATACGTTATACGTTATACGTTATACGTTATACGTTATACGTTATACGTTATACTATATACGATATACGTTATACGTTATACGTTATACGTTATACGTTATACGTTATACGTTATACGTTATACGTTATACGTTATACGTTATACGTTATACGTTATACGTTATACGTTATACGTTATACGGTAAACGTTATACGTTATTCGTTATACGTTATACGTTATACGTTATACGTTATACGTTACACGTTACACGTTATACGTTGTACGTAATACGTTATACGTTATACGTAATACGTTATACGTTATACGTTATACGTTATACGTTATACGTTATACGTTACACGTTATACGTTATACGTTATACGTTATACGTTATACGTTATACGTTATACGTTATACGTTATACGTTATACGTTATACGTTATACGTTATACGTTATACGTTATACGTTATACGTTATACGTTATACGTTATACGTTACACGTTATATGTTATACGCTATACGTTATACGTTATACGTTATACGTTATACGTTATACGGCATACGTGATACATTATACGTTTTACGTTACACGTAATTCGTTATACGTTATACATTATACGTTATACGGAATACGTTATACGTTATACGTTACACGTTACACGTTATACGTTGTACGTAATACGTTATACGTTATACGTAATACGTTATACGTTATACGTTATACGTTATACGTTATACGTTATAAGTTATACGTTATACGTTATACATTATACGTTATACGTTTTACGTTATTCGTTATACGTTATACATTATACGTTATACGATATACGTTATACGCTATACGTTATACGCTATACGTTATACGTTTTACGTTATACATTATACGTTATACGTTATACGTTATACGTTATACGTTATACGTTATTCGTTATACGTTATACGTTACACGTTACACGTTATACGTTGTACGTAATACGTTATACGTTATACGTTATACGTTATACGTTATACGGTAAACGTTATACGTTATTCGTTATACGTTATACGTTATACGTTATACGTTATACGTTACACGGTATACGTTATACGCTATACGTTATACGTTATACGTTATACGTTATACGTTATACGTTATACGTTATACGTTATACGTTATACGTTATACGTTATACGTTATACGTTATACGTTATGCGTTATACGTCATACGTTATACGCTTTACGTTATACGTTATACGTTATACATTATACGTTATACGTTATACGTTATTCGTTATACGTTATACGTTATACGTTATACGTTATACGTTATACGTTACACGTTATACGTTATACGTTATACGTTATACGTTATACGTTACACGTTATACGTTATACGCTATACGTTATACGTTAGACGTTATACGTTATACGTTATACGTTATACGTTATACGTTACACCTTATACGTTATACGCTATACGTTATACGTTATACGTTATACGTTATACGTTATACGGCATACGTGATACATTATACGTTATACGTTACACGTAATTCGTTATACGTTATACATTATACGTTATACGGAATACGTTATACGTTATACGTTACACGTTACACGTTATACGTTGTACGTAATACGTTATACGTTATACGTAATACGTTATACGTTATACGTTATACGTTATACGGCATACGTGATACATTATACGTTTTACGTTACACGTAATTCGTTATACGTTATACATTATACGTTATACGGAATACGTTATACGTTATACGCTACACGTTACACGTTATACGTTGTACGTAATACGTTATACGTTATACGTAATACGTTATACGTTATACGTTATACGTTATACGTTATACGTTATACGTTATACGTTATACGTTATACGTTATACATTATACGTTATACGTTTTACGTTATTCGTTATACGTTATACATTATACGTTATACGATATACGTTATACGCTATACGTTATACGTTATACGTTATACGTTATACGTTATACATTATACGTTATACGTTATACGTTATACGTTATACGTTATACGTTATTCGTTATACGTTATACGTTACACGTTACACGTTATAGGTTGTACGTAATACGTTATACGTTATACGTTATACGTTATACAGTAAACGTTATACGTTATTCGTTATACGTTATACGTTATACGTTATACGTTATACGTTATACATTACACGGTATACGTTATACGCTATACGTTATACGTTATACGTTATACGTTATACGTTATACGTTATACGTTATACGTTATACGTTATACGTTATACGTTATACGTTATACGTTATACGTTATTCGTTATACGTTATACGTTACACGTTACACGTTACACGTTATACGTTGTACGTAATACGTTATACGTTATACGTTATACGTTATACGGTATACGTTATACGTTATTCGTTATACGTTATACGTTATACGTTATACGTTATACGTCATACGGTATACGTTATACGCTATACGTTATACGTTATACGTTATACGTTATACGTTATACGTTATACGTTATACGTTATACTATATACGATATACGTTATACGTTATACGTTGTACGTTATACGTTATACGTTATACGTTATACGTTATACGTTATACGTTATACGTTATACGTTATACGTTATACGTTATACGTTATACGTTATACGGTAAACGTTATACGTTATTCGTTATACGTTATACGTTATACGTTATACGTTATACGTTACACGTTACACGTTATACGTTGTACGTAATACGTTATACGTTATACGTAATACGTTATACGTTATACGTTATACGTTATACGTTATACGTTATACGTTACACGTTATACGTTATACGTTATACGTTATACGTTATACGTTATTCGTTATACGTTATACGTTATACGTTATACGTTATACGTTATACGTTATACGTTATACGTTATACGTTATACGTTATACGTTATACGTTACACGTTATATGTTATACGCTATACGTTATACGTTATACGTTATACGTTATACGTTATACGGCATACGTGATACATTATACGTTTTACGTTACACGTAATTCGTTATACGTTATACATTATACGTTATACGGTATACGTTATACGTTATACGTTACACGTTACACGTTATACGTTGTACGTAATACGTTATACGTTATACGTAATACGTTATACGTTATACGTTATACGTTATACGTTATACGTTATAAGTTATACGTTATACGTTATACATTATACGTTATACGTTTTACGTTATTCGTTATACGTTATACATTATACGTTATACGATATACGTTATACGCTATACGTTATACGCTATACGTTATACGTTTTACGTTATACATTATACGTTATACGTTATACGTTATACGTTATACGTTATACGTTATTCGTTATACGTTATACGTTACACGTTACACGTTATACGTTGTACGTAATACGTTATACGTTATACGTTATACGTTATACGTTATACGGTAAACGTTATACGTTATTCGTTATACGTTATACGTTATACGTTATACGTTATACGTTACACGGTATACGTTATACGCTATACGTTATACGTTATACGTTATACGTTATACGTTATACGTTATACGTTATACGTTATACGTTATACGTTATACGTTATACGTTATACGTTATACGTTATGCGTTATACGTCATACGTTATACGCTTTACGTTATACGTTATACGTTATACATTATACGTTATACGTTATACGTTATTCGTTATACGTTATACGTTATACGTTATACGTTATACGTTATACGTTATACGTTACACGTTATACGTTATACGTTATACGTTATTCGTCATATGTTATACCTTATACGTTATACGCTATACGTTATACGTTATACGTTATACGTTATACGGCATACGTTATACATTATACGTTTTTCGTTATACGTAATTCGTTATGCGTTATACATTATACGTTATACGATATACGTTCTAGGATATGCGTTATACGTTATACGTTATACGTTAAGCGTTATACGTTATACGTTATACGTTATACGTTATACGTTATACGTTAAACGTTATACGTTACACGTTATACGTTATACTCTATACATTATACGTTATACGTTATACGTTATACGTTATACGTTATACGTTATACGGCATACGTGATACATTATACGTTTTACGTTATACGTAATTCGTTATACGTTATACATTATACGTTATACGGTATACGTTCTAGGATATGCGTTATACGTTATACGTTATACGTTAAGCGTTATACGTTTTACGTTATTCGTTATACGTTATACATTATACGTTATACGGTATACGTTATACGTTATACGTTGTACGTTGTACATTATTCGTTATACGTTATACGTTTTACGTTATACATTATACGTTATACGTTATACGTTATACGTTATACGTTATACGTTATACGTTATACATTATACGTTATACGTTTTACGTTATTCGTTATACGTTATACATTATACGTTATACGGTATACGTTATACGCTATACGTTATACGTTATACGTTATACGTTATACGATATACGTTATACGTTATTCGTTATACGTTATACGTTACACGTTACACGTTATACGTTGTACGTAATACGTTATACGTTATACGTTATACGTTATACGGTATACGTTATACGTTATTCGTTATACGTTATACGTTATCCGTTATGCGCTATACGTTATTAGGTATACGTTATACGCTATACGTTATACCTTATACGTTATACGTTATACGTTATACATTATACGTTATACGTTATACGTTATACGTTATACGTTATACGTTATACGTTATACGTTATACGTTATACGTTATACGTTATACGTTATACGTTATACGTTATACGTTATACGTTATACGTTATACGTTATACGTTACACGATATACGTTATACGCTATACGTTATACGTTATACGTTATACGTTATACGTTATACGGCATACGTGATACATTATACGTTTTACGTTATACGTTATACGTCATACGTTATACGTTACACGTTATACGTTATACGTTATACGTTATTCGTCATATGTTATACCTTATACGTTATACGCTATACGTTATACGTTATACGTTATACGTTATACGGCATACGTTATACATTATACGTTTTTCGTTATACGTAATTCGTTATACGTTATACGCTATACGTTATACGTTATACGTTATACGTTATACGTTATACGGCATACGTGATACATTATACGTTTTACGTTTCACGTAATTCGTTATACGTTATACATTATACGTTATACGGAATACGTTATACGTTATACGTTACACATTACACGTTATACGTTGTACGTAATACGTTATACGTTATACGTTATACGTTATACGTTATACGTTATACGTTATACGTTATACGTCATACGTTATACGTTATACGTTATACGTTATACGTTATACGTTATACGTTATACGTTATACGTTATACGTTACACGTTATACGTTATACGTTATACGTTATTCGTCATATGTTATACCTTATACGTTATACGCTATACGTTATACGTTATACGTTATACGTTATACGGCATACGTTATACATTATACGTTTTTCGTTATACGTAATTCGTTATGCGTTATACATTATACGTTATACGATATACGTTCTAGGATATGCGTTATACGTTATACGTTATACGTTAAGCGTTATACGTTATACGTTATACGTTATACGTTATACGTTATACGTTATACGTTATACGTTACACGTTATACGTTATACGCTATACGTTATACGTTATACGTTATACGTTATACGTTATACGTTATACGTTATACGGCATACGTGATACATTATACGTTTTACGTTATACGTAATTCGTTATACGTTATACATTATACGTTATACGGTATACGTTCTAGGATATGCGTTATACGTTATACGTTATACGTTAAGCGTTATACGTTATACGTTATACGTTATACGTTATACATTATACGTTATTCGTTATACGTTATACGTTATACGTTATACGTCATACGTTATACGTTATACGTTTTACGTTATTCGTTATACGTTATACATTATACGTTATACGGTATACGTTATACGTTATACGTTGTACGTTGTACATTATTCGTTATACGTTATACGTCTTACGTTATACATTATACGTTATACGTTATACGTTATACGTTATACGTTATACGTTATACGTTATACGTTATACGTTATACGTTATACGTTATACGTTATACATTATACGTTATACGTTTTACGTTATTCGTTATACGTTATACATTATACGTTATACGGTATACGTTATACGCTATACGTTATACGTTATACGTTATACGTTATACGATATACGTTATACGTTATTCGTTATACGTTATACGTTACACGTTACACGTTATACGTTGTACGTAATACGTTATACGTTATACGTTATACGTTATACGGTATACGTTATACGTTATTCGTTATACGTTATACGTTATCCGTTATGCGCTATACGTTATTAGGTATACGTTATACGCTATACGTTATACGTTATACGTTATACGTTATACGTTATACATTATACGTTATACGTTATACGTTATACGTTATACGTTATACGTTATACGTTATACGTTATACGTTATACGTTATACGATATTCGTTATACGTTATACGTTACACGATATACGTTATACGCTATACGTTATACGTTATACGTTATACGTTATACGTTATACGGCATACGTGATACATTATACGTTTTACGTTATACGTAATTCGTTATACGTTATACATTATACGTTATACGGTATACGTTCTAGGATTTGCGTTATACGTTGTACGTTATACGTTAAGCGTTATACGGTATACGTTATACGTTATTCGTTATACGTTATACGTTATCCGTTATGCGCTATACGTTATTAGGTATACGTTATACGCTATACGTTATACGTTATACGTTATACGTTATACGTTATACATTATACGTTATACGTTATACGTTATACGTTATACGTTATACGTTATACGTTATACGTTATACGTTATACGTTATACGTTATTCGTTATACGTTATACGTTACACGATATACGTTATACGCTATACGTTATACGTTATACGTTATACGTTATACGTTATACGTTATACGGCATACGTGATACATTATACGTTTTACGTTATACGTAATTCGTTATACGTTATACATTATACGTTATACGGTATACGTTCTAGGATTTGCGTTATACGTTGTACGTTATACGTTAAGCGTTATACGTTATACGTTATACGTTATACGTTATACGGTATACGTTATACGTTATTCGTTATACGTTATACGTTATACGTTATGCGTTATACGTTATACGTTATACGTTACACGTTATACGTTATACGCTATACGTTATACGTTATACGTTATACGTTATACGTTATACGGCATACGTGATACATTATACGTTTTACGTTTCACGTAATTCGTTATACGTTATACATTATACGTTATACGGAATACGTTATACGTTATACGTTACACATTACACGTTATACGTTGTACGTAATACGTTATACGTTATACGTTATACGTTATACGTTATACGTTATACGTTATACGTTATACGTTATACGTTATACGTTATACGTTATACGTTATACGTTATACGTTATACGTTATACGTTATACGTTATACGTTATACGTTATACGTTATACGTTATACGTTATACGTTATACGTTATACATTACACGTTATATGTTATACGCTATACGTTATACGTTATACGTTATACGTTATACGTTATACGGCATACGTGATACATTATACGTTTTACGTTACACGTAATTCGTTATACGTTATACATTATACGTTATGCGGAATACGTTATACGTTATACGTTACACGTTACACGTTATACGTTGTACGTAATACGTTATACGTTATACGTAATACGTTATACGTTATACGTTATACGTTATACGTTATAAGTTATACGTTATACGTTATACATTATACGTTATACGTTTTACGTTATTCGTTATACGTTATACATTATACGTTATACGATATACGTTATACGCTATACGTTATACGCTATACGTTATACGTTTTACGTTATACATTATACGTTATACGTTATACGTTATACGTTATACGTTATACGTTATTCGTTATACGTTATACGTTACACGTTACACGTTATACGTTGTACGTAATACGTTATACGTTATACGTTATACGTTATACGGTAAACGTTATACGTTATTCGTTATACGTTATACGTTATACGTTATACGTTATACGTTACACGGTATACGTTATACGCTATACGTTATACGTTATACGTTACACGTTATACGTTATACGTTATACGTTATACGTTATACGTTATACGTTATACGTTATACGTTATACGTTATGCGTCATACGTCATACGTTATACGCTTTACGTTATACGTTATACGTTATACGTTATACGTTACACGTTATACGTTATTCGTTATACGTTATACGTTATACGTTATACGTTATACGTTATACGTTATACGTTATACGTTACACGTTATACGTTATACGTTATACGTTATTCGTCATATGTTATACCTTATACGTTATACGTTATCCGTTATGCGCTATACGTTATTAGGTATACGTTATACGCTATACGTTATACGTTATACGTTATACGTTATACGTTATACATTATACGTTATACGTTATACGTTATACGTTATACGTTATACGTTATACGTTATACGTTATACGTTATACGTTATACGTTATACGTTATACGTTATACGTTATACGTTATACGTTATACGTTATACGTTATACGTTATACGTTATACGTTATACGTTATACGTTATAAGTTATACGTTATTCGCTATACGTTATACGTTACACGTTACACGTTATACGTTGTACGTAATACGTTATACGTTATACGTTATACGTTATACGGTATACGTTATACGTTATACGTTATTCGTTATACGTTATACGTTATACGTTATACGTTATACGTTATACGGTATACGTTATACGCTATACGTTATACGCTATACGTTATACGTTATACGTTATACGTTATACGTTATACATTATACGTTATACGTTATACGTTATACGTTATACGTTATACGTTATACGTTATACGTTATACGTTATACGTTATACGTTATACGTTATACGTTATACGTTATACGTTATACGTTATACGTTATACGTTATACGTTATACGTTATACGTTATACGTTATACGTTATAAGTTATACGTTATTCGCTATACGTTATACGTTACACGTTACACGTTATACGTTGTACGTAATACGTTATACGTTATACGTTATACGTTATACGGTATACGTTATACGTTATACGTTATTCGTTATACGTTATACGTTATACGTTATACGTTATACGTTATACGCTATACGTTATACGTTATACGTTATACGTTATACGTTATACGTTATACGTTATACGTTATACGTTATACGTTATACGTTATACGTTATACGTTATACGTTATACGTAATACGTTTTACGTTATACGTTATACGTTATACGGTATACGTTATACGTTATTCGTTATACGTTATACGTTATACGTTATACGTTATACGTTATACGGTATACGTTATACGCTATACGTTATACGTTATACGTTATACGTTATACGTTATACGTTATACGTTATACGTTATACGTTATACGTTATACGTTATACGTTATACGTTATACGTTATACGTTATACGTTATACGTTATACGTTATACGTTATACGTTATACGTTATTGGTTATACGTTATACGTTATACGTTATACGTTATACGTTATACGTTATACGTTATACGTTATACGTTATACGTTATACGTTATACGTTATACGTTATACGTTATACGTTATACGTTATACGTTATTCGTTATACGCTATACGTTGCACGTTACACGTTAAACGTTGTACGTTATACGTTATACGTTATACGTTATTCGTTATACGTTATACGTTACACGTTACCCGTTACCTGTTATACGTTGTACGTAATACGTTTTACGTTATACGTTATACGTTATACGGTATACGTTATACGTTATTCGTTATACGTTATACGTTATACGTTATACGTTATACGTTATACGGTATACGTTATACGCTATACGTTATACGTTATACGTTATACGTTATACGTTATACGTTATACGTTATACGTTATACGTTATACGTTATACGTTATACGTTATACGTTACACGTTACACGTTACACGTTACACGTTATACGTTACACGCTATACGTTATACGCTATACGTTATACGCTATACGTTACACGTTACACGTTATACGTTGTACGTAATACGTTATACGTTATACGTTATACGTTATACGTTATACGTTATACGTTATACGTTATACGTTATACGTTACACGTTATACGTTACACGCTATACGTTATACGTTAGACGTTATACGTTATACGTTACACGTTATACGTTATACGCTATACGTTATACGTTAGACGTTATACGTTATACGTTATACGTTATACGTTATACGTTATACGGCATACGTGATACATTATACGTTTTACGTTACACGTAATTCGTTATACGTTATACATTATACGTTATACGGAATACGTTATACGTTATACGTTATACGTTATACGTTATACGTTATACGTTATACGTTATACGTTATACGTTATACGTTATACGTTATACGTTATACGTTATACGTTATACGTTATACGTTATACGTTACACGTTACACGTTACACGTTACACGTTACACGTTATACGCTATACGCTATACGTTATACGCTATACGTTATACGTTATACGTTATACGTTATACGTTATACGTTATACGTTATTCGTTATACGTTATACGTTACACGTTACACGTTATACGTTGTACGTAATACGTTATACGTTATACGTTATACGTTATACGTTATACGTTATACGTTATACGTTATACGTTACACGTTATACGTTATACGCTATACGTTATACGTTAGACGTTATACGTTATACGTTATACGTTATACGGCATACGGCATACGTGATACATTATACGTTTTACGTTACACGTAATTCGTTATACGTTATACATTATACGTTATACGGAATACGTTATACGTTATACGTTACACATTACACGTTATACGTTGTACGTAATACGTTATACGTTATACGTTATACGTTATACGTTATACGTTATACGGTAAACGTTATACGTTATTCGTTATACGTTATACGTTATACGTTATACGTTATACATTACACGGTATACGTTATACGCTATACGTTATACGTTATACGTTATACGTTATACGTTATACGTTATACGTTATACGTTATACGTTATACGTTATACGTTATACGTTATACGTTATACGTTATACGTTATACGTTATACGTTATACGTTATACGTTATACGCTATACGTTATACGTTAGACGTTATACGTTATACGTTATACGTTATACGTTATACGTTATACGTTATACATTATACGTTATTCGTTATACGTTATACGTTACACGTTATACGTTATACGCTATACGTTATACGTTATACGTTATACGTTATACGTTATACGGCATACGTGACACATTATACGTTTTACGTTATACGTAATTCGTTATACGTTACACGTTATACGTTATACGCTATACGTTATACGTTATACGTTATACGTTATACGTTATACGTTATACGGCATACGTGATACATTATACGTTTTACGTTATACGTAATTCGTTATACGTTATACATTATACGTTATACGGTATACGTTCTAGGATATGCGTTATACGTTATACGTTATACGTTAAGCGTTATACGTTATACGTTATACGTTATACGTTATACATTATACGTTATTCGTTATACGTTATACGTTATACGTTATACGTTATACGTTATACGTTATACGTTATACGTTATTCGTTATACGTTATACATTATACGTTATACGGTATACGTTATTCGCTATACGTTATACGTTATACGTTATATGTTATTCGTTTTACGTTATACGTTATACGTTATACGTTATACGTTATACGTTATTCGTTATACGTTATACGTTACACGTTACACGTTATACGTTGTACGTAATACGTTATACGTTATACGTTATACGTTATACGGTATACGTTATACGTTATTCGTTATACGTTATACGTTATACGTTATGCGTTATACGTTATACGGTATACGTTATACGCTATACGTTATACATTATACGTTATACGTTATACGTTATACGTTATACGTTATACGTTATAAGTTATACGTTATACGTTATACGTTATACGTTATACGTTATACGTTATACGTTATACGTAATACGCTATACGTTATACGTTATACGTTATACGTTATACGTTATACGTTATACGTTATACGTTATACATTATACGTTATACGTTTTACGTTATTCGTTATACGTTATACATTATACGTTATACGGTATACGTTATACGCTATACGTTATACGTTATACGTTATATGTTATACGTTATACGTTATACGTTATACGTTACACGTTATACGTTATTCGTTATACGTTATACGTTACACGTTACACGTTATACGTAGTACGTAATACGTTATACGTTATACGTTATACGTTATACGTTATACGTTATACGTTATACGTTATACGTTATACGTTATACGTTATACGTTATACGTTATACGTTATACGTTATACGTTATACGTTATACGTTATACGTTACACGTTACACGTTACACGTTACACGTTATACGTTATACGCTATACGTTATACGCTATACGTTATACGTTATACGTTACACGTTACACGTTATACGTTGTACGTAATACGTTATACGTTATACGTTATACGTTATACGTTATACGTTATACGTTTTACGTTATACGTTATACGTTACACGTTATACGTTATACGCTATACGTTATACGTTAGACGTTATACGTTATACGTTACACGTTATACGTTATACGCTATACGTTATACGTTAGACGTTATACGTTATACGTTATACGTTATACGTTATACGTTATACGGCATACGTGATACATTATACGTTTTACGTTACACGTAATTCGTTATACGTTATACATTATACGTTATACGGAATACGTTATACGTTATACGTTATACGTTATACGTTATACGTTATACGTTATACGTTACACGTTATACGTTATACGTTATACGTTATACGTTATACGTTATACGTTATACGTTATACGTTATACGTTACACGTTACACGTTACACGTTACACGTTACACGTTATACGTTATACGCTATACGTTATACGCTATACGTTATACGTTATACGTTATACGTTATACGTTATTCGTTATACGTTATACGTTACACGTTACACGTTATACGTTGTACGTAATACGTTATACGTTATACGTTATACGTTATACGTTATACGTTATACGTTATACGTTATACGTTATACGTTACACGTTATACGTTATACGCTATACGTTATACGTTAGACGTTATACGTTATACGTTATACGTTATACGTTATACGGCATACGTGATACATTATACGTTTTACGTTACACGTAATTCGTTATACGTTATACATTATACGTTATACGGAATACGTTATACGTTATACGTTACACATTACACGTTATACGTTGTACGTAATACGTTATACGTTATACGTTATACGTTATACGTTATACGTTATACGGTAAACGTTATACGTTATTCGTTATACGTTATACGTTATACGTTATACGTTATACATTACACGGTATACGTTATACGCTATACGTTATACGTTATACGTTATACGTTATACGTTATACGTTATACGTTATACGTTATACGTTATACGTTATACGTTATACGTTATACGTTATACGTTATACGTTATACGTTATACGTTATACGTTATACGTTATACGCTATACGTTATACGTTAGACGTTATACGTTATACGTTATACGTTATACGTTATACGTTACACGTTATACGTTATACGCTATACGTTATACGTTATACGTTATACGTTATACGTTATACGGCATACGTGATACATTATACGTTTTACGTTACACGTAATTCGTTATACGTTATACATTATACGTTATACGGAATACGTTATACGTTATACGTTACACATTACACGTTATACGTTGTACGTAATACGTTATACGTTATACGTTATACGTTATACGTTATACGTTATACGTTATACGTTATACGTTATACGTTATACGTTATACGTTATACGTTATACGTTATACGTTATACGTTATACGTTATACGTTATACGTTATACGTTATACGTTATACGTTATACGTTATACGTTATACGTTATACGTTATACGTTATACGTTATACGTTATACATTATACGTTATACGTTATACGTTATACGTTATACGTTATACGTTATTCGTTATACGTTATACGTTACACGTTACACGTTATACGTTGTACGTAATACGTTATACGTTATACGTTATACGTTATACGGTAAACGTTATACGTTATTCGTTATACGTTATACGTTATACGTTATACGTTATACGTTACACGTTACACGTTATACGTTGTACGTAATACGTTATACGTTATACGTAATACGTTATACGTCATACGTTATACGTTATACGTTTTACGTTATTCGTTATACGTTATACATTATACGTTATACGGTATACGTTATACGTTATACGTTGTACGTTGTACATTATTCGTTATACGTTATACGTTTTACGTTATACATTATACGTTATACGTTATACGTTATACGTTATACGTTATACGTTATACGTTATACGTTATACGTTATACGTTATACGTTATACGTTATACGTTATACATTATACGTTATACGTTTTACGTTATTCGTTATACGTTATACATTATACGTTATACGGTATACGTTATACGCTATACGTTATACGTTATACGTTATACGTTATACGATATACGTTATACGTTATTCGTTATACGTTATACGTTACACGTTACACGTTATACGTTGTACGTAATACGTTATACGTTATACGTTATACGTTATACGGTATACGTTATACGTTATTCGTTATACGTTATACGTTATCCGTTATGCGCTATACGTTATTAGGTATACGTTATACGCTATACGTTATACGTTATACGTTATACGTTATACGTTATACATTATACGTTATACGTTATACGTTATACGTTATACGTTATACGTTATACGTTATACGTTATACGTTATACGTTATACGTTATACGTTATACGTTATACGTTATACGTTATACGTTACACGATATACGTTATACGCTATACGTTATACGTTATACGTTATACGTTATACGGCATACGTGATACATTATACGTTTTACGTTATACGTAATTCGTTATACGTTATACATTATACGTTATACGGTATACGTTCTAGGATATGCGTTATACGTTGTACGTTATACGTTAAGCGTTATACGTTATACGTTATACGTTATACGTTATACGGTATACGTTATACGTTATTCGTTATACGTTATACGTTATACGTTATGCGTTATACGTTATACGGTATACGTTATACGCTATACGTTATACGTTATACGTTATACGTTATACGTTATACGTTATACGTTATACGTTATACGTTATACGTTATACGTTATACGTTATACGTTATAAGTTATACGTTATTCGCTATACGTTATACATTACACGTTACACGTTATACGTTGTACGTAATACGTTATACGTTATACGTTATACGTTATACGGTATACGTTATACGTTATACGTTATTCGTTATACGTTATACGTTATACGTTATACGTTATACGTTATACGGTATACGTTATACGCTATACGTTATACGTTATACGTTATACGTTATACGTTATACGTTATACGTTATACGTTATACGTTATACGTTATACGTTATACGTTATACGTTATACGTTATACGTTATACGTAATACGTTTTACGTTATACGTTATACGTTATACGGTATACGTTATACGTTATTCGTTATACGTTATACGTTATACGTTATACGTTATACGTTATACGGTATACGTTATACGCTATACGTTATACGTTATACGTTATACGTTATACGTTATACGTTATACGTTATACGTTATACGTTATACGTTATACGTTATACGTTATACGTTATACGTTATACGTTATACGTTATACGTTATACGTTATACGTTATACGTTATACGTTATACGTTATACGTTATACGTTATACGTTATACGTTATACGTTATACGTTATACGTTATACGTTATACGTTATACGTTATACGTTATACGTTATACGTTATACGTTATACGTTATACGTTATACGTTATACGTTATACGTTATACGTTATACGTTATACGTTATACGTTATACGTTATTCGTTATACGCTATACGTTGCACGTTACACGTTAAACGTTGTACGTTATACGTTATACGTTATACGTTATTCGTTATACGTTATACGTTACACGTTACCCGTTACCTGTTATACGTTGTACGTAATACGTTTTACGTTATACGTTATACGTTATACGGTATACGTTATACGTTATTCGTTATACGTTATACGTTATACGTTATACGTTATACGTTATACGGTATACGTTATACGCTATACGTTATACGTTATACGTTATACGTTATACGTTATACGTTATACGTTATACGTTATACGTTATACGTTATACGTTATACGTTACACGTTACACGTTACACGTTACACGTTATACGTTACACGCTATACGTTATACGCTATACGTTATACGCTATACGTTACACGTTACACGTTATACGTTGTACGTAATACGTTATACGTTATACGTTATACGTTATACGTTATACGTTATACGTTATACGTTATACGTTATACGTTACACGTTATACGTTACACGCTATACGTTATACGTTAGACGTTATACGTTATACGTTACACGTTATACGTTATACGCTATACGTTATACGTTAGACGTTATACGTTATACGTTATACGTTATACGTTATACGTTATACGGCATACGTGATACATTATACGTTTTACGTTACACGTAATTCGTTATACGTTATACATTATACGTTATACGGAATACGTTATACGTTATACGTTATACGTTATACGTTATACGTTATACGTTATACGTTATACGTTATACGTTATACGTTATACGTTATACGTTATACGTTATACGTTATACGTTATACGTTATACGTTACACGTTACACGTTACACGTTACACGTTACACGTTATACGCTATACGCTATACGTTATACGCTATACGTTATACGTTATACGTTATACGTTATACGTTATACGTTATACGTTATTCGTTATACGTTATACGTTACACGTTACACGTTATACGTTGTACGTAATACGTTATACGTTATACGTTATACGTTATACGTTATACGTTATACGTTATACGTTATACGTTATACGTTATACGTTATACGTTATACGTTATACGTTATACGTTATACGTTATACGTTATACGTTATACGTTATACGTTATACGTTATACGTTATACGTTATACGTTATACGTTATACGTTATACGTTATACGTTATACGTTACACGTTATATGTTATACGCTATACGTTATACGTTATACGTTATACGTTATACGTTATACGGCATACGTGATACATTATACGTTTTACGTTACACGTAATTCGTTATACGTTATACATTATACGTTATACGGAATACGTTATACGTTATACGTTACACGTTACACGTTATACGTTGTACGTAATACGTTATACGTTATACGTTATACGTTATACGTTATACGTTATACCTTATACGGCATACGTGATACATTATACGTTTTACGTTATACGTAATTCGTTATACGTTATACATTATACGTTATACGGTATACGTTCTAGGATATGCGTTATACGTTATACGTTATACGTTAAGCGTTATACGTTATACGTTATACGTTATACGTTATACATTATACGTTATTCGTTATACGTTATACGTTATACGTTATACGTCATACGTTATACGTTATACGTTTTACGTTATTCGATATACGTTATACATTATACGTTATACGGTATACGTTATACGTTATACGTTGTACGCTGTACATTATTCGTTATACGTTATACGTTTTACGTTATACATTATACGTTATACGTTATACGTTATACGTTATACGTTATACGTTATACGTTATACGTTATACGTTAGACGTTATACGTTATACGTTATACGTTATACATTATACGTTATACGTTTTACGTTATTCGTTATACGTTATACATTATACGTTATACGGTATACGTTACACGCTATACGTTATACGTTATACGTTATACGTTATACGTTATACGTTATACGTTATTCGTTATACGTTATACGTTACACGTTACACGTTATACGTTGTACGTAATACGTTATACGTTATACGTTATACGTTATACGGTATACGTTATACGTTATTCGTTATACGTTATACGTTATCCGTTATGCGCTATACGTTATAAGGTATACGTTATACGCTATACGTTATACGTTATACGTTATACGTTATACGTTATACATTATACGTTATACGTTATACGTTATACGTTATACGTTATACGTTATACGTTATACGTTATACGTTATACGTTATACGTTATACGTTATACGTTATACGTTACACGATATACGTTATACGCTATACGTTATACGTTATACGTTATACGTTATACGTTATACGTTATACGTTATACGTTATACGTTATACGTTATACGTTATACATTATACGTTATACGTTATACGTTATACGTTATACGTTGTACGTTGTACATTATTCGTTATACGTTATACGTTTTACGTTATACATTATACGTTATACGTTATACGTTATACGTTATACGTTATACGTTATACGTTATACGTTATACGTTATACGTTATACGTTATACGTTATACGTTATACGTTATACATTATACGTTATACGTTTTACGTTATTCGTTATACGTTATACATTATACGTTATACGGTATACGTTATACGCTATACGTTATACGTTATACGTTATACGTTATACGATATACGTTATACGTTATTCGTTATACGTTATACGTTACACGTTACACGTTATACGTTGTACGTAATACGTTATACGTTATACGTTATACGTTATACGGTATACGTTATACGTTATTCGTTATACGTTATACGTTATCCGTTATGCGCTATACGTTATTAGGTATACGTTATACGCTATACGTTATACGTTATACGTTATACGTTATACGTTATACATTATACGTTATACGTTATACGTTATACGTTATACGTTATACGTTATACGTTATACGTTATACGTTATACGTTATACGTTATACGTTATACGTTATACGTTATACGTTACACGATATACGTTATACGCTATACGTTATACGTTATACGTTATACGTTATACGGCATACGTGATACATTATACGTTTTACGTTATACGTAATTCGTTATACGTTATACATTATACGTTATACGGTATACGTTCTAGGATATGCGTTATACGTTGTACGTTATACGTTAAGCGTTATACGTTATACGTTATACGTTATACGTTATACGGTATACGTTATACGTTATTCGTTATACGTTATACGTTATACGTTATGCGTTATACGTTATACGTTATACGTTATACGCTATACGTTATACGTTATACGTTATACGTTATACGTTATACGTTATACGTTATACGTTATACGTTATACGTAATACGTTTTACGTTATACGTTATACGTTATACGGTATACGTTATACGTTATTCGTTATACGTTATACGTTATACGTTATACGTTATACGTTATACGGTATACGTTATACGCTATACGTTATACGTTATACGTTATACGTTATACGTTATACGTTATACGTTATACGTTATACGTTATACGTTATACGTTATACGTTATACGTTATACGTTATACGTTATACGTTATACGTTATACGTTATACGTTATACGTTATACGTTATACGTTATACGTTATACGTTATACGTTATACGTTATACGTTATACGTTATACGTTATACGTTATACGTTATACGTTATACGTTATACGTTATACGTTATACGTTATACGTTATACGTAATACGTTTTACGTTATACGTTATACGTTATACGGTATACGTTATACGTTATTCGTTATACGTTATACGTTATACGTTATACGTTATACGTTATACGGTATACGTTATACGCTATACGTTATACGTTATACGTTATACGTTATACGTTATACGTTATACGTTATACGTTATACGTTATACGTTATACGTTATACGTTATACGTTATACGTTATACGTTATACGTTATACGTTATACGTTATACGTTATACGTTATACGTTATACGTTATACGTTATACGTTATACGTTATACGTTATACGTTATACGTTATACGTTATACGTTATACGTTATACGTTATACGTTATACGTTATACGTTATACGTTATACGTTATACGTTATACGTTATACGTTATACGTTATACGTTATACGTTATTCGTTATACGCTATACGTTGCACGTTACACGTTAAACGTTGTACGTTATACGTTATACGTTATACGTTATTCGTTATACGTTATACGTTACACGTTACCCGTTACCTGTTATACGTTGTACGTAATACGTTTTACGTTATACGTTATACGTTATACGGTATACGTTATACGTTATTCGTTATACGTTATACGTTATACGTTATACGTTATACGTTATACGGTATACGTTATACGCTATACGTTATACGTTATACGTTATACGTTATACGTTATACGTTATACGTTATACGTTATACGTTATACGTTATACGTTATACGTTATACGTTATACGTTATACGTTATACGTTATACGTTATACGTTATACGTTATACGTTATACGTTATACGTTATACGTTATACGTTATACGTTATACGTTATACGTTATACGTTATACGTTATACGTTATACGTTATACGTTATACGTTATACGTTATACGTTATACGTTATACGTTATACGTTATACGTTATACGTTATACGTTATTCGTTATACGCTATACGTTGCACGTTACACGTTAAACGTTGTACGTTATACGTTATACGTTATACGTTATTCGTTATACGTTATACGTTACACGTTACCCGTTACCTGTTATACGTTGTACGTAATACGTTTTACGTTATACGTTATACGTTATACGGTATACGTTATACGTTATTCGTTATACGTTATACGTTATACGTTATACGTTATACGTTATACGGTATACGTTATACGCTATACGTTATACGTTATACGTTATACGTTATACGTTATACGTTATACGTTATACGTTATACGTTATACGTTATACGTTATACGTTACACGTTACACGTTACACGTTACACGTTATACGTTACACGCTATACGTTATACGCTATACGTTATACGCTATACGTTACACGTTACACGTTATACGTTGTACGTAATACGTTATACGTTATACGTTATACGTTATACGTTATACGTTATACGTTATACGTTATACGTTATACGTTACACGTTATACGTTACACGCTATACGTTATACGTTAGACGTTATACGTTATACGTTACACGTTATACGTTATACGCTATACGTTATACGTTAGACGTTATACGTTATACGTTATACGTTATACGTTATACGTTATACGGCATACGTGATACATTATACGTTTTACGTTACACGTAATTCGTTATACGTTATACATTATACGTTATACGGAATACGTTATACGTTATACGTTATACGTTATACGTTATACGTTATACGTTATACGTTATACGTTATACGTTATACGTTATACGTTATACGTTATACGTTATACGTTATACGTTATACGTTATACGTTACACGTTACACGTTACACGTTACACGTTACACGTTATACGCTATACGCTATACGTTATACGCTATACGTTATACGTTATACGTTATACGTTATACGTTATACGTTATACGTTATTCGTTATACGTTATACGTTACACGTTACACGTTATACGTTGTACGTAATACGTTATACGTTATACGTTATACGTTATACGTTATACGTTATACGTTATACGTTATACGTTATACGTTATACGTTATACGTTATACGTTATACGTTATACGTTATACGTTATACGTTATACGTTATACGTTATACGTTATACGTTATACGTTATACGTTATACGTTATACGTTATACGTTATACGTTATACGTTATACGTTATACGTTATACGTTATACGTTATACGTTATACGTTATACGTTATACGTTATACGTTACACGTTATATGTTATACGCTATACGTTATACGTTATACGTTATACGTTATACGTTATACGGCATACGTGATACATTATACGTTTTACGTTACACGTAATTCGTTATACGTTATACATTATACGTTATACGTTATACGTTATACGTTATACGTTATACGTTATACGTTATACGTTATACGGCATACGTGATACATTATACGTTTTACGTTATACGTAATTCGTTATACGTTATACATTATACGTTATACGGTATACGTTCTAGGATATGCGTTATACGTTATACGTTATACGTTAAGCGTTATACGTTATACGTTATACGTTATACGTTATACATTATACGTTATTCGTTATACGTTATACGTTATACGTTATACGTCATACGTTATACGTTATACGTTTTACGTTATTCGATATACGTTATACATTATACGTTATACGGTATACGTTATACGTTATACGTTGTACGCTGTACATTATTCGTTATACGTTATACGTTTTACGTTATACATTATACGTTATACGTTATACGTTATACGTTATACGTTATACGTTATACGTTATACGTTATACGTTAGACGTTATACGTTATACGTTATACGTTATACATTATACGTTATACGTTTTACGTTATTCGTTATACGTTATACATTATACGTTATACGGTATACGTTACACGCTATACGTTATACGTTATACGTTATACGTTATACGTTATACGTTATACGTTATTCGTTATACGTTATACGTTACACGTTACACGTTATACGTTGTACGTAATACGTTATACGTTATACGTTATACGTTATACGGTATACGTTATACGTTATTCGTTATACGTTATACGTTATCCGTTATGCGCTATACGTTATAAGGTATACGTTATACGCTATACGTTATACGTTATACGTTATACGTTATACGTTATACATTATACGTTATACGTTATACGTTATACGTTATACGTTATACGTTATACGTTATACGTTATACGTTATACGTTATACGTTATACGTTATACGTTATACGTTACACGATATACGTTATACGCTATACGTTATACGTTATACGTTATACATTATACGTTATACGTTTTACGTTATTCGTTATACGTTATACATTATACGTTATACGATATACGTTATACGCTATACGTTATACGTTATACGTTATACGTTATACGTTATACATTATACGTTATACGTTATACGTTATACGTTATGCGTTATACGTTATACGTTATACGTTATACGTTACACGTTATACGTTATACGCTATACGTTATACGTTAGACGTTATACGTTATACGTTATACGTTATACGTTATACGTTACACCTTATACGTTATACGCTATACGTTATACGTTATACGTTATACGTTATACGTTATACGGCATACGTGATACATTATACGTTATACGTTACACGTAATTCGTTATACGTTATACATTATACGTTATACGGAATACGTTATACGTTATACGTTACACGTTACACGTTATACGTTGTACGTAATACGTTATACGTTATACGTAATACGTTATACGTTATACGTTATACGTTATACGGCATACGTGATACATTATACGTTTTACGTTACACGTAATTCGTTATACGTTATACATTATACGTTATACGGAATACGTTATACGTTATACGTTACACGTTACACGTTATACGTTGTACGTAATACGTTATACGTTATACGTAATACGTTATACGTTATACGTTATACGTTATACGTTATACGTTATACGTTATACGTTATACGTTATACGTTATACATTATACGTTATACGTTTTACGTTATTCGTTATACGTTATACATTATACGTTATACGATATACGTTATACGCTATACGTTATACGTTATACGTTATACGTTATACGTTATACATTATACGTTATACGTTATACGTTATACGTTATACGTTATACGTTATTCGTTATACGTTATACGTTACACGTTACACGTTATAGGTTGTACGTAATACGTTATACGTTATACGTTATACGTTATACAGTAAACGTTATACGTTATTCGTTATACGTTATACGTTATACGTTATACGTTATACGTTATACATTACACGGTATACGTTATACGCTATACGTTATACGTTATACGTTATACGTTATACGTTATACGTTATACGTTATACGTTATACGTTATACGTTATACGTTATACGTTATACGTTATACGTTATTCGTTATACGTTATACGTTACACGTTACACGTTATACGTTGTACGTAATACGTTATACGTTATACGTTATACGTTATACGGTATACGTTATACGTTATTCGTTATACGTTATACGTTATACGTTATACGTTATACGTCATACGGTATACGTTATACGCTATACGTTATACGTTATACGTTATACGTTATACGTTATACGTTATACGTTATACGTTATACTATATACGATATACGTTATACGTTATACGTTATACGTTATACGTTATACGTTATACGTTATACGTTATACGTTATACGTTATACGTTATACGTTATACGTTATACGTTATACGTTATACGTTATACGGTAAACGTTATACGTTATTCGTTATACGTTATACGTTATACGTTATACGTTATACGTTACACGTTACACGTTATACGTTGTACGTAATACGTTATACGTTATACGTAATACGTTATACGTTATACGTTATACGTTATACGTTATACGTTATACGTTACACGTTATACGTTATACGCTATACGTTATACGTTATACGTTATACGTTATACGTTATACGGCATACGTGATACATTATACGTTTTACGTTACACGTAAATCGTTATACGTTATACATTATACGTTATACGGAATACGTTATACGTTATACGTTACACATTACACGTTATACGTTGTACGTAATACGTTATACGTTATACGTTATACGTTATACGTTATACGTTATACGTTATACGTTATACGTCATACGTTATACGTTATACGTTATACGTTATACGTTATACGTTATACGTTATACGTTATACGTTATACGTTATACGTTATACGTTATACGTTATACGTTATACGTTATACGTTACACGTTATATGTTATACGCTATACGCTATACGTTATACGTTATACGTTATACGTTATACGTTATACGGCATACGTGATACATTATACGTTTTACGTTACACGTAATTCGTTATACGTTATACATTATACGTTATACGGAATACGTTATACGTTATACGTTACACGTTACACGTTATACGTTATACGTTATACGTTATACGTCATACGTTATACGTTATACGTTATACGTTATACGTTATACGTTATACGTTATACGTTATACGTTATACGTTATACGTTATACGTTATACGTTATACGTTATACGTTATACGTTACACGTTATATGTTATACGCTATACGCTATACGTTATACGTTATACGTTATACGTTATACGTTATACGGCATACATTATACGTTATACGTTATACGTTATACGTTATACGTTATACGTTATACGTTATACGTTATACGTTATACGTTATACGTTATACGTTATACGTTATACGTTATACGTTATACATTATACGTTATACGTTTTACGTTATTCGTTATACGTTATACATTATACGTTATACGGTATACGTTATACGCTATACGTTATACGTTATACGTTACACGTTATACGTTATACGTTATACGTTATTCGTTATACGTTATACGTTACACGTTACACGTTATACGTTGTACGTAATACGTTATACGTTATACGTTATACGTTATACGGTATACGTTATACGTTATTCGTTATACGTTATACGTTATCCGTTATGCGCTATACGTTATAAGGTATACGTTATACGCTATACGTTATACGTTATACGTTATACGTTATACGTTATACATTATACGTTATACGTTATACGTTATACGTTATACGTTATACGTTATACGTTATACGTTATACGTTATACGTTATACGTTATACGTTATACGTTATACGTTATACGTTATACGTTATACGTTACACGATATACGTTATATGCTATACGTTATACGTTATACGTTATACGTTATACGTTATACGGCATACGTGATACATTATACGTTTTACGTTATACGTAATTCGTTATACGTTATACATTATACGTTATACGGTATACGTTCTAGGATTTGCGTTATACGTTGTACGTTATACGTTAAGCGTTATACGTTATACGTTATACGTTATACGTTATACGTTATACGGTATACGTCATACGTTATTCGTTATACGTTATACGTTATACGTTATACGTTATACGTTATACGGTATACGTTATACGCTATACGTTATACGTTATACGTTATACGTTATACGTTATACGGCATACGTGATACATTATACGTTTTACGTTACACGTAATTCGTTATACGTTATACATTATACGTTATACGGAATACGTTATACGTTATACGTTACACATTACACGTTATACGTTGTACGTAATACGTTATACGTTATACGTTATACGTTATACGTTATACGTTATACGTTATACGTTATACGTTATACGTTATACGTTATACGTTATACGTTATACGTTATACGTTATACGTTATACGTTATACGTTATACGTTATACGTTATACGTTATACGTTATACGTTATACGTTATACGTTATACGTTATACGTTACACGTTATATGTTATACGCTATACGTTATACGTTATACGTTATACGTTATACGTTATACGGCATACGTGATACATTATACGTTTTACGTTACACGTAATTCGTTATACGTTATACATTATACGTTATACGGAATACGTTATACGTTATACGTTACACGTTACACGTTATACGTTGTACGTAATACGTTATACGTTATACGTTATACGTTATACGTTATACGTTATACGTTATACGGCATACGTGATACATTATACGTTTTACGTTATACGTAATTCGTTATACGTTATACATTATACGTTATACGGTATACGTTCTAGGATATGCGTTATACGTTATACGTTATACGTTAAGCGTTATACGTTATACGTTATACGTTATACGTTATACATTATACGTTATTCGTTATACGTTATACGTTATACGTTATACGTCATACGTTATACGTTATACGTTTTACGTTATTCGATATACGTTATACATTATACGTTATACGGTATACGTTATACGTTATACATTGTACGCTGTACATTATTCGTTATACGTTATACGTTTTACGTTATACATTATACGTTATACGTTATACGTTATACGTTATACGTTATACGTTATACGTTATACGTTATACGTTATACGTTATACGTTATACGTTATACGTTATACATTATACGTTATACGTTTTACGTTATTCGTTATACGTTATACATTATACGTTATACGGTATACGTTATACGCTATACGTTATACGTTATACGTTATACGTTATACGTTATACGTTATACGTTATACGTTATACGTTATACGTTATACGTTATACGTTATACGTTATTCGTTATACGTTATACGTTACACGTTACACGTTATACGTTGTACGTAATACGTTATACGTTATACGTTATACGTTATACGGTATACGTTATACGTTATTCGTTATACGTTATACGTTATACGTTATACGTTATACGTCATACGGTATACGTTATACGCTATACGTTATACGTTATACGTTATACGTTATACGTTATACGTTATACGTTATACGTTATACTATATACGATATACGTTATACGTTATACGTTATACGTTATACGTTATACGTTATACGTTATACGTTATACGTTATACGTTATACGTTATACGTTATACGTTATACGTTATACGTTATACGTTATACGTTATACGGTAAACGTTATACGTTATTCGTTATACGTTATACGTTATACGTTATACGTTATACGTTACACGTTACACGTTATACGTTGTACGTAATACGTTATACGTTATACGTAATACGTTATACGTTATACGTTATACGTTATACGTTATACGTTATACGTTACACGTTATACGTTATACGCTATACGTTATACGTTATACGTTATACGTTATACGTTATACGGCATACGTGATACATTATACGTTTTACGTTACACGTAAATCGTTATACGTTATACATTATACGTTATACGGAATACGTTATACGTTATACGTTACACATTACACGTTATACGTTGTACGTAATACGTTATACGTTATACGTTATACGTTATACGTTATACGTTATACGTTATACGTTATACGTCATACGTTATACGTTATACGTTATACGTTATACGTTATACGTTATACGTTATACGTTATACGTTATACGTTATACGTTATACGTTATACGTTATACGTTATACGTTATACGTTACACGTTATATGTTATACGCTATACGCTATACGTTATACGTTATACGTTATACGTTATACGTTATACGGCATACGTGATACATTATACGTTTTACGTTACACGTAATTCGTTATACGTTATACATTATACGTTATACGGAATACGTTATACGTTATACGTTACACGTTACACGTTATACGTTATACGTTATACGTTATACGTCATACGTTATACGTTATACGTTATACGTTATACGTTATACGTTATACGTTATACGTTATACGTTATACGTTATACGTTATACGTTATACGTTATACGTTATACGTTATACGTTACACGTTATATGTTATACGCTATACGCTATACGTTATACGTTATACGTTATACGTTATACGTTATACGGCATACGTGATACATTATACGTTATACGTTATACGTTATACGTTATACGTTATACGTTATACGTTATACGTTATACGTTATACGTTATACGTTATACGTTATACGTTATACGTTATACATTATACGTTATACGTTTTACGTTATTCGTTATACGTTATACATTATACGTTATACGGTATACGTTATACGCTATACGTTATACGTTATACGTTACACGTTATACGTTATACGTTATACGTTATTCGTTATACGTTATACGTTACACGTTACACGTTATACGTTGTACGTAATACGTTATACGTTATACGTTATACGTTATACGGTATACGTTATACGTTATTCGTTATACGTTATACGTTATCCGTTATGCGCTATACGTAATAAGGTATACGTTATACGCTATACGTTATACGTTATACGTTATACGTTATACGTTATACATTATACGTTATACGTTATACGTTATACGTTATACGTTATACGTTATACGTTATACGTTATACGTTATACGTTATACGTTATACGTTACACGTTATACGTTATACGTTATACGTTATACGTTACACGATATACGTTATACGCTATACGTTATACGTTATACGTTATACGTTATACGTTATACGGCATACGTGATACATTATACGTTTTACGTTATACGTAATTCGTTATACGTTATACATTATACGTTATACGGTATACGTTCTAGGATTTGCGTTATACGTTGTACGTTATACGTTAAGCGTTATACGTTATACGTTATACGTTATACGTTATACGTTATACGGTATACGTTATACGTTATTCGTTATACGTTATACGTTATACGTTATACGTTATACGTTATACGGTATACGTTATACGCTATACGTTATACGTTATACGTTATACGTTATACGTTATACGGCATACGTGATACATTATACGTTTTACGTTACACGTAATTCGTTATACGTTATACATTATACGTTATACGGAATACGTTATACGTTATACGTTACACATTACACGTTATACGTTGTACGTAATACGTTATACGTTATACGTTATACGTTATACGTTATACGTTATACGTTATACGTTATACGTTATACGTTATACGTTATACGTTATACGTTATACGTTATACGTTATACGTTATACGTTATACGTTATACGTTATACGTTATACGTTATACGTTATACGTTATACGTTATACGTTATACGTTATACGTTATACGTTATACGTTACACGTTATATGTTATACGCTATACGTTATACGTTATACGTTATACGTTATACGTTATACGGCATACGTGATACATTATACGTTTTACGTTACACGTAATTCGTTATACGTTATACATTATACGTTATACGGAATACGTTATACGTTATACGTTACACGTTACACGTTATACGTTGTACGTAATACGTTATACGTTATACGTTATACGTTATACGTTATACGTTATACGTTATACGGCATACGTGATACATTATACGTTTTACGTTATACGTAATTCGTTATACGTTATACATTATACGTTATACGGTATACGTTCTAGGATATGCGTTATACGTTATACGTTATACGTTAAGCGTTATACGTTATACGTTATACGTTATACGTTATACATTATACGTTATTCGTTATACGTTATACGTTATACGTTATACGTCATACGTTATACGTTATACGTTTTACGTTATTCGATATACGTTATACATTATACGTTATACGGTATACGTTATACGTTATACATTGTACGCTGTACATTATTCGTTATACGTTATACGTTTTACGTTATACATTATACGTTATACGTTATACGTTATACGTTATACGTTATACGTTATACGTTATACGTTATACGTTATACGTTATACGTTATACGTTATACGTTATACATTATACGTTATACGTTTTACGTTATTCGCTATACGTTATACATTATACGTTATACGGTATACGTTATACGCTATACGTTATACGTTATACGTTATACGTTATACGTTATACGTTATACGTTATACGTTATTCGTTATACGTTATACGTTACACGTTACACGTTATACGTTGTACGTAATACGTTATACGTTATACGTTATACGTTATACGGTATACGTTATACGTTATTCGTTATACGTTATACGTTATCCGTTATGCGCTATACGTTATAAGGTATACGTTATACGCTATACGTTATACGTTATACGTTATACGTTATACGTTATACATTATACGTTATACGTTATACGTTATACGTTATACGTTATACGTTATACGTTATACGTTATACGTTATACGTTATACGTTATACGTTATACGTTACACGATATACGTTATACGCTATACGTTATACGTTATACGTTATACATTATACGTTATACGTTTTACGTTATTCGTTATACGTTATACATTATACGTTATACGATATACGTTATACGCTATACGTTATACGTTATACGTTATACGTTATACGTTATACATTATACGTTATACGTTATACGTTATACGTTATACGTTATACGTTATACGTTATACGTTATACGTTACACGTTATACGTTATACGCTATACGTTATACGTTAGACGTTATACGTTATACGTTATACGTTATACGTTATACGTTACACGTTATACGTTATACGCTATACGTTATACGTTATACGTTATACGTTATACGTTATACGGCATACGTGATACATTATACGTTATACGTTACACGTAATTCGTTATACGTTATACATTATACGTTATACGGAATACGTTATACGTTATACGTTACACGTTACACGTTATACGTTGTACGTAATACGTTATACGTTATACGTAATACGTTATACGTTATACGTTATACGTTATACGGCATACGTGATACATTATACGTTTTACGTTACACGTAATTCGTTATACGTTATACATTATACGTTATACGGAATACGTTATACGTTATACGTTACACGTTACACGTTATACGTTGTACGTAATACGTTATACGTTATACGTAATACGTTATACGTTATACGTTATACGTTATACGTTATACGTTATACGTTATACGTTATACATTATACGTTATACGTTTTACGTAATTCGTTATACGTTATACATTATACGTTATACGATATACGTTATACGCTATACGTTATACGTTATACGTTATACGTTATACGTTATACATTATACGTTATACGTTATACGTTATACGTTATACGTTATACGTTATTCGTTATACGTTATACGTTACACGTTACACGTTATACGTTGTACGTAATACGTTATACGTTATACGTTATACGTTATACAGTAAACGTTATACGTTATTCGTTATACGTTATACGTTATACGTTATACGTTATACGTTATACATTACACGGTATACGTTATACGCTATACGTTATACGTTATACGTTATACGTTATACGTTATACGTTATACGTTATACGTTATACGTTATACGTTATACGTTATACGTTATACGTTATTCGTTATACGTTATACGTTACACGTTACACGTTATACGTTGTACGTAATACGTTATACGTTATACGTTATACGTTATACGGTATACGTTATACGTTATTCGTTATACGTTATACGTTATACGTTATACGTTATACGTTATACGTCATACGGTATACGTTATACGCTATACGTTATACGTTATACGTTATACGTTGTACGTTATACGTTATACGTTATACGTTATACTATATACGATATACGTTATACGTTATACGTTATACGTTATACGTTATACGTTATACGTTATACGTTATACGTTATACGTTATACGTTATACATTATACGTTATACGTTATACGTTATACGTTATACGTTATACGTTATTCGTTATACGTTATACGTTACACGTTACACGTTATACGTTGTACGTAATACGTTATACGTTATACGTTATACGTTATACAGTAAACGTTATACGTTATTCGTTATACGTTATACGTTATACGTTATACGTTATACGTTATACATTACACGGTATACGTTATACGCTATACGTTATACGTTATACGTTATACGTTATACGTTATACGTTATACGTTATACGTTATACGTTATACGTTATACGTTATACGTTATACGTTATTCGTTATACGTTATACGTTACACGTTACACGTTATACGTTGTACGTAATACGTTATACGTTATACGTTATACGTTATACGGTATACGTTATACGTTATTCGTTATACGTTATACGTTATACGTTATACGTTATACGTTATACGTCATACGGTATACGTTATACGCTATACGTTATACGTTATACGTTATACGTTGTACGTTATACGTTATACGTTATACGTTATACTATATACGATATACGTTATACGTTATACGTTATACGTTATACGTTATACGTTATACGTTATACGTTATACGTTATACGTTATACGTTATACGTTATACGTTATACGCTATACGTTATACGTTATACGCTATACGTTATACGTTAGACGTTATACGTTATACGTTATACGTTATACGTTATACGTTACACGTTATACGTTATACGCTATACGTTATACGTTAGACGTTATACGTTATACGTTATACGTTATACGTTATACGTTACACCTTATACGTTATACGCTATACGTTATACGTTATACGTTATACGTTATACGTTATACGGCATACGTGATACATTATACGTTATACGTTACACGTAATTCGTTATACGTTATACATTATACGTTATACGGAATACGTTATACGTTATACGTTACACGTTACACGTTATACGTTGTACGTAATACGTTATACGTTATACGTAATACGTTATACGTTATACGTTATACGTTATACGGCATACGTGATACATTATACGTTTTACGTTACACGTAATTCGTTATACGTTATACATTATACGTTATACGGAATACGTTATACGTTATACGTTACACGTTACACGTTATACGTTGTACGTAATACGTTATACGTTATACGTAATACGTTATACGTTATACGTTATACGTTATACGTTATACGTTATACGTTATACGTTATACGTTATACGTTATACATTATACGTTATACGTTTTACGTTATTCGTTATACGTTATACATTATACGTTATACGATATACGTTATACGCTATACGTTATACGTTATACGTTATACGTTATACGTTATACATTATACGTTATACGTTATACGTTATACGTTATACGTTATACGTTATTCGTTATACGTTATACGTTACACGTTACACGTTATAGGTTGTACGTAATACGTTATACGTTATACGTTATACGTTATACAGTAAACGTTATACGTTATTCGTTATACGTTATACGTTATACGTTATACGTTATACGTTATACATTACACGGTATACGTTATACGCTATACGTTATACGTTATACGTTATACGTTATACGTTATACGTTATACGTTATACGTTATACGTTATACGTTATACGTTATACGTTATACGTTATACGTTATTCGTTATACGTTATACGTTACACGTTACACGTTATACGTTGTACGTAATACGTTATACGTTATACGTTATACGTTATACGGTATACGTTATACGTTATTCGTTATACGTTATACGTTATACGTTATACGTTATACGTCATACGGTATACGTTATACGCTATACGTTATACGTTATACGTTATACGTTATACGTTATACGTTATACGTTATACGTTATACTATATACGATATACGTTATACGTTATACGTTATACGTTATACGTTATACGTTATACGTTATACGTTATACGTTATACGTTATACGTTATACGTTATACGTTATACGTTATACGTTATACGTTATACGTTATACGGTAAACGTTATACGTTATTCGTTATACGTTATACGTTATACGTTATACGTTATACGTTATACGTTACACGTTACACGTTATACGTTGTACGTAATACGTTATACGTTATACGTAATACGTTATACGTTATACGTTATACGTTATACGTTATACGTTATACGTTACACGTTATACGTTATACGCTATACGTTATACGTTATACGTTATACGTTATACGTTATACGGCATACGTGATACATTATACGTTTTACGTTACACGTAATTCGTTATACGTTATACATTATACGTTATACGGAATACGTTATACGGAATACGTTATACGTTATACGTTACACATTACACGTTATACGTTGTACGTAATACGTTATACGTTATACGTTATACGTTATACGTTATACGTTATACGTTATACGTTATACGTTATACGTTATACGTCATACGTTATACGTTATACGTTATACGTTATACGTTATACGTTATACGTTATACGTTATACGTTATACGTTATACGTTATACGTTATACGTTATACGTTATACGTTATACGTTACACGTTATATGTTATACGCTATACGCTATACGTTATACGTTATACGTTATACGTTATACGGCATACGTGATACATTATACGTTTTACGTTACACGTAATTCGTTATACGTTATACATTATACGTTATACGGAATACGTTATACGTTATACGTTACACGTTACACGTTATACGTTGTACGTAATACGTTATACGTTATACGTTATACGTTAAGCGTTATACGTTATACGTTATACGTTATACGTTATACATTATACGTTATTCGTTATACGTTATACGTTATACGTTATACGTCATACGTTATACGTTATACGTTTTACGTTATTCGATATACGTTATACATTATACGTTATACGGTATACGTTATACGTTATACGTTGTACGCTGTACATTATTCGTTATACGTTATACGTTTTACGTTATACATTATACGTTATACGTTATACGTTATACGTTATACGTTATACGTTATACGTTATACGTTATACGTTATACGTTATACGTTATACGTTATACGTTATACATTATACGTTATACGTTTTACGTTATTCGTTATACGTTATACATTATACGTTATACGGTATACGTTATACGCTATACGTTATACGTTATACGTTACACGTTATACGTTATACGTTATACGTTATTCGTTATACGTTATACGTTACACGTTACACGTTATACGTTGTACGTAATACGTTATACGTTATACGTTATACGTTATACGGTATACGTTATACGTTATTCGTTATACGTTATACGTTATCCGTTATGCGCTATACGTTATAAGGTATACGTTATACGCTATACGTTATACGTTATACGTTATACGTTATACGTTATACGTTATACATTATACGTTATACGTTATACGTTATACGTTATACGTTATACGTTATACGTTATACGTTATACGTTATACGTTATACGTTATACGTTATACGTTATACGTTATACGTTATACGTTATACGTTACACGATATACGTTATACGCTATACGTTATACGTTATACGTTATACGTTATACGTTATACGGCATACGTGATACATTATACGTTTTACGTTATACGTAATTCGTTATACGTTATACATTATACGTTATACGGTATACGTTCTAGGATTTGCGTTATACGTTGTACGTTATACGTTAAGCGTTATACGTTATACGTTATACGTTATACGTTATACGTTATACGGTATACGTTATACGTTATTCGTTATACGTTATACGTTATACGTTATACGTTATACGTTATACGGTATACGTTATACGCTATACGTTATACGTTATACGTTATACGTTATACGTTATACGGCATACGTGATACATTATACGTTTTACGTTACACGTAATTCGTTATACGTTATACATTATACGTTATACGGAATACGTTATACGTTATACGTTACACATTACACGTTATACGTTGTACGTAATACGTTATACGTTATACGTTATACGTTATACGTTATACGTTATACGTTATACGTTATACGTTATACGTTATACGTTATACGTTATACGTTATACGTTATACGTTATACGTTATACGTTATACGTTATACGTTATACGTTATACGTTATACGTTATACGTTATACGTTATACGTTATACGTTATACGTTATACGTTACACGTTATATGTTATACGCTATACGTTATACGTTATACGTTATACGTTATACGTTATACGGCATACGTGATACATTATACGTTTTACGTTACACGTAATTCGTTATACGTTATACATTATACGTTATACGGAATACGTTATACGTTATACGTTACACGTTACACGTTATACGTTGTACGTAATACGTTATACGTTATACGTTATACGTTATACGTTATACGTTATACGTTATACGGCATACGTGATGCATTATACGTTTTACGTTATACGTAATTCGTTATACGTTATACATTATACGTTATACGGTATACGTTCTAGGATATGCGTTATACGTTATACGTTATACGTTAAGCGTTATACGTTATACGTTATACGTTATACGTTATACATTATACGTTATTCGTTATACGTTATACGTTATACGTTATACGTCATACGTTATACGTTATACGTTTTACGTTATTCGATATACGTTATACATTATACGTTATACGGTATACGTTATACGTTATACATTGTACGCTGTACATTATTCGTTATACGTTATACGTTTTACGTTATACATTATACGTTATACGTTATACGTTATACGTTATACGTTATACGTTATACGTTATACGTTATACGTTATACGTTATACGTTATACGTTATACGTTATACATTATACGTTATACGTTTTACGTTATTCGTTATACGTTATACATTATACGTTATACGGTATACGTTATACGCTATACGTTATACGTTATACGTTATACGTTATACGTTATACGTTATACGTTATACGTTATTCGTTATACGTTATACGTTACACGTTACACGTTATACGTTGTACGTAATACGTTATACGTTATACGTTATACGTTATACGGTATACGTTATACGTTATTCGTTATACGTTATACGTTATCCGTTATGCGCTATACGTTATAAGGTATACGTTATACGCTATACGTTATACGTTATACGTTATACGTTATACGTTATACATTATACGTTATACGTTATACGTTATACGTTATACGTTATACGTTATACGTTATACGTTATACGTTATACGTTATACGTTATACGTTATACGTTACACGATATACGTTATACGCTATACGTTATACGTTATACGTTATACATTATACGTTATACGTTTTACGTTATTCGTTATACGTTATACATTATACGTTATACGATATACGTTATACGCTATACGTTATACGTTATACGTTATACGTTATACGTTACACATTATACGTTATACGTTATACGTTATACGTTATACGTTATACGTTATACGTTATACGTTATACGTTACACGTTATACGTTATACGCTATACGTTATACGTTAGACGTTATACGTTATACGTTATACGTTATACGTTATACGTTACACGTTATACGTTATACGCTATACGTTATACGTTATACGTTATACGTTATACGTTATACGGCATACGTGATACATTATACGTTATACGTTACACGTAATTCGTTATACGTTATACATTATACGTTGTACGGAATACGTTATACGTTATACGTTACACGTTACACGTTATACGTTGTACGTAATACGTTATACGTTATACGTAATACGTTATACGTTATACGTTATACGTTATACGGCATACGTGATACATTATACGTTTTACGTTACACGTAATTCGTTATACGTTATACATTATACGTTATACGGAATACGTTATACGTTATACGTTACACGTTACACGTTATACGTTGTACGTAATACGTTATACGTTATACGTAATACGTTATACGTTATACGTTATACGTTATACGTTATACGTTATACGTTATACGTTATACATTATACGTTATACGTTTTACGTTATTCGTTATACGTTATACATTATACGTTATACGATATACGTTATACGCTATACGTTATACGTTATACGTTATACGTTATACGTTATACGTTATACATTATACGTTATACGTTATACGTTATACGTTATACGTTATACGTTATTCGTTATACGTTATACGTTACACGTTACACGTTATACGTTGTACGTAATACGTTATACGTTATACGTTATACGTTATACAGTAAACGTTATACGTTATTCGTTATACGTTATACGTTATACGTTATACGTTATACGTTATACATTACACGGTATACGTTATACGCTATACGTTATACGTTATACGTTATACGTTATACGTTATACGTTATACGTTATACGTTATACGTTATACGTTATACGTTATACGTTATACGTTATACGTTATACGTTATACGTTATTCGTTATACGTTATACGTTATACGGCATACGTGATACATTATACGTTTTACGTTATACGTAATTCGTTATACGTTATACATTATACGTTATACGGTATACGTTATACGTTATACGTTACACGTTACACGTTATACGTTGTACGTTATACGTTATACGTTATACGTTGTACGTTATACGTTATACGTTATACGTTATTCGTTATACGTTATACGTTATACGTTATACGTTATACGTTATACGTTATACGTTATACGTTATACATTATACGTTATACGTTACACGTTATACGTTATACGTTATACGTTATACGGTATACGTTATACGCTATACGTTATACGTTATACGTTATACGTTATACGTTATACGTGATACGTTATACGTTATACGTTATACGTTATACGTTATACGTTATACGTTATACGTTATACGTTATACGTTATACGTTATACGTTATACGTTATACGTTATACGTTATACGTTATACGTTATACGTTATACGTTATACGTTATACGTTACACGTTACACGTTACACGTTACACGTTATACGTTATACGCTATATGTAATACGCTTTACGTTATACGTTATACGTTATACGTTATACGTTATACGTTATACGTTATACGTTATACGTTATACGTTATACGTTATACGTTATACGTTACACGTTATACGTTATACGCTATACGTTATACGTTATACGTTATACGTTATACGTTATACGTTATACGTTATACGTTATACGGCATATGTGATACATTATTCGTTTTACGTTATACGTAATTCGTTATACGTTATACATTATACGTTATACGGTATACGTTATACGTTATACGTTACACGTTACACGTTATACGTTGTACGTAATACGTTATACGTTATACGTTATACGTTATACGTTATACGTTATACGTTATACGTTATACGTTATACGTTATACGTTATACGTTATACGTTATACGTTATTCGTTATACGTTATACGTTACACGTTACACGTTAAATGTTGTACGTAATACGTTATACGTTATACGTTATACGTTATACGGTATACGGTATACGTTATACGTTATTCGTTATACGTTATACGTTATACGTTATACGTTATACGTTATACGTTATACGTTATACGTTATACGTTATTCGTTATACGTTATACGTTACACGTTATACGTTATACGTTATGCGTTATACGTCATACGTTATACGCTTTACGCTATACGTTATACGTTATACGTTATACGTTATACGTTATACGTTATACGTTATACGGCATATGTGATACATTATACGTTTTACGTTATACGTAATTCGTTATACGTTATACATTATACGTTATACGGTATACGTTATACGTTATACGTTACACGTTACACGTTATACGTTGTACGTAATACGTTATACGTTATACGTTATACGTTATACGTTATACGTTATACGTTATACGTTATACGTTATACGTTATACGCTATACGTTATACGTTATACGTTATACGTTATTCGTTATACGTTATACGTTACACGATACACGTTAAACGTTGTACGTAATACGTTATACGTTATACGTTATACGTTATACGGTATACGTTATACGTTATTCGTTATACGTTATACGTTATACGTTATACGTTATACGTTATACGTTATACGTTATACGTTTTACGTTATACGGCATACGTGATACATTATACGTTTTACGTTACACGTAATTCGTTATACGTTATACATTATACGTTATACGGAATACGTTATACGTTATACGTTATACGTTATACGTTATACGTTATACGTTAAGCGTTATACGTTATACGTTATACGTTATACGTTATACATTATACGTTATTCGTTATACGTTATACGTTATACGTTATACGTCATACGTTATACGTTATACGTTTTACGTTATTCGATATACGTTATACATTATACGTTATACGGTATACGTTATACGTTATACGTTGTACGCTGTACATTATTCGTTATACGTTATACGTTTTACGTTATACATTATACGTTATACGTTATACGTTATACGTTATACGTTATACGTTATACGTTATACGTTATACGTTATACGTTATACGTTATACGTTATACGTTATACATTATACGTTATACGTTTTACGTTATTCGTTATACGTTATACATTATACGTTATACGGTATACGTTATACGCTATACGTTATACGTTATACGTTACACGTTATACGTTATACGTTATACGTTATACGTTTTACGTTATTCGTTATACGTTATACATTATACGTTATACGTTATACGTTATACGGTATACGTTATACGTTATTCGTTATACGTTATACGTTATACGTTATACGTTATACGTTATACGGTATACGTTATACGCTATACGTTTTACGTTACACGTAATTCGTTATACGTTATACATTATACGTTATACGGAATACGTTATACGTTATACGTTACACATTACACGTTATACGTTGTACGTAATACGTTATACGTTATACGTTATACGTTATACGTTATACGTTATACGTTATACGTTATACGTTATACGTTATACGTTATACGTTATACGTTATACGTTATACGTTATACGTTATACGTTATACGTTATACGTTATACGTTATACGTTATACGTTATACGTTATACGTTATACGTTATACGTTATACGTTATACGTTACACGTTATATGTTATACGCTATACGTTATACGTTATACGTTATACGTTATACGTTATACGGCATACGTGATACATTATACGTTTTACGTTACACGTAATTCGTTATACGTTATACATTATACGTTATACGGAATACGTTATACGTTATACGTTACACGTTACACGTTATACGTTGTACGTAATACGTTATACGTTATACGTTATACGTTATACGTTATACGTTATACGTTATACGGCATACGTGATGCATTATACGTTTTACGTTATACGTAATTCGTTATACGTTATACATTATACGTTATACGGTATACGTTCTAGGATATGCGTTATACGTTATACGTTATACGTTAAGCGTTATACGTTATACGTTATACGTTATACGTTATACATTATACGTTATTCGTTATACGTTATACGTTATACGTTATACGTCATACGTTATACGTTATACGTTTTACGTTATTCGATATACGTTATACATTATACGTTATACGGTATACGTTATACGTTATACATTGTACGCTGTACATTATTCGTTATACGTTATACGTTTTACGTTATACATTATACGTTATACGTTATACGTTATACGTTATACGTTATACGTTATACGTTATACGTTATACGTTATACGTTATACGTTATACGTTATACGTTATACATTATACGTTATACGTTTTACGTTATTCGTTATACGTTATACATTATACGTTATACGGTATACGTTATACGCTATACGTTATACGTTATACGTTATACGTTATACGTTATACGTTATACGTTATACGTTATTCGTTATACGTTATACGTTACACGTTACACGTTATACGTTGTACGTAATACGTTATACGTTATACGTTATACGTTATACGGTATACGTTATACGTTATTCGTTATACGTTATACGTTATCCGTTATGCGCTATACGTTATAAGGTATACGTTATACGCTATACGTTATACGTTATACGTTATACGTTATACGTTATACATTATACGTTATACGTTATACGTTATACGTTATACGTTATACGTTATACGTTATACGTTATACGTTATACGTTATACGTTATACGTTATACGTTACACGATATACGTTATACGCTATACGTTATACGTTATACGTTATACATTATACGTTATACGTTTTACGTTATTCGTTATACGTTATACATTATACGTTATACGATATACGTTATACGCTATACGTTATACGTTATACGTTATACGTTATACGTTACACATTATACGTTATACGTTATACGTTATACGTTATACGTTATACGTTATACGTTATACGTTATACGTTACACGTTATACGTTATACGCTATACGTTATACGTTAGACGTTATACGTTATACGTTATACGTTATACGTTATACGTTACACGTTATACGTTATACGCTATACGTTATACGTTATACGTTATACGTTATACGTTATACGGCATACGTGATACATTATACGTTATACGTTACACGTAATTCGTTATACGTTATACATTATACGTTGTACGGAATACGTTATACGTTATACGTTACACGTTACACGTTATACGTTGTACGTAATACGTTATACGTTATACGTAATACGTTATACGTTATACGTTATACGTTATACGGCATACGTGATACATTATACGTTTTACGTTACACGTAATTCGTTATACGTTATACATTATACGTTATACGGAATACGTTATACGTTATACGTTACACGTTACACGTTATACGTTGTACGTAATACGTTATACGTTATACGTAATACGTTATACGTTATACGTTATACGTTATACGTTATACGTTATACGTTATACGTTATACATTATACGTTATACGTTTTACGTTATTCGTTATACGTTATACATTATACGTTATACGATATACGTTATACGCTATACGTTATACGTTATACGTTATACGTTATACGTTATACGTTATACATTATACGTTATACGTTATACGTTATACGTTATACGTTATACGTTATTCGTTATACGTTATACGTTACACGTTACACGTTATACGTTGTACGTAATACGTTATACGTTATACGTTATACGTTATACAGTAAACGTTATACGTTATTCGTTATACGTTATACGTTATACGTTATACGTTATACGTTATACATTACACGGTATACGTTATACGCTATACGTTATACGTTATACGTTATACGTTATACGTTATACGTTATACGTTATACGTTATTCGTTATACGTTATACGTTATACGGCATACGTGATACATTATACGTTTTACGTTATACGTAATTCGTTATACGTTATACATTATACGTTATACGGTATACGTTATACGTTATACGTTACACGTTACACGTTATACGTTGTACGTTATACGTTATACGTTATACGTTATACGTTGTACGTTATACGTTATACGTTATACGTTATTCGTTATACGTTATACGTTATACGTTATACGTTATACGTTATACGTTATACGTTATACGTTATACATTATACGTTATACGTTACACGTTATACGTTATACGTTATACGTTATACGGTATACGTTATACGCTATACGTTATACGTTATACGTTATACGTTATACGTTATACGTGATACGTTATACGTTATACGTTATACGTTATACGTTATACGTTATACGTTATACGTTATACGTTATACGTTATACGTTATACGTTATACGTTATACGTTATACGTTATACGTTATACGTTATACGTTATACGTTACACGTTACACGTTACACGTTACACGTTATACGTTATACGCTATATGTAATACGCTTTACGTTATACGTTATACGTTATACGTTATACGTTATACGTTATACGTTATACGTTATACGTTATACGTTATACGTTATACGTTACACGTTACACGTTACACGTTACACGTTATACGTTATACGCTATATGTAATACGCTTTACGTTATACGTTATACGTTATACGTGATACGTTATACGTTATACGTTATACGTTATACGTTATACGTTATACGTTATACGTTATACGTTATACGTTATACGTTATACGTTATACGTTATACGTTATACGTTATACGTTATACGTTATACGTTATACGTTACACGTTACACGTTACACGTTACACGTTATACGTTATACGCTATATGTAATACGCTTTACGTTATACGTTATACGTTATACGTTATACGTTATACGTTATACGTTATACGTTATACGTTATACGTTTTACGTTATTCGTTATACGTTATACATGATACGTTATACGATATACGTTATACGCTATACGTTATACGTTATACGTTATACGTTATACGTTATACGTTATACATTATACGTTATACGTTATACGTTATACGTTATACGTTATACGTTATTCGTTATACGTTATACGTTACACGTTACACGTTATACGTTGTACGTAATACGTTATACGTTATACGTTATACGTTATACAGTAAACGTTATACGTTATTCGTTATACGTTATACGTTATACGTTATACGTTATACGTTATACATTACACGGTATACGTTATACGCTATACGTTATACGTTATACGTTATACGTTATACGTTATACGTTATACGTTATACGTTATACGTTATACGTTATACGTTATACGTTATACGTTATACGTTATACGTTATACGTTATTCGTTATACGTTATACGTTATACGGCATACGTGATACATTATACGTTTTACGTTATACGTAATTCGTTATACGTTATACATTATACGTTATACGGTATACGTTATACGTTATACGTTACACGTTACACGTTATACGTTGTACGTTATACGTTATACGTTATACGTTATACGTTGTACGTTATACGTTATACGTTATACGTTATTCGTTATACGTTATACGTTATACGTTATACGTTATACGTTATACGTTATACGTTATACGTTATACATTATACGTTATACGTTACACGTTATACGTTATACGTTATACGTTATACGGTATACGTTATACGCTATACGTTATACGTTATACGTTATACGTTATACGTTATACGTGATACGTTATACGTTATACGTTATACGTTATACGTTATACGTTATACGTTATACGTTATACGTTATACGTTATACGTTATACGTTATACGTTATACGTTATACGTTATACGTTATACGTTATACGTTATACGTTACACGTTACACGTTACACGTTACACGTTATACGTTATACGCTATATGTAATACGCTTTACGTTATACGTTATACGTTATACGTTATACGTTATACGTTATACGTTATACGTTATACGTTATACGTTATACGTTATACGTTATACGTTACACGTTATACGTTATACGCTATACGTTATACGTTATACGTTATACGTTATACGTTATACGTTATACGTTATACGTTATACGGCATATGTGATACATTATTCGTTTTACGTTATACGTAATTCGTTATACGTTATACATTATACGTTATACGGTATACGTTATACGTTATACGTTACACGTTACACGTTATACGTTGTACGTAATACGTTATACGTTATACGTTATACGTTATACGTTATACGTTATACGTTATACGTTATACGTTATACGTTATACGTTATACGTTATACGTTATACGTTATACGTTATTCGTTATACGTTATACGTTACACGTTACACGTTAAATGTTGTACGTAATACGTTATACGTTATACGTTATACGTTATACGGTATACGGTATACGTTATACGTTATTCGTTATACGTTATACGTTATACGTTATACGTTATACGTTATACGTTATACGTTATACGTTATACGTTATTCGTTATACGTTATACGTTACACGTTATACGTTATACGTTATGCGTTATACGTCATACGTTATACGCTTTACGCTATACGTTATACGTTATACGTTATACGTTATACGTTATACGTTATACGTTATACGGCATATGTGATACATTATACGTTTTACGTTATACGTAATTCGTTATACGTTATACATTATACGTTATACGGTATACGTTATACGTTATACGTTACACGTTACACGTTATACGTTGTACGTAATACGTTATACGTTATACGTTATACGTTATACGTTATACGTTATACGTTATACGTTATACGTTATACGTTATACGCTATACGTTATACGTTATACGTTATACGTTATTCGTTATACGTTATACGTTACACGATACACGTTAAACGTTGTACGTAATACGTTATACGTTATACGTTATACGTTATACGGTATACGTTATACGTTATTCGTTATACGTTATACGTTATACGTTATACGTTATACGTTATACGTTATACGTTATACGTTTTACGTTATACGTTATACGTTATACGTTATACGTTATACGTTACACGTTATACGTTATACGTTATACGCTATACGTTATACGTTATACGTTATACGTTATACGTTATACGGCATACGTGATACATTATACGTTTTACGTTATACGTAATTCGTTATACGTTATACATTATACGTTATACGGTATACGTTATACGTTATACGTTACACGTTACACGTTATACGTTGTACGTTATACGTTATACGTTATACGTTGTACGTTATACGTTATACGTTATACGTTATTCGTTATACGTTATACGTTATACGTTATACGTTATACGTTATACGTTATACGTTATACGTTATACGTTATACGTTACACGTTATACGTTATACGCTTTACGCTATACGTTATACGTTATACGTTATACGTTATACGTTATACGTTATACGTTATACGGCATATGTGATACATTATACGTTTTACGTTATATGTAATTCGTTATACGTTATACATTATACGTTATACGGTATACGTTATACGTTATACGTTACACGTTAAACGTTATACGTTGTACGTAATACGTTATACGTTATACGTTATACGTTATACGTTATACGTTATACGTTATACGTTATACGTTATACGTTATTCGTTATACGTTATACGTTACACGATACACGTTAAACGTTGTACGTAATACGTTATGCGTTATACGTTATACGTTATACGGTATACGTTATACGTTATTCGTTATACGTTATACGTTATACGTTATACGTTATACGTTATACGTTATACGTTATACGTTTTACGTTATACGTTATACGTTATACGTTATACGTTATACGTTACACGTTATACGTTATACGTTATACGCTATACGTTATACGTTATACGTTATACGTTATACGTTATACGGCATACGTGATACATTATACGTTTTACGTTATACGTTATACGTTATACGTTATACGTTATACGTTACACGTTATACGTTATACGTTATACGCTATACGTTATACGTTATACGTTATACGTTATACGTTATACGGCATACGTGATACATTATACGTTTTACGTTATACGTAATTCGTTATACGTTATACATTATACGTTATACGGTATACGTTATACGTTATACGTTACACGTTACACGTTATACGTTGTACGTTATACGTTATACGTTATACGTTGTACGTTATACGTTATACGTTATACGTTATTCGTTATACGTTATACGTTATACGTTATACGTTATACGTTATACGTTATACGTTATACGTTATTCGTTATACGTTATACGTTACACGATACACGTTAAACGTTGTACGTAATACGTTATGCGTTATACGTTATACGTTATACGGTATACGTTATACGTTATTCGTTATACGTTATACGTTATACGTTATACGTTATACGTTATACGTTATACGTTATACGTTTTACGTTATACGTTATACGTTATACGTTATACGTTATACGTTACACGTTATACGTTATACGTTATACGCTATACGTTATACGTTATACGTTATACGTTATACGTTATACGGCATACGTGATACATTATACGTTTTACGTTATACGTAATTCGTTATACGTTATACATTATACGTTATACGGTATACGTTATACGTTATACGTTACACGTTACACGTTATACGTTGTACGTTATACGTTATACGTTATACGTTGTACGTTATACGTTATACGTTATACGTTATTCGTTATACGTTATACGTTATACGTTATACGTTATACGTTATACGTTATACGTTATACGTTATACGTTATACGTTACACGTTATACGTTATACGCTATACGTTATACGTTATACGTTATACGTTATACGTTATACGTTATACGTTATACGTTATACGTTATACGGCATATGTGATACATTATACGTTTTACGTTATACGTAATTCGTTATACGTTATACATTATACGTTATACGGTATACGTTGTACGTTATACGTTATACGTTACACGTTACACGTTATACGTTGTACGTAATACGTTATACGTTATACGTTATACGTTATACGTTATACGTTATACGTTATACGTTATACGTTATACGTTATACGTTATACGTTATACGTTATTCGTTATACGTTATACGTTACACGTTACACGTTAAATGTTGTACGTAATACGTTATACGTTATACGTTATACGTTATACGGTATACGTTATACGTTATTCGTTATACGTTATACGTTATACGTTATACGTTATACGTTATACGTTATACGTTATACGTTATTCGTTATACGTTATACGTTACACGTTATACGTTATACGTTATGCGTTATACGTCATACGTTATACGCTTTACGCTATACGTTATACGTTATACGTTATACGTTATACGTTATACGTTATACGTTATACGGCATATGTGATACATTATACGTTTTACGTTATACGTAATTCGTTATACGTTATACATTATACGTTATACGGTATACGTTATACGTTATACGTTACACGTTACACGTTATACGTTGTACGTAATACGTTATACGTTATACGTTATACGTTATACGTTATACGTTATACGTTATACGTTATACGTTATACGTTATACGCTATACGTTATACGTTATACGTTATACGTTATTCGTTATACGTTATACGTTACACGATACACGTTAAACGTTGTACGTAATACGTTATACGTTATACGTTATACGTTATACGGTATACGTTATACGTTATTCGTTATACGTTATACGTTATACGTTATACGTTATACGTTATACGTTATACGTTATACGTTTTACGTTATACGTTATACGTTATACGTTATACGTTATACGTTACACGTTATACGTTATACGTTATACGCTATACGTTATACGTTATACGTTATACGTTATACGTTATACGGCATACGTGATACATTATACGTTTTACGTTATACGTAATTCGTTATACGTTATACATTATACGTTATACGGTATACGTTATACGTTATACGTTACACGTTACACGTTATACGTTGTACGTTGTACGTAATACGTTATACGTTATACGTTATACGTTATACGTTATACGTTATACGTTATACGTTATACGTTATACGTTATACGTTATACGTTATACGTTATTCGTTATACGTTATACGTTACACGTTACACGTTAAATGTTGTACGTAATACGTTATACGTTATACGTTATACGTTATACGGTATACGTTATACGTTATTCGTTATACGTTATACGTTATACGTTATACGTTATACGTTATACGTTATACGTTATACGTTATTCGTTATACGTTATACGTTACACGTTATACGTTATACGTTATGCGTTATACGTCATACGTTATACGCTTTACGCTATACGTTATACGTTATACGTTATACGTTATACGTTATACGTTATACGTTATACGGCATATGTGATACATTATACGTTTTACGTTATACGTAATTCGTTATACGTTATACATTATACGTTATACGGTATACGTTATACGTTATACGTTACACGTTACACGTTATACGTTGTACGTAATACGTTATACGTTATACGTTATACGTTATACGTTATACGTTATACGTTATACGTTATACGTTATACGTTATACGCTATACGTTATACGTTATACGTTATACGTTATTCGTTATACGTTATACGTTACACGATACACGTTAAACGTTGTACGTAATACGTTATACGTTATACGTTATACGTTATACGGTATACGTTATACGTTATTCGTTATACGTTATACGTTATACGTTATACGTTATACGTTATACGTTATACGTTATACGTTTTACGTTATACGTTATACGTTATACGTTATACGTTATACGTTACACGTTATACGTTATACGTTATACGCTATACGTTATACGTTATACGTTATACGTTATACGTTATACGGCATACGTGATACATTATACGTTTTACGTTATACGTAATTCGTTATACGTTATACATTATACGTTATACGGTATACGTTATACGTTATACGTTACACGTTACACGTTATACGTTGTACGTTATACGTTATACGTTATACGTTGTACGTTATACGTTATACGTTATACGTTATACGTTATACGTTATACGTTACACGTTATACGTTATACGCTATACGTTATACGTTATACGTTATACGTTATACGTTATACGTTATACGTTATACGGCATACGTGATACATTATACGTTTTACGTTATACGTAATTCGTTATACGTTATACATTATACGTTATACGGTCTACGTTATACGTTATACGTTACACGTTACACGTTATACGTTGTACGTTATACGTTATACGTTATACGTTATACGTTATACGTTATACGTTATACGTTATACGTTATACGTTATACGTTATACGTTATACGTTATACGTTATACGTTACACGTTACACGTTACACGTTACACGTTATACGTTATACGCTATATGTAATACGCTTTACGTTATACGTTATACGTTATACGTTATACGTTATACGTTATACGTTATACGTTATACGTTATACGTTATACGTTATACGTTATACGTTACACGTTATACGTTATACGCTATACGTTATACGTTATACGTTATACGTTATACGTTATACGTTATACGTTATACGTTATACGGCATATGTGATACATTATACGTTTTACGTTATACGTAATTCGTTATACGTTATACATTATACGTTATACGGTATACGTTATACGTTATACGTTACACGTTACACGTTATACGTTGTACGTAATACGTTATACGTTATACGTTATACGTTATACGTTATACGTTATACGTTATACGTTATACGTTATACGTTATACGTTATACGTTATACGTTATTCGTTATACGTTATACGTTACACGTTACACGTTAAATGTTGTACGTAATACGTTATACGTTATACGTTATACGTTATACGGTATACGGTATACGTTATACGTTATTCGTTATACGTTATACGTTATACGTTATACGTTATACGTTATACGTTATACGTTATACGTTATACGTTATTCGTTATACGTTATACGTTACACGTTATACGTTATACGTTATGCGTTATACGTCATACGTTATACGCTTTACGCTATACGTTATACGTTATACGTTATACGTTATACGTTATACGTTATACGTTATACGGCATATGTGATACATTATACGTTTTACGTTATACGTAATTCGTTATACGTTATACATTATACGTTATACGGTATACGTTATACGTTATACGTTACACGTTACACGTTATACGTTGTACGTAATACGTTATACGTTATACGTTATACGTTATACGTTATACGTTATACGTTATACGTTATACGTTATACGTTATACGCTATACGTTATACGTTATACGTTATACGTTATTCGTTATACGTTATACGTTACACGATACACGTTAAACGTTGTACGTAATACGTTATACGTTATACGTTATACGTTATACGGTATACGTTATACGTTATTCGTTATACGTTATACGTTATACGTTATACGTTATACGTTATACGTTATACGTTATACGTTTTACGTTATACGTTATACGTTATACGTTATACGTTATACGTTACACGTTATACGTTATACGTTATACGTTATACGTTATACGTTATACGTTATACGTTATACGTTATACGTTATACGTTATACGTTATTCGTTATACGTTATACGTTACACGTTACACGTTATACGTTGTACGTTATACGTTATACGTTATACGTTGTACGTTATACGTTATACGTTATACGTTATTCGTTATACGTTATACGTTATACGTTATACGTTATACGTTATACGTTATACGTTATACGTTACACGTTACACGTTATACGTTGTACGTTATACGTTATACGTTATACGTTGTACGTTATACGTTATACGTTATACGTTATTCGTTATACGTTATACGTTATACGTTATACGTTATACGTTATACGTTATACGTTATACGTTATTCGTTATACGTTATACGTTACACGATACACGTTAAACGTTGTACGTAATACGTTATGCGTTATACGTTATACGTTATACGGTATACGTTATACGTTATTCGTTATACGTTATACGTTATACGTTATACGTTATACGTTATACGTTATACGTTATACGTTTTACGTTATACGTTATACGTTATACGTTATACGTTATACGTTACACGTTATACGTTATACGTTATACGCTATACGTTATACGTTATACGTTATACGTTATACGTTATACGGCATACGTGATACATTATACGTTTTACGTTATACGTAATTCGTTATACGTTATACATTATACGTTATACGGTATACGTTATACGTTATACGTTACACGTTACACGTTATACGTTGTACGTTATACGTTATACGTTATACGTTGTACGTTATACGTTATACGTTATACGTTATTCGTTATACGTTATACGTTATACGTTATACGTTATACGTTATACGTTATACGTTATACGTTATACGTTATACGTTACACGTTATACGTTATACGCTATACGTTATACGTTATACGTTATACGTTATACGTTATACGTTATACGTTATACGTTATACGTTATACGGCATATGTGATACATTATACGTTTTACGTTATACGTAATTCGTTATACGTTATACATTATACGTTATACGGTATACGTTATACGTTATACGTTATACGTTACACGTTACACGTTATACGTTGTACGTAATACGTTATACGTTATACGTTATACGTTATACGTTATACGTTATACGTTATACGTTATACGTTATACGTTATACGTTATACGTTATACGTTATACGTTATACGTTATTCGTTATACGTTATACGTTACACGTTACACGTTATACGCTATACGTTATACGTTATACGTTATACGTTATACGTTATACGTTATACGTTATACGTTATACGTTATACGGCATACGTGATACATTATACGTTTTACGTTATACGTAATTCGTTATACGTTATACATTATACGTTATACGGTATACGTTCCAGGATATGCGTTATACGTTATACGTTATACGTTAAGCGTTATACGTTATACGTTATACGTTATACATTATACGTTATTCGTTATACGTTATACGTTACACGTCATACGTTATACGTTATACGTTTTACGTTATTCGTTATACGTTATACATTATACGTTATACGGTATACGTTATACGTTATACGTTGTACGTTGTACGTTATACGTTATACGTTATACGTTATACGTTATACGTTATACGTTATACGTTATACGTTATACGTTATACGTTATACGTTATACGTTATACGTTATACATTATACGTTATACGTTTTACGTTATTCGTTATACGTTATACATTATACGTTATACGGTATACGTTATACGCTATACGTTATACGTTATACGTTATACGTTATACGTTATACGTTATACGTTATACGTTATACGTTATACGTTATACGTTATACGTTATACGTTATACGTTATTCGTTATACGTTATACGTTACACGTTACACGTTATACGTTGTACGTAATACGTTATACGTTATACGTTATACGTTATATGGTATACGATATACGTTATTCGTTATACGTTATACGTTATACGTTATACGTTATACGATATACGGTATACGTTATACGCTATACGTTATACGTTATACGTTATACGTTATACGTTATACGTGATACGTTATACGTTATACGTTATACGTTATACGTTATACGTTATACGTTATACGTTATACGTTATTCGTTATACGTTATACGTTATACGTTATACGTTATACGTTATACGTTACACGTTATACGTTATACGTTATACGTTATTCGTCATATGTTATACCTGATACGTTATACGCTATACGTTATACGTTATACGTTATACGTTATACGGCATACGTTATACATTATACGTTTTTCGTTATACGTAATTCGTTATGCGTTATACATTATACGTTATACGATATACGTTCTAGGATATGCGTTATACGTTATACGTTATTCGTTAAGCGTTATACGTTATACGTTATACGTTATACGTTATACGTTATACGTTATACGTTATACGTTATACGTTACACGTTATACGTTATACGCTATACGTTATACGTTATACGTTATGCGTTATACGTTATACGTCATACGTTATACGTTATACGTTATACGTTATACGTTATACGTTATACGTTATACGTTATACGTTATACGTTACACGTTATACGTTATACGTTATACGTTATTCGTCATATGTTATACCTGATACGTTATACGCTATACGTTATACGTTATACGTTATACGTTATACGGCATACGTTATACATTATACGTTTTTCGTTATACGTAATTCGTTATGCGTTATACATTATACGTTATACGATATACGTTCTAGGATATGCGTTATACGTTATACGTTATTCGTTAAGCGTTATACGTTATACGTTATACGTTATACGTTATACGTTATACGTTATACGTTATACGTTATACGTTATACGTTATACGTTATACGTTATTCGTCATATGTTATACCTGATACGTTATACGCTATACGTTATACGTTATACGTTATACGTTATACGGCATACGTTATACATTATACATTTTTCGTTATACGTAATTCGTTATGCGTTATACATTATACGTTATACGATATACGTTCTAGGATATGCGTTATACGTTATACGTTATTCGTTAAGCGTTATACGTTATACGTTATACGTTATACGTTATACGTTATACGTTATACGTTATACGTTATACGTTATACGTTATACGTTATACGGCATACGTGATACATTATACGTTTTACGTTATACGTAATTCGTTATACGTTATACATTATACGTTATACGGTATACGTTCTAGGATATGCGTTATACGTTATACGTTATACGTTAAGCGTTATACGTTATACGTTATACGTTATACGTTATACATTATACGTTATTCGTTATACGTTATACGTTATACGTTATACGTCATACGTTATACGTTATACGTTTTACGTTATTCGTTATACGTTATACATTATACGTTATACGGTATACGTTATACGTTATACGTTGTACGTTGTACGTTATTCGTTATACGTTATACGTTTTACGTTATACATTATACGCTATACGTTATACGTTATACGTTATACGTTATACGTTATACGTTATACGTTATACGTTATACGTTATACGTTATACGTTATACGTTATACGTTATACGTTATACGTTATACGTTATACGTTATACGTTATACGTTATACGTTATACGTTATACGTTATACGTTATACGTTATACGTTATACGTTATACGTTATACGTTATACGTTATACGTTATACGTTATACGTTATACGTTATACGTTATACGTTATACGTTATACGTTATACGTTATACGTTATACGTTATACGTTATACGTTATACATTATACGTTATACGTTATACGTTATACGTTATACGTTATACGTTATACGTTATACGTTATACGTTATGCGTTCTGCGTTATACGTTACACGTTACGCGTTACACGTTATACGTTATACTCTATATGTTATACGCTATACGTTACACGTTATACGTTATACGCTATACGTTATACGTTATACGTTATACGTTATACGTTATGCGTTATGCGTTATACGTTACGCGTTACACGTTATACGTTATTCTCTCTATGTTATACGCTATACGTTACACGATATACGTTATACGCTATACGTTATACGTTATACGTTATACGTTATACGTTATACGTTGTGCGTTATACGTTGTACGTTATACGATAAACGTTATACGTTATACGTTATAAGTTACAAGTTATACGTTATACGTTATACGTTATACGTTATACATTATACGTTATACGTTATACGTTATACGTTATACGTTATACGTTATACGTTATACGTTATTCGTTATACGTTATACGTTATACGTTATACGTTATACGTTATACGTTACACGTTATACGTTATACGTTACACGTTATACGTTATACGCTGTACGTTATACGTTATACGTTATACGTTATACGTTATACGTTATACGTTATACGTTATACGTTATACGTTATACGTTATACGTTATACGTTATACGTTATACGTTATACGTTATACGTTATACGTTATACGTTATACGTTATACGTTATACGTTATACGTTATACGTTATACGTTATACGTTATGCGTTATGCGTTATACGTTACACGTTACGCGTTACACGTTATACGTTATACTCTATATGTTATACGCTATACGTTACACGTTATACGTTATACGCTATACGTTATACGTTATACGTTATACGTTATACGTTATACGTTGTGCGTTATACGTTGTACGTTATACGATAAACGTTATACGTTATACGTTATAAGTTATAAGTTATACGTTATACGTTATACGTTATACGTTATACATTATACGTTATACGTTATACGTTATACGTTATACGTTATACGTTATACGTTATACGTTATTCGTTATACGTTATACGTTATACGTTATACGTTATACGTTATACGTTACACGTTATACGTTATACGTTACACGTTATACGTTATACGCTGTACGTTATACGTTATACGTTATACGTTATACGTTATACGTTATACGGCATATGTGATACATTATACGTTTTACGTTATACGTAATTCGTTATACGTTATACATTATACGTTATACGGTATACGTTATACGTTATACGTTACACGTTACACGTTATACGTTGTACGTAATACGTTATACGTTATACGTTATACGTTATACGTTATACGTTATACGTTATACGTTATACGTTATACGTTATACGTTATACGTTATACGTTATACGTTATACGTTATACGTTATTCGTTATACGTTATACGTTACACGTTACACGTTAAACGTTGTACGTAATACGTTATACGTTATACGTTATACGTTATACGTTATACGGTATACGTTATACGTTATTCGTTATACATAATACGTTATACGTTATACGTTATACGTTATACGTTATACGTTACACGTTACACGTTATACGTTGTACGTAATACGTTATACGTTATACGTTATACGTTATACGTTATACGTTATACGGTATACGTTATACGTTATTCGTTATACATAATACGTTATACGTTATACGTTATACGTTATACGTTATACGTTACACGTTACACGTTATACGTTGTACGTAATACGTTATACGTTATACGTTATACGTCATACGTTACACGTTATACGTTATACGCTATACGTTATACGTTAAACGTTATACGTTATACGTTATACGGCATACGTGACACATTATACGTTTTACGTTATACGTAATTCGTTATACGTTTTACGTTATACATTATACGTTATACATTATACGTTATACGTTATACGTTATACGTTATACGTTATACGTTATACGTTATACATTATACGTTATACGTTTTACGTTATTCGTTATACGTTATACATTATACGTTATACGGTATACGTTATACGCTATACGTTATACGTTATACGTTATATGTTATACGTTATACGTTATACGTTATACGTTATACGTTATACGTTATTCGTTATACGTTATACGTTACACGTTACACGTTATACGTTGTACGTAATAGGTTATACGTTATACGTTATAAGTTATACGGTATACGTTATACGTTATTCGTTATACGTTATACGTTATACGTTATACGTTATACGTTATACGTTATACGTTTTACGTTATACGTTATACGTTATACGTTATACGTTACACGTTATACGTTATACGCTATACGTTATACGTTATACGTTATACGTTATACGTTAGACGGCATACGTGATACATTATACGTTTTACGTTATACGTAATTCGTTATACGTTATACATTATACGTTATACGGTATACGTTATACGTTATACGTTACACGTTACACGTTATACGTTGTACGTTATACGTTATACGTTATACGTTGTACGTTATACGTTATACGTTATACGTTATACGTTATACGTTATACGTTATACGCTATACGTTACACGTTATACGTTATACGCTATACGTTATACGTTATGCGTTATACGTTATACGTTATACGTTATACGTTATACGTTATACGTTATACGGCATACGTGATACGTTATACGTTATACGTTATACGTTATACGTTATACGTTATACGTTATACGTTACACGTTACACGTTATACGTTGTACGTAATACGTTATACGTTATACGTAATACGTTATACGGTATACGTTATACGTTATTCGTTATACGTTATACGTTATACGTTATACGTTATACGTTATACGTTATACGGTATACGTTATACGCTATACGTTACACGTTATACGTTATACGTTATACGTTATATGTTATACGTTATACGTTATACGTAATACGTTATACGTTATTCGTTATACGTTATACATTATACGTTATACGGTATACGTTATACGTTATACGTTTTACGTTGTACGTTATACGTTATATGTTATACGGTGTACGTTATACATTATACGTTATACGTTATACGTTATTCGTTATACGTTATACGTTACACGTTACACGTTACACGTTGTACGTAATACGTTATACGTTATACGTTATACGTTATACCGTATACGTTATACGTTATTCGTTATACATTATACGTTATACATTATGCGTTATACGTTATGCGGTATACGTTATACGCTATACGTTATACGTTATACGTTATACGTTATACGTTATACGTTATACGTTATACGTTATACGTTATACGTTATACGTTATACGTTATACGTTATACGTTACACGTTATACGTTACACGCTATACGTTATACGTTATACGTTATACGTTATACGTTATACGGTATACGTTATACGTTATACGTTATACGTTATACGTTATACGTTATACGTTATACGTTATACGTTTTACGTTATTCGTTATACGTTATACATTATACGTTATACGGTATACGTTATACGTTATACGTTATACGTTATACGTTATACGTTATACGTTATACGTTATACGTTACACGTTATACGTTATACGCTATACGTTATACGTTATACGTTATACGTTATGCGTTATACGTTATACGTTATACGTTATACGGTATACGTTCTAGGATATGCGTTATACGTTATACGTTATACGTTAAGCGTTATACGTTATACGTTATACGTTATACATTATACGTTATTCGTTATACGTTATACGTTATACGTCATACGTTATACGTTATACGTTTTACGTTATTCGTTATACGTTATACATTATACGTTATACGGTATACGTTATACGTTATACGTTATACGTTATACGTTATACGTTATACGTTATACGTTATACGTTATACGTTATACATTATACGTTATACGTTTTACGTTATTCGTTATACGTTATACATTATACGTTATACGTTATACGTTATACGTTATACGTTATACGTTATACGTTATTCGTTATACGTTATACGTTACACGATACACGTTAAACGTTGTACGTAATACGTTATACGTTATACGTTATACGTTATACGGTATACGTTATACGTTATTCGTTATACGTTATACGTTATACGTTATACGTTATACGTTATACGTTATACGTTATACGTTATACGTTTTACGTTATACGTTATACGTTATACGTTATACGTTATACGTTACACGTTATACGTCATACGCTATACGTTATACGTTATACGTTATACGTTATACGTTATACGGCATACGTGATACATTATACGTTTTACGTTATACGTAATTCGTTATACGTTATACATTATACGTTATACGGTATACGTTATACGTTATACGTTACACGTTACACGTTATACGTTGTACGTTATACGTTATACGTTATACGTTGTACGTTATACGTTATACGTTATACGTTATTCGTTATACGTTATACGTTATACGTTATACGTTATACGTTATACGTTATACGTTATACGTTATACATTATACGTTATACGTTACACGTTATACGTTATACGTTATACGTTATACGGTATACGTTATACGCTATACGTTATACGTTATACGTTATACGTTATACGTTATACGTGATACGTTATACGTTATACGTTATACGTTATACGTTATACGTTATACGTTATACGTTATACGTTATACGTTATACGTTATACGTTATACGTTATACGTTATACGTTATACGTTAAACGTTATACGTTATACGTTACACGTTACACGTTACACGTTACACGTTATACGTTATACGCTATATGTAATACGCTTTACGTTATACGTTATACGTTATACGTTATACGTTATACGTTATACGTTATACGTTATACGTTATACGTTATACGTTATACGTTATACGTTACACGTTATACGTTATACGCTATACGTTATACGTTATACGTTATACGTTATACGTTATACGTTATACGTTATACGTTATACGTTATACGTTATACGTTATACGTTATACGGCATATGTGATACATTATACGTTTTACGTTATACGTAATTCGTTATACGTTATACATTATACGTTATACGGTATACGTTATACGTTATACGTTACACGTTACACGTTATACGTTGTACGTAATACGTTATACGTTATACGTTATACGTTATACGTTATACGTTATACGTTATACGTTATACGTTATACGTTATACGTTATACGTTATTCGTTATACGTTATACGTTACACGTTACACGTTAAATGTTGTACGTAATACGTTATACGTTATACGTTATACGTTATACGGTATACGTTATACGTTATTCGTTATACGTTATACGTTATACGTTATACGTTATACGTTATACGTTATACGTTATACGTTATTCGTTATACGTTATACGTTACACGTTACACGTTATACGGTATACGTTATACGTTATTCGTTATACGTTATACGTTATACGTTATACGTTATACGTTATACGTTATACGTTATACGTTATTCGTTATACGTTATACGTTACACGTTATACGTTATACGTTATGCGTTATACGTCATACGTTATACGCTTTACGCTATACGTTATACGTTATACGTTATACGTTATACGTTATACGTTATACGTTATACGGCATATGTGATACATTATACGTTTTACGTTATACGTAATTCGTTATACGTTATACATTATACGTTATACGGTATACGTTATACGTTATACGTTACACGTTACACGTTATACGTTGTACGTAATACGTTATACGTTATACGTTATACGTTATACGTTATACGTTATACGTTATACGTTATACGTTATACGTTATACGTTATACGCTATACGTTATACGTTATACGTTATACGTTATTCGTTATACGTTATACGTTACACGATACACGTTAGACGTTGTACGTAATACGTTATACGTTATACGTTATACGTTATACGGTATACGTTATACGTTATTCGTTATACGTTATACGTTATACGTTATACGTTATACGTTATACGTTATACGTTATACGTTTTACGTTATACGTTATACGTTATACGTTATACGTTATACGTTACACGTTATACGTTATACGTTATACGCTATACGTTATACGTTATACGTTATACGTTATACGTTATACGTTATACGGCATACGTGATACATTATACGTTTTACGTTATACGTAATTCGTTATACGTTATACATCATACGTTATACGGTATACGTTATACGTTATACGTTACACGTTACACGTTATACGTTGTACGTTATACGTTATACGTTATACGTTGTACGTTATACGTTATACGTTATACGTTATTCGTTATACGTTATACGTTATACGTTATACGTTATACGTTATACGTTATACGTTATACGTTATACGTTATACGTTACACGTTATACGTTATACGCTTTACGCTATACGTTATACGTTATACGTTATACGTTATACGTTATACGTTATACGTTATACGGCATATGTGATACATTATACGTTTTACGTTATACGTAATTCGTCATACGTTATACATTATACGTTATACGGTATACGTTATACGTTATACGTTACACGTTAAACGTTATACGTTGTACGTAATACGTTATACGTTATACGTTATACGTTATACGTTATACGTTATACGTTATACGTTATACGTTATACGTTATACGTTATACGTTATACGTTATTCGTTATACGTTATACGTTACACGTTACACGTTATACGTTGTACGTTATACGTTATACGTTATACGTTGTACGTTATACGTTATACGTTATACGTTATTCGTTATACGTTATACGTTATACGTTATACGTTATACGTTATACGTTATACGTTATACGTTACACGTTACACGTTATACGTTGTACGTTATACGTTATACGTTATACGTTATTCGTTATACGTTATACGTTACACGATACACGTTAAACGTTGTACGTTATACGCTTTACGCTATACGTTATACGTTATACGTTATACGTTATACGTTATACGTTATACGTTATACGTTATACGGCATATGTGATACATTATACGTTTTACGTTATACGTAATTCGTCATACGTTATACATTATACGTTATACGGTATACGTTATACGTTATACGTTACACGTTAAACGTTATACGTTGTACGTAATACGTTATACGTTATACGTTATACGTTATACGTTATACGTTATACGTTATACGTTATACGTTATACGTTATACGTTATACGTTATACGTTATTCGTTATACGTTATACGTTACACGTTACACGTTATACGTTGTACGTTATACGTTATACGTTATACGTTGTACGTTATACGTTATACGTTATACGTTATTCGTTATACGTTGTAGGTTATACGTTATACGTTATACGTTATTCGTTATACGTTATACGTTATACGTTATACGTTATACGTTATACGTTATACGTTATACGTTATACGTTATTCGTTATACGTTATACGTTACACGATACACGTTAAACGTTGTACGTAATACGTTATGCGTTATACGTTATACGTTATACGGTATACGTTATACGTTATTCGTTATACGTTATACGTTATACGTTATACGTTATACGTTATACGTTATACGTTATACGTTTTACGTTATACGTTATACGTTATACGTTATACGTTATACGTTACACGTTATACGTTATACGTTATACGCTATACGTTATACGTTATACGTTATACGTTATACGTTATACGTTATACGTTATACGTTATACGTTATACGTTATACGGCATATGTGATACATTATACGTTTTACGTTATACGTAATTCGTTATACGTTATACATTATACGTTATACGGTATACGTTATACGTTATACGTTATACGTTACACGTTACACGTTATACGTTGTACGTAATACGTTATACGTTATACGTTATACGTTATACGTTATACGTTATACGTTATACGTTATACGTTATACGTTATACGTTATACGTTATACGTTATTCGTTATACGTTATACGTTACACGTTACACGTTAAATGTTGTACGTAATACGTTATACGTTATACGTTATACGTTATACGGTATACGTTATACGTTATTCGTTATACGTTATACGTTATACGTTATACGTTATACGTTATACGTTATACGTTATACGTTATTCGTTATACGTTATACGTTACACGTTATACGTTATACGTTATGCGTTATACGTCATACGTTATACGCTTTACGCTATACGTTATACGTTATACGTTATACGTTATACGTTATACGTTATACGTTATACGTTATACGTTATACGGCATATGTGATACATTATACGTTTTACGTTATACGTAATTCGTTATACGTTATACATTATACGTTATACGGTATACGTTATACGTTATACGTTACACGTTACACGTTATACGTTGTACGTTATACGTTATACGTTATACGTTGTACGTTATACGTTATACGTTATACGTTATTCGTTATACGTTATACGTTATACGTTATACGTTATACGTTATACGTTATACGTTATACGTTATACGTTATACGTTATACGTTATACGTTATACGTTACACGTTATACGTTATACGCTATACGTTATACGTTATACGTTATACGTTATACGTTATACGTTATACGTTATACGGCATACGTGATACATTATACGTTTTACGTTATACGTAATTCGTTATACGTTATACATTATACGTTATACGGTATACGTTCCAGGATATGCGTTATACGTTATACGTTATACGTTAAGCGTTATACGTTATACGTTATACGTTATACATTATACGTTATTCGTTATACGTTATACGTTACACGTCATACGTTATACGTTATACGTTTTACGTTATTCGTTATACGTTATACATTATACGTTATACGGTATACGTTATACGTTATACGTTGTACGTTGTACGTTATACGTTATACGTTATACGTTATACGTTATACGTTATACGTTATACGTTATACGTTATACGTTATACGTTATACGTTATACGTTATACATTATACGTTATACGTTTTACGTTATTCGTTATACGTTATACATTATACGTTATACGGTATACGTTATACGCTATACGTTATACGTTATACGTTATACGTTATACGTTATACGTTATACGTTATACGTTATACGTTATACGTTATACGTTATACGTTATACGTTATACGTTATTCGTTATACGTTATACGTTACACGTTACACGTTATACGTTGTACGTAATACGTTATACGTTATACGTTATACGTTATATGGTATACGATATACGTTATTCGTTATACGTTATACGTTATACGTTATACGTTATACGATATACGGTATACGTTATACGCTATACGTTATACGTTATACGTTATACGTTATACGTTATACGTGATACGTTATACGTTATACGTTATACGTTATACGTTATACGTTATACGTTATACGTTATACGTTATACGTTATTCGTTATACGTTATACGTTATACGTTATACGTTATACGTTATACGTTATACGTTACACGTTATACGTTATACGTTATATGTTATTCGTCATATGTTATACCTGATACGTTATACGCTATACGTTATACGTTATACGTTATACGTTATACGGCATACGTTATACATTATACGTTTTTCGTTATACGTAATTCGTTATGCGTTATACATTATACGTTATACGATATACGTTCTAGGATATGCGTTATACGTTATACGTTATTCGTTAAGCGTTATACGTTATACGTTATACGTTATACGTTATACGTTATACGTTATACGTTATACGTTATACGTTACACGTTATACGTTGTACGCTATACGTTATACGTTATACGTTATGCGTTATACGTTATACGTCATACGTTATACGTTATACGTTATACGTTATACGTTATACGTTATACGTTATACGTTATACGTTATACGTTACACGTTATACGTTATACGTTATACGTTATTCGTCATATGTTATACCTGATACGTTATACGCTATACGTTATACGTTATACGTTATACGGCATACGTTATACATTATACGTTTTTCGTTATACGTAATTCGTTATGCGTTATACATTATACGTTATACGATATACGTTCTAGGATATGCGTTATACGTTATACGTTATTCGTTAAGCGTTATACGTTATACGTTATACGTTATACGTTATACGTTATACGTTATACGTTATACGTTATACGTTATTCGTCATATGTTATACCTGATACGTTATACGCTATACGTTATACGTTATACGTTATACGTTATACGTTATACGGCATACGTTATACATTATACGTTTTTCGTTATACGTAATTCGTTATGCGTTATACATTATACGTTATACGATATACGTTCTAGGATATGCGTTATACGTTATACGTTATTCGTTAAGCGTTATACGTTATACGTTATACGTTATACGTTATACGTTATACGTTATACGTTATACGTTATACGTTATACGTTATACGTTATACGTTATTCGTCATATGTTATACCTGATACGTTATACGCTATACGTTATACGTTATACGTTATACGTTATACGGCATACGTTATACATTATACATTTTTCGTTATACGTAATTCGTTATGCGTTCTACATTATACGTTATACGATATACGTTCTAGGATATGCGTTATACGTTATACGTTATTCGTTAAGCGTTATACGTTATACGTTATACGTTATACGTTATACGTTATACGTTATACGTTATACGTTATACGTTATACGTTATACGGCATGCGTTATACGTTATACGTTATACGTTAAGCGTTATACGTTATACGTTATACGTTATACATTATACGTTATTCGTTATACGTTATACGTTACACGTCATACGTTATACGTTATACGTTTTACGTTATTCGTTATACGTTATACATTATACGTTATACGGTATACGTTATACGTTATACGTTGTACGTTGTACGTTATACGTTATACGTTATACGTTATACGTTATACGTTATACGTTATACGTTATACGTTATACGTTATTCGTTATACGTTATACGTTATACGTTATACATTATACGTTATACGTTTTACGTTATTCGTTATACGTTATACATTATACGTTATACGGTATACGTTATACGCTATACGTTATACGTTATACGTTATACGTTATACGTTATACGTTATACGTTATACGTTATACGTTATACGTTATACGTTATACGTTATACGTTATACGTTATTCGTTATACGTTATACGTTACACGTTACACGTTATACGTTGTACGTAATACGTTATACGTTATACGTTATACGTTATATGGTATACGATATACGTTATTCGTTATACGTTATACGTTATACGTTATACGTTATACGATATACGGTATACGTTATACGCTATACGTTATACGTTATACGTTATACGTTATACGTTATACGTTATACGTTATACGTTATACGTTATACGTTATACGTTATACGTTATACGTTATACGTTATACGTTATTCGTTATACGTTATACGTTATACGTTATACGTTATACGTTATACGTTATACGTTATACGTTACACGTTATACGTTATACGTTATACGTTATTCGTCATATGTTATACCTGATACGTTATACGCTATACGTTATACGTTATACGTTATACGTTATACGGCATACGTTATACATTATACGTTTTTCGTTATACGTAATTCGTTATGCGTTATACATTATACGTTATACGATATACGTTCTAGGATATGCGTTATACGTTATACGTTATTCGTTAAGCGTTATACGTTATACGTTATACGTTATACGTTATACGTTATACGTTATACGTTATACGTTATACGTTATACGTTATTCGTTATACGTTATACGTTATACGTTATGCGTTATACGTTATACGGTATACGTTATACGCTATACGTTATACGTTATACGTTATACGTTATACGTTATACGTTATACGTTATACGTTATACGTTATACGTTATACGTTATACGTTATTCGCTATACGTTATACGTTACACGTTACACGTTATACGTTGTACGTAATACGTTGTACGTTATACGTTATACGTTATACGGTATACGTTATACGTTATACGTTATACGTTATACGTTATACGGCATATGTGATACATTATACGTTTTACGTTATACGTAATTCGTTATACGTTATACATTATACGTTATACGGTATACGTTATACGTTATACGTTACACGTTACACGTTATACGTTGTACGTAATACGTTATACGTTATACGTTATACGTTATACGTTATACGTTATACGTTATACGTTATACGTTATACGTTATACGCTATACGTTATACGTTATACGTTATACGTTATTCGTTATACGTTATACGTTACACGATACACGTTAAACGTTGTACGTAATACGTTATACGTTATACGTTATACGTTATACGGTATACGTTATACGTTATTCGTTATACGTTATACGTTATACGTTATACGTTATACGTTATACGTTATACGTTATACGTTTTACGTTATACGTTATACGTTATACGTTATACGTTATACGTTACACGTTATACGTTAAACGTTATACGCTATACGTTATACGTTATACGTTATACGTTATACGTTATACGGCATACGTGATACATTATACGTTTTACGTTATACGTAATTCGTTATACGTTATACATTATACGTTATACGGTATACGTTATACGTTATACGTTACACGTTACACGTTATACGTTGTACGTTATACGTTATACGTTATACGTTGTACGTTATACGTTATACGTTATACGTTATTCGTTATACGTTATACGTTATACGTTATACGTTATACGTTATACGTTATACGTTATACGTTATACGTTATACGTTACACGTTATACGTTATACGCTTTACGCTATACGTTATACGTTATACGGTATACGTTATACGTTATACGTTACACGTTAAACGTTATACGTTGTACGTAATACGTTATACGTTATACGTTATACGTTATACGTTATACGTTATACGTTATACGTTATACGTTATACGTTATACGTTATACGTTATACGTTATACGTTATTCGCTATACGTTATACGTTACACGTTACACGTTATACGTTGTACGTTATACGTTATACGTTATACGTTGTACGTTATACGTTATACGTTATACGTTATTCGTTATACGTTATACGTTATACGTTATACGTTATACGTTATACGTTATACGTTATACGTTACACGTTACACGTTATACGTTGTACGTTATACGTTATACGTTATACGTTGTACGTTATACGTTATACGTTATACGTTATTCGTTATACGTTATACGTTATACGTTATACGTTATACGTTATACGTTATACGTTATACGTTATTCGTTATACGTTATACGTTACACGATACACGTTAAACGTTGTACGTAATACGTTATGCGTTATACGTTATACGTTATACGGTATACGTTATACGTTATTCGTTATACGTTATACGTTATACGTTATACGTTATACGTTATACGTTATACGTTATACGTTTTACGTTATACGTTATACGTTATACGTTATACGTTATACGTTACACGTTATACGTTATACGTTATACGCTATACGTTATACGTTATACGTTATACGTTATACGTTATACGGCATACGTGATACATTATACGTTTTACGTTATACGTAATTCGTTATACGTTATACATTATACGTTATACGGTATACGTTATACGTTATACGTTACACGTTACACGTTATACGTTGTACGTTATACGTTATACGTTATACGTTGTACGTTATACGTTATACGTTATACGTTATTCGTTATACGTTATACGTTATACGTTATACGTTACACGTTATACGTTATACGCTATACGTTATACGTTATACGTTATACGTTATACGTTATACGTTATACGTTATACGTTATACGTTATACGGCATATGTGATACATTATACGTTTTACGTTATGCGTAATTCGTTATACGTTATACATTATACGTTATACGGTATACGTTATACGTTATACGTTATACGTTACACGTTACACGTTATACGTTGTACGTAATACGTTATACGTTATACGTTATACGTTATACGTTATACGTTATACGTTATACGTTATACGTTATACGTTATACGTTATACGTTATACGTTATTCGTTATACGTTATACGTTACACGTTACACGTTAAATGTTGTACGTAATACGTTATTCGTTATACGTTATACGTTATACGGTATACGTTATACGTTATTCGTTATACGTTATACGTTATACGTTATACGTTATACGTTATACGTTATACGTTATACGTTATTCGTTATACGTTATACGTTACACGTTATACGTTATACGTTATGCGTTATACGTCATACGTTATACGCTTTACGCTATACGTTATACGTTATACGTTATACGTTATACGTTATACGTTATACGTTATACGGCATATGTGATACATTATACGTTTTACGTTATACGTAATTCGTTATACGTTATACATTATACGTTATACGGTATACGTTATACGTTATACGTTACACGTTACACGTTATACGTTGTACGTAATACGTTATACGTTATACGTTATACGTTATACGTTATACGTTATACGTTATACGTTATACGTTATACGTTATACGCTATACGTTATACGTTATACGTTATACGTTATTCGTTATACGTTATACGTTACACGATACACGTTAAACGTTGTACGTAATACGTTATACGTTATACGTTATACGTTATACGGTATACGTTATACGTTATTCGTTATACGTTATACGTTATACGTTATACGTTATACGTTATACGTTATACGTTATACGTTTTACGTTATACGTTATACGTTATACGTTATACGTTATACGTTACACGTTATACGTTATACGTTATACGCTATACGTTATACGTTATACGTTATACGTTATACGTTATACGTTATACGGCATACGTGATACATTATACGTTTTACGTTATACGTAATTCGTTATACGTTATACATTATACGTTATACGGTATACGTTATACGTTATACGTTACACGTTACACGTTATACGTTGTACGTTATACGTTATACGTTATACGTTGTACGTTATACGTTATACGTTATACGTTATTCGTTATACGTTATACGTTATACGTTATACGTTATACGTTATACGTTATACGTTATACGTTATACGTTATACGTTATACGTTATACGTTATACGTTATACGTTATACGTTACACGTTATACGTTATACGCTATACGTTATACGTTATACATTATACGTTATACGGTATACGTTCCAGGACATGCGTTATACGTTATACGTTATACGTTAAGCGTTATACGTTATACGTTATGCGTTATACATTATACGTTATTCGTTATACGTTATACGTTACACGTCATACGTTATACGTTATACGTTTTACGTTATTCGTTATACGTTATACGTTATACGTTACACGTTATACGTTATACGTTATACGTTATTCGTCATATGTTATACCTGATACGTTATACGCTATACGTTATACGTTATACGTTATACGTTATACGTTATACGTTATACGTTATACGTTATACGTTATACGTTATACGTTATACGTTATTCGTTATACGTTACACGTTACACGTTACACGTTATACGTTGTACGTAATACGTTATACGTTATACGTTATACGTTATATGGTATACGATATACGTTATTCGTTATACGTTATACGTTATACGTTATACGTTATACGATATACGGTATACGTTATACGCTATACGTTATACGTTATACGTTATACGTTATACGTTATACGTTATACGTTATACGTTATACGTTATACGTTATACGTTATACGTTATACGTTATACGTTATACGTTATTCGTTATACGTTATACGTTATACGTTATACGTTATACGTTATACGTTATACGTTATACGTTACACGTTATACGTTATACGTTATACGTTATTCGTCATATGTTATACCTGATACGTTATACGCTATACGTTATACGTTATACGTTATACGTTATACGTTATACGTTATACGTTATACGTTACACGTTATACGTTATACGCTATACGTTATACGTTATACGTTATGCGTTATACGTTATACGTCATACGTTATACGTTATACGTTATACGTTATACGTTATACGTTATACGTTATACGTTATACGTTATACGTTATACGTTATACGTTATACGTTACACGTTATACGTTATACGCTATACGTTATACGTTATACATTATACGTTATACGGTATACGTTCCAGGACATGCGTTATACGTTATACGTTATACGTTAAGCGTTATACGTTATACGTTATACGTTATACATTATACGTTATTCGTTATACGTTATACGTTACACGTCATACGTTATACGTTATACGTTTTACGTTATTCGTTATACGTTATACGTTATACGTTACACGTTATACGTTATACGTTATACGTTATTCGTCATATGTTATACCTGATACGTTATACGCTATACGTTATACGTTATACGTTATACGTTATACGTTATACGTTATACGTTATACGTTATACGTTATACGTTATACGTTATACGTTATTCGTTATACGTTACACGTTACACGTTACACGTTATACGTTATACGTTATACGTTATACGTTATACGTTATACGTTATACGGCATACGTGATACATTATACGTTTTACGTTATACGTAATTCGTTATACGTTATACATTATACGTTATACGGTATACGTTCTAGGATATGCGTTATACGTTATACGTTATACGTTAAGCGTTATACGTTATACGTTATACGTTATACGTTATACATTATACGTTATTCGTTATACGTTATACGTTATACGTTATACGTCATACGTTATACGTTATACGTTTTACGTTATTCGTTATACGTTATACATTATACGTTATACGGTATACGTTACACGTTATACGTTGTACGTTGTACGTTATTCGTTATACGTTATACGTTTTACGTTATACATTATACGTTATACGTTATACGTTATACGTTATACGTTATACGTTATACGTTATACGTTATACGTTATACGTTATACGGCATACGTGATACATTATACGTTATACGTTATACATTATACGTTATACGTTTTACGTTATTCGTTATACGTTATACATTATACGTTATACGGTATACGTTATACGCTATACGTTATATGTTATACGTTATACGTTATACGTTATACGTTATACGTTATTCGTTATACGTTATACGTTACACGTTACACGTTATACGTTGTACGTAATACGTTATACGTTATACGTTATACGTTATACGGTATACGTTATACGTTATTTGTTATACGTTATACGTTATCCGTTATGCGTTATACGTTATAAGGTATACGTTATACGCTATACGTGATACGTTATACGTTATACGTTATACGTTATACGTTATACGTTATACGTTATACGTTATACGTTATACGTTATACGTTATACGTTATTCGTTATACGTTATACGTTACACGTTATACGTTATACGCAATACGTTATACGTTATGCGTTATACGTTATACGTTATACGTTATACGGCATACGTGATACATTATACGTTTTACGTTATACGTAATTCGTTATACGTTATACATTATACGTTATACGGTATACGTTCTAGGATATGCGTTATACGTTATACGTTATACGTTAAGCGTTATACGTTATACGTTATACGTTATACGTTATACGGTATACGTTATACGTTATTCGTTATACGTTACACGTTATACGTTATGCGTTATACGTTATACGGTATACGTTATACGCTATACGTTATACGTTATACGTTATACGTTGTACGTTATACGTTATACGTTATACGGTATACGTTATACGTTATACGTTATTCGTTATACGTTATACGTTATACGTTATACGTTATACGTTATACGTTATACGTTATACGTTATTCGTTATACGTTATACGTTATACGTTATACGTTATACGTTATACGTTATACGTTATACGTTATACGTTATACGTTATACGTTATACGTTATACGGCATACGTGATACATTATACGTTTTACGTTATACGTAATTCGTTATACGTTATACATTATACGTTATACGGTATACGTTCTAGGATATGCGTTATACGTTATACGTTATACGTTAAGCGTTATACGTTATACGTTATACGTTATACGTTATACGTTATACGGCATACGTGATACATTATACGTTTTACGTTATACGTAATTCGTTATACGTTATACATTATACGTTATACGGTATACGTTCTAGGATATGCGTTATACGTTATACGTTATACGTTAAGCGTTATACGTTATACGTTATACGTTATACGTTATACGGTATACGTTATACGTTATTCGTTATACGTTATACGTTATACGTTATGCGTTATACGTTATACGGTATACGTTATACGCTATACGTTATGCGTTATACGTTATACGTTATACGTTATACGTTATACGTTATACGTTATACGTTATACGTTATACGTTATACGTTATTCGCTATACGTTATACGTTACACGTTACACGTTATACGTTGTACGTAATACGTTATACGTTATACGTTATACGTTATACGGTATACGTTATACGTTATACGTTATTCGTTATACGTTATACGTTATACGTTATACGTTATACGTTATACGTTATACGGTATACGTTATACGCTATACGTTATACGTTATACGTTATACGTTATACGTTATACGTTATACGTTATACGTTATACGTTATACGTTATACGTTATACGTTATACGTTATACGTTATACGTTATACGTTATACGTTACACGTTACACGTTATACGTTGTACGTTATACGTTATACGTTATACGTCATACGTAATACGTTATACGTTATACGTTATACGTTATACGTTATACGTTATACGTTATACGTTATACGTTACACGTTACACGTTACGCGTTACACGTTACGCGTTATACGTTACACGCTATACGTTACACGCTATACGTTACACGCTATACGTTATACGTTATACGTTATACGTTATACGTTATACGTTATACGTTATACGTTATACGTTATACGTTATACGTTATACGTTATACGTCATACGTTATACGTTATACGTTATTCGTTATACGTTATACGTTACACGTTACACGTTAAACGTTGTACGTAATACGTTATACGTTATACGTTATACGTTATACGGTATACGTTATACGTTATTCGTTATACGTTATACGTTATACGTTATACGTTATACGTTATACGTTATACGCTTTACGCTATACGTTATACGTTATACGTTATACATTATACGTTATACGTTATACGTTATACGGCATATGTGATACATTATACGTTTTACGTTATACGTAATTCGTTATACGTTATACATTATACGTTTTACGGTATACGTTATACGTTATACGTTACACGTCACACGTTATACGTTGTACATAATACGTTATACGTTATACGTTATACGTTATACGTTATACGTTATACGTTATACGTTATACGTTATACGTTACACGTTATACGTTATTCGTTATACGTTATACGTTACACGTTACACGTTAAACGTTGTACGTAATACGTTATACGTTATACGTTATACGTTATACGTTATACGGTATACGTTATACGTTATTCGTTATACGTTATACGTTATACGTTATACGTTATACGTTATACGTTATACGTTATACGTTATACGTTATACGCTATACGTTATACGTTATACGTTATACGTTATTCGTTATACGTTATACGTTACACGATACACGTTAAACGTTGTACGTAATACGTTATACGTTATACGTTATACGTTATACGGTATACGTTATACGTTATTCGTTATACGTTATACGTTATACGTTATACGTTATACGTTATACGTTATACGTTACACGTTATACGTTATTCGTTATACGTTATACGTTACACGTTACACGTTAAACGTTGTACGTAATACGTTATACGTTATACGTTATACGTTATACGTTATACGGTATACGTTATACGTTATTCGTTATACGTTATACGTTATACGTTATACGTTATACGTTATACGTTATACGTTATACGTTACACGTTATACGTTATACGTTATACGCTATACGTTATACGTTATACGTTATACGTTATACGTTATACGTTATACGTTATACGTTATACGTTATACGTTATACGTTATACGTTACACGTTACACGTTATACGTTGTACGTTATACGTTATACGTTATACGTTGTACGTTATACGTTATACGTTATACGTTATTCGTTATACGTTATACGTTATACGCTATACGTTATACGTTATACGTTATACGTTATACGTTATACGTTATACGTTATACGTTACACGTTATACGTTATACGTTACACGTTATACGTTATACGTTATACGTTATTCGTCATATGTTATACCTGATACGGTATACGCTATACGTTATACGTTATACGTTATACGTTATACGGCATACGTTATACATTATACGTTTTTCGTTATACGTAATTCGTTATGCGTTATACATTATACGTTATACGATATACGTTCTAGGATATGCGTTATACGTTATACGTTATACGTTAAGCGTTATACGTTATACGTTATACGTTATACGTTATACGTTATACGTTATACGTTACACGTTATACGTTATACGCTATACGTTATACGTTATACGTTATGCGTTATACGTTATACGTTATACGTTATACGGCATACGTGATACATTATACGTTTTACGTTATACGTAATTCGTTATACGTTATACATTATACGTTATACGGTATACGTTCTAGGATATGCGTTATACGTTATACGTTATACGTTATACGTTATACGTTATACGTTATACGTTATACGTTATACGTTATACGTTATACGTTATACGTTATACGTTATACGTTATACGTTATACGTTACACGTTATACGTTATACGCTATACGTTATACGTTATACGTTATACGTTATACGTTATACGTTATACGGCATACGTGATACATTATACGTTTTACGTTATACGTAATTCGTTATACGTTATACATTATACGTTATACGGTATACGTTCTAGGATATGCGTTATACGTTATACGTTATACGTTAAGCGTTATACGTTATACGTTATACGTTATACGTTATACGGTATACGTTATACGTTATTCGTTATACGTTATACGTTATACGTTATGCGTTATACGTTATACGGTATACGTTATACGCTATACGTTATACGTTATACGTTATACGTTATACGTTATACGGCATACGTGATACATTATACGTTTTACGTTATACGTAATTCGTTATACGTTATACATTATACGTTATACGGTATACGTTCTAGGATATGCGTTATACGTTATACGTTATACGTTAAGCGTTATACGTTATACGTTATACGTTATACGTTATACGTTATACGTTATACGGTATACGTTATACGTTATTCGTTATACGTTATACGTTATACGTTATGCGTTATACGTTATACGTTATACGTTATACGTTATACGTTATACGTTATACGTTTCACGTTATACGTTATACGTTATACGTTATTCGTCATTGTTATACCTGATACGTTATACGCTATACGTTATACGTTATACGTTATACGTTATACGGCATACGTTATACATTATACGTTTTTCGTTATACGTAATTCGTTATGCGTTATACATTATACGTTATACGATATACGTTCTAGGATATGCGTTATACGTTATACGTTATACGTTAAGCGTTATACGTTATACGTTATACGTTATACGTTATACGTTATACGTTATACGTTATACGTTACACGTTATACGTTATACGCTATACGTTATACGTTATACGTTATGCGTTATACGTTATACGTTATACGTTATACGGCATACGTGATACATTATACGTTTTACGTTATACGTAATTCGTTATACGTTATACATTATACGTTACACGGAATACGTTCTAGGATATGCGTTATACGTTATACGTTATACGTTAAGCGTTATACGTTATACGTTATACGTTATACGTTATACATTATACGTTATTCGTTATACGTTATACGTTATACGTTATACGTCATACGTTATACGTTATACGTTTTACGTTATTCGTTATACGTTATACATTATACGTTATACGGTATACGTTATACGTTATACGTTGTACGTTGTACGTTATTCGTTATACGTTATACGTTTTACGTTATACATTATACGTTATACGTTATACGTTATACGTTATACGTTATACGTTATACGTTATACGTTATACGTTATACGTTATACGTTATACGTTATACGTTATACGTTATACATTATACGTTATACGTTTTACGTTATTCGTTATACGTTATACATTATACGTTATACGGTATACGTTATACGCTATACGTTATACGTTATACGTTATACGTTATACGTTATACGTTATACGTTATACGTTATTCGTTATACGTTATACGTTACACGTTACACGTTATACGTTGTACGTAATACGTTATACGTTATACGTTATACGTTATACGGTATACGTTATACGTTATTCGTTATACGTTATACGTTATCCGTCATGCGATATACGTTATAAGGTATACGTTATACGCTATACGTTATACGTTATACGTTATACGTTATACGTTATACGTTATACGTTATACGTTATACGTTATACGTTATACGTTATACGTTATACGTTATACGTTATACGTTATACGTTATACGTTATACGTTATACGTTATACGTTACACGTTATACGTTATACGCTATACGTTATACGTTATACGTTATACGTTATACGTTATACGTTATACGGCATACGTGAAACATTATACGTTTTACGTTATACGTAATTCGTTATACGTTATACATTATACGTTATACGGTATACGTTCTAGGATATGCGTTATACGTTATACGTTATACGTTAAGCGTTATACGTTATACGTTATACGTTATACGTTATACGGTATACGTTATACGTTATTCGTTATACGTTATACGTTATACATTATACGTTATACGGTATACGTTCTAGGATATGCGTTATACGTTATACGTTATACGTTAAGCGTTATACGTTATACGTTATACGTTATACGTTATACGTTATACGTTATACGATATACGTTATACGTTATACGTTATTCGCTATACGTTATACGTTACACGTTACACGTTATACGTTGTACGTAATACGTTATACGTTATACGTTATACGTTATACGGTATACGTTATACGATATACATTATACGTTATACGTTTTACGTTATTCGTTATACGTTATACATTATACGTTATACGGTATACGTTATACGCTATACGTTATACGTTATACGTTATACGTTATACGTTATACGTTATACGTTATACGTTATTCGTTATACGTTATACGTTACACGTTACACGTTATACGTTGTACGTAATACGTTATACGTTATACGTTATACGTTATACGGTATACGTTATACGTTATTCGTTATACATTATACGTTATCCGTTATGCGTTATACGTTATAAGGTATACGTTATACGCTATACGTTATACGTTATACGTTATACGTTATACGTTATACGTTATACGTTATTCGTCATATGTTATACCTGATACGGTATACGCTATACGTTATACGTTATACGTTATACGGTATACGTTATACGTTATTCGTTATACATTATACGTTATCCGTTATGCGTTATACGTTATACGTTATACGTTATACGTTACACGTTATACGTTATACGTTACACGTTATACGTTATACGTTATACGTTATTCGTCATATGTTATACCTGATACGGTATACGCTATACGTTATACGTTATACGTTATACGTTATACGGCATACGTTATACATTATACGTTTTTCGTTATACGTAATTCGTTATGCGTTATACATTATACGTTATACGATATACGTTCTAGGATATGCGTTATACGTTATACGTTATACGTTAAGCGTTATACGTTATACGTTATACGTTATACGTTATACGTTATACGTTATACGTTATACGTTACACGTTATACGTTATACGTTATACGTTATACGTTATACGTTATACGTTATACGTTATACGTTATACGTTACACGTTATACGTTATACGCTATACGTTATACGTTATACGTTATACGTTATACGTTATACGTTATACGGCATACGTGATACATTATACGTTTTACGTTATACGTAATTCGTTATACGTTATACATTATACGTTATACGGTATACGTTCTAGGATATGCGTTATACGTTATACGTTATACGTTAAGCGTTATACGTTATACGTTATACGTTATACGTTATACATTATACGTTATTCGTTATACGTTATACGTTATACGTTATACGTCATACGTTATACGTTATACGTTTTACGTTATTCGTTATACGTTATACATTATACGTTATACGGTATACGTTATACGTTATACGTTGTACGTTGTACGTTATTCGTTATACGTTATACGTTTTACGTTATACATTATACGTTATACGTTATACGTTATACGTTATACGTTATACGTTATACGTTATACGTTATACGTTATACGTTATACGTTATACGTTATACGTTATACGTTATACGTTATACGTTATACATTATACGTTATACGGTATACGTTCTAGGATATGCGTTATACGTTATACGTTATACGTTAAGCGTTATACGTTATACGTTATACGTTATACGTTATACGTTATACGTTATACGATATACGTTATACGTTATACGTTATTCGCTATACGTTATACGTTACACGTTACACGTTATACGTTGTACGTAATACGTTATACGTTATACGTTATACGTTATACGGTATACGTTATACGATATACATTATACGTTATACGTTTTACGTTATTCGTTATACGTTATACATTATACGTTATACGTTATACGTTATACGTTATACGTTATACGTTATACGTTATACGTTATACGTTATACGTTATACGTTATACGTTATACGTTACACGTTATACGTTATACGCTATACGTTATACGTTATACGTTATACGTTATACGTTATACGTTATACGGCATACGTGAAACATTATACGTTTTACGTTATACGTAATTCGTTATACGTTATACATTATACGTTATACGGTATACGTTCTAGGATATGCGTTATACGTTATACGTTATACGTTAAGCGTTATACGTTATACGTTATACGTTATACGTTATACGGTATACGTTATACGTTATTCGTTATACGTTATACGTTATACATTATACGTTATACGGTATACGTTCTAGGATATGCGTTATACGTTATACGTTATACGTTAAGCGTTATACGTTATACGTTATACGTTATACGTTATACGTTATACGTTATACGATATACGTTATACGTTATACGTTATTCGCTATACGTTATACGTTACACGTTACACGTTATACGTTGTACGTAATACGTTATACGTTATACGTTATACGTTATACGGTATACGTTATACGATATACATTATACGTTATACGTTTTACGTTATTCGTTATACGTTATACATTATACGTTATACGGTATACGTTATACGCTATACGTTATACGTTATACGTTATACGTTATACGTTATACGTTATACGTTATACGTTATTCGTTATACGTTATACGTTACACGTTACACGTTATACGTTGTACGTAATACGTTATACGTTATACGTTATACGTTATACGGTATACGTTATACGTTATTCGTTATACATTATACGTTATCCGTTATGCGTTATACGTTATAAGGTATACGTTATACGCTATACGTTATACGTTATACGTTATACGTTATACGTTATACGTTATACGTTATTCGTCATATGTTATACCTGATACGGTATACGCTATACGTTATACGTTATACGTTATACGGTATACGTTATACGTTATTCGTTATACATTATACGTTATCCGTTATGCGTTATACGTTATACGTTATACGTTATACGTTACACGTTATACGTTATACGTTACACGTTATACGTTATACGTTATACGTTATTCGTCATATGTTATACCTGATACGGTATACGCTATACGTTATACGTTATACGTTATACGTTATACGGCATACGTTATACATTATACGTTTTTCGTTATACGTAATTCGTTATGCGTTATACATTATACGTTATACGATATACGTTCTAGGATATGCGTTATACGTTATACGTTATACGTTAAGCGTTATACGTTATACGTTATACGTTATACGTTATACGTTATACGTTATACGTTATACGTTACACGTTATACGTTATACGTTATACGTTATACGTTATACGTTATACGTTATACGTTATACGTTATACGTTACACGTTATACGTTATACGCTATACGTTATACGTTATACGTTATACGTTATACGTTATACGTTATACGGCATACGTGATACATTATACGTTTTACGTTATACGTAATTCGTTATACGTTATACATTATACGTTATACGGTATACGTTCTAGGATATGCGTTATACGTTATACGTTATACGTTAAGCGTTATACGTTATACGTTATACGTTATACGTTATACGTTATACATTATACGTTATTCGTTATACGTTATACGTTATACGTTATACGTCATACGTTATACGTTATACGTTTTACGTTATTCGTTATACGTTATACATTATACGTTATACGGTATACGTTATACGTTATACGTTGTACGTTGTACGTTATTCGTTATACGTTATACGTTTTACGTTATACATTATACGTTATACGTTATACGTTATACGTTATACGTTATACGTTATACGTTATACGTTATACGTTATACGTTATACGTTATACGTTATACGTTATACGTTATACGTTATACGTTATACATTATACGTTATACGGTATACGTTCTAGGATATGCGTTATACGTTATACGTTATACGTTAAGCGTTATACGTTATACGTTATACGTTATACGTTATACGTTATACGTTATACGATATACGTTATACGTTATACGTTATTCGCTATACGTTATACGTTACACGTTACACGTTATACGTTGTACGTAATACGTTATACGTTATACGTTATACGTTATACGGTATACGTTATACGATATACATTATACGTTATACGTTTTACGTTATTCGTTATACGTTATACATTATACGTTATACGGTATACGTTATACGCTATACGTTATACGTTATACGTTATACGTTATACGTTATACGTTATACGTTATACGTTATTCGTTATACGTTATACGTTACACGTTACACGTTATACGTTGTACGTAATACGTTATACGTTATACGTTATACGTTATACGGTATACGTTATACGTTATTCGTTATACATTATACGTTATCCGTTATGCGTTATACGTTATAAGGTATACGTTATACGCTATACGTTATACGTTATACGTTATACGTTATACGTTATACGTTATACGTTATTCGTCATATGTTATACCTGATACGGTATACGCTATACGTTATACGTTATACGTTATACGGTATACGTTATACGTTATTCGTTATACATTATACGTTATCCGTTATGCGTTATACGTTATACGTTATACGTTATACGTTACACGTTATACGTTATACGTTACACGTTATACGTTATACGTTATACGTTATTCGTCATATGTTATACCTGATACGGTATACGCTATACGTTATACGTTATACGTTATACGTTATACGGCATACGTTATACATTATACGTTTTTCGTTATACGTAATTCGTTATGCGTTATACATTATACGTTATACGATATACGTTCTAGGATATGCGTTATACGTTATACGTTATACGTTAAGCGTTATACGTTATACGTTATACGTTATACGTTATACGTTATACGTTATACGTTATACGTTACACGTTATACGTTATACGTTATACGTTATACGTTATACGTTATACGTTATACGTTATACGTTATACGTTACACGTTATACGTTATACGCTATACGTTATACGTTATACGTTATACGTTATACGTTATACGTTATACGGCATACGTGATACATTATACGTTTTACGTTATACGTAATTCGTTATACGTTATACATTATACGTTATACGGTATACGTTCTAGGATATGCGTTATACGTTATACGTTATACGTTAAGCGTTATACGTTATACGTTATACGTTATACGTTATACATTATACGTTATTCGTTATACGTTATACGTTATACGTTATACGTCATACGTTATACGTTATACGTTTTACGTTATTCGTTATACGTTATACATTATACGTTATACGGTATACGTTATACGTTATACGTTGTACGTTGTACGTTATTCGTTATACGTTATACGTTTTACGTTATACATTATACGTTATACGTTATACGTTATACGTTATACGTTATACGTTATACGTTATACGTTATACGTTATACGTTATACGTTATACGTTATACGTTATACGTTATACGTTATACGTTATACATTATACGTTATACGTTTTACGTTATTCGTTATACGTTATACATTATACGTTATACGGTATACGTTATACGCTATACGTTATACGTTATACGTTATACGTTATACGTTATACGTTATACGTTATTCGTTATACGTTATACGTTACACGTTACACGTTATACGTTGTACGTAATACGTTATACGTTATACGTTATACGTTATACGGTATACGTTATACGTTATTCGTTATACGTTATACGTTATCCGTTATGCGTTATACGTTATAAGGTATACGTTATACGCTATACGTGATACGTTATACGTTATACGTTATACGTTATACGTTATACGTTATACGTTATACGTTATACGTTATACGTTATACGTTATACGTTATACGTTATACGTTACACGTTATACGTTATACGCAATACGTTATACGTTATGCGTTATACGTTATACGTTATACGTTATACGGCATACGTGATACATTATACGTTTTACGTTATACGTAATTCGTTATACGTTATACATTATACGTTATACGGTATACGTTCTAGGATATGCGTTATACGTTATACGTTATACGTTAAGCGTTATACGTTATACGTTATACGTTATACGTTATACGGTATACGTTATACGTTATTCGTTATACGTTATACGTTATACGTTATGCGTTATACGTTATACGGTATACGTTATACGCTATACGTTATACGTTATACGTTATACGTTATACGTTATACGTTATACGTTATACGTTATACGTTATACGTTATACGTTATACGTTATTCGCTATACGTTATACGTTACACGTTACACGTTATACGTTGTACGTAATACGTTGTACGTTATACGTTATACGTTATACGGTATACGTTATACGTTATACGTTATTCGTTATACGTTATACGTTATACGTTATACGTTATACGTTATACGTTATACGGTAGACGTTATACGCTATACGTTATACGTTATACGTTATACGTTATACGTTATACGTTATACGTTATACGTTATACGTTATACGTTATACGTTATACGTTATACGTTATACGTTATACGTTATACGCTATACGTTATACGTTATACGTTATACGTTATACGTTATACGTTATACGTTATACGTTATACGTTAAACGTTATACGTTATACGTTATACGTTATACGTTACACGTTACACGTTACGCGTTACACGTTACGCGTTATACGTTACACGCTATACGTTACACGCTATACGTTACACGCTATACGTTATACGTTATACGTTATACGTTATACGTTATACGTTATACGTTATACGTTACACGTTATACGTTATACGTTATACGTCATACGTTATACGTTATACGTTATTCGTTATACGTTATACGTTATACGTTACACGTTAAACGTTGTACGTAATACGTTATACGTTATACGTTATACGTTATACGGTATACGTTATACGTTATTCGTTATACGTTATACGTTATACGTTATACGTTATACGTTATACGTTATACGTTATACGTTATACGTTATACGTTATACGTTATACGGCATACGTGATACATTATACGTTTTACGTTATACGTAATTCGTTATACGTTATACATTATACGTTATACGGTATACGTTCTAGGATATGCGTTATACGTTATACGTTATACGTTAAGCGTTATACGTTATACGTTATACGTTATACGTTATACGGTATACGTTATACGTTATTCGTTATACGTTATACGTTATACGTTATGCGTTATACGTTATACGGTATACGTTATACGCTATACGTTATACGTTATACGTTATACGTTATACGTTATACGTTATACGTTATACGTTATACGTTATACGTTATACGTTATTCGTTATACGTTATACGTTATACGTTATACGTTATACGTTATACGTTAAACGTTATACGTTATACGTTATACGTTATACGTTACACGTTACACGTTACGCGTTACACGTTACGCGTTATACGTTACACGCTATACGTTACACGCTATACGTTACACGCTATACGTTATACGTTATACGTTATACGTTATACGTTATACGTTATACGTTATACGTTACACGTTATACGTTATACGTTATACGTCATACGTTATACGTTATACGTTATTCGTTATACGTTATACGTTATACGTTACACGTTAAACGTTGTACGTAATACGTTATACGTTATACGTTATACGTTATACGGTATACGTTATACGTTATTCGTTATACGTTATACGTTATACGTTATACGTTATACGTTATACGTTATACGTTATACGTTATACGTTATACGTTATACGTTATACGTTATACGTTATACGTTATACGTTATACGTTATACGTTATACGTTATACGTTATACGTTATACGTTATACGTTATACGTTATACGCTATACGTTATACGTTATACGTTATACGTCATACGTTATACGTTATACGTTATACGTTATACGTTATACGTTATACGTTATACGTTATACGTTATACGTTACACGTTACACGTTACGCGTTACACGTTACGCGTTATACGTTACACGCTATACGTTACACGCTATACGTTACACGCTATACGTTATACGTTATACGTTATACGTTATACGTTATACGTTATACGTTATACGCTATACGTTATACGTTATACGTTATACGTTATACGTTATACGTTATACGGCATACGTGAAACATTATACGTTTTACGTTATACGTAATTCGTTATACGTTATACATTATACGTTATACGGTATACGTTCTAGGATATGCGTTATACGTTATACGTTATACGTTAAGCGTTATACGTTATACGTTATACGTTATACGTTATACGGTATACGTTATACGTTATTCGTTATACGTTATACGTTATACATTATACGTTATACGGTATACGTTCTAGGATATGCGTTATACGTTATACGTTATACGTTAAGCGTTATACGTTATACGTTATACGTTATACGTTATACGTTATACGTTATACGATATACGTTATACGTTATACGTTATTCGCTATACGTTATACGTTACACGTTACACGTTATACGTTGTACGTAATACGTTATACGTTATACGTTATACGTTATACGGTATACGTTATACGATATACATTATACGTTATACGTTTTACGTTATTCGTTATACGTTATACATTATACGTTATACGGTATACGTTATACGCTATACGTTATACGTTATACGTTATACGTTATACGTTATACGTTATACGTTATACGTTATTCGTTATACGTTATACGTTACACGTTACACGTTATACGTTGTACGTAATACGTTATACGTTATACGTTATACGTTATACGGTATACGTTATACGTTATTCGTTATACATTATACGTTATCCGTTATGCGTTATACGTTATAAGGTATACGTTATACGCTATACGTTATACGTTATACGTTATACGTTATACGTTATACGTTATACGTTATTCGTCATATGTTATACCTGATACGGTATACGCTATACGTTATACGTTATACGTTATACGGTATACGTTATACGTTATTCGTTATACATTATACGTTATCCGTTATGCGTTATACGTTATACGTTATACGTTATACGTTACACGTTATACGTTATACGTTACACGTTATACGTTATACGTTATACGTTATTCGTCATATGTTATACCTGATACGGTATACGCTATACGTTATACGTTATACGTTATACGTTATACGGCATACGTTATACATTATACGTTTTTCGTTATACGTAATTCGTTATGCGTTATACATTATACGTTATACGATATACGTTCTAGGATATGCGTTATACGTTATACGTTATACGTTAAGCGTTATACGTTATACGTTATACGTTATACGTTATACGTTATACGTTATACGTTATACGTTACACGTTATACGTTATACGTTATACGTTATACGTTATACGTTATACGTTATACGTTATACGTTATACGTTACACGTTATACGTTATACGCTATACGTTATACGTTATACGTTATACGTTATACGTTATACGTTATACGGCATACGTGATACATTATACGTTTTACGTTATACGTAATTCGTTATACGTTATACATTATACGTTATACGGTATACGTTCTAGGATATGCGTTATACGTTATACGTTATACGTTAAGCGTTATACGTTATACGTTATACGTTATACGTTATACATTATACGTTATTCGTTATACGTTATACGTTATACGTTATACGTCATACGTTATACGTTATACGTTTTACGTTATTCGTTATACGTTATACATTATACGTTATACGGTATACGTTATACGTTATACGTTGTACGTTGTACGTTATTCGTTATACGTTATACGTTTTACGTTATACATTATACGTTATACGTTATACGTTATACGTTATACGTTATACGTTATACGTTATACGTTATACGTTATACGTTATACGTTATACGTTATACGTTATACGTTATACGTTATACGTTATACATTATACGTTATACGTTTTACGTTATTCGTTATACGTTATACATTATACGTTATACGGTATACGTTATACGCTATACGTTATACGTTATACGTTATACGTTATACGTTATACGTTATACGTTATTCGTTATACGTTATACGTTACACGTTACACGTTATACGTTGTACGTAATACGTTATACGTTATACGTTATACGTTATACGGTATACGTTATACGTTATTCGTTATACGTTATACGTTATCCGTTATGCGTTATACGTTATAAGGTATACGTTATACGCTATACGTGATACGTTATACGTTATACGTTATACGTTATACGTTATACGTTATACGTTATACGTTATACGTTATACGTTATACGTTATACGTTATACGTTATACGTTATACGTTACACGTTATACGTTATACGCAATACGTTATACGTTATGCGTTATACGTTATACGTTATACGTTATACGGCATACGTGATACATTATACGTTTTACGTTATACGTAATTCGTTATACGTTATACATTATACGTTATACGGTATACGTTCTAGGATATGCGTTATACGTTATACGTTATACGTTAAGCGTTATACGTTATACGTTATACGTTATACGTTATACGGTATACGTTATACGTTATTCGTTATACGTTATACGTTATACGTTATGCGTTATACGTTATACGGTATACGTTATACGCTATACGTTATACGTTATACGTTATACGTTATACGTTATACGTTATACGTTATACGTTATACGTTATACGTTATACGTTATACGTTATTCGCTATACGTTATACGTTACACGTTACACGTTATACGTTGTACGTAATACGTTGTACGTTATACGTTATACGTTATACGGTATACGTTATACGTTATACGTTATTCGTTATACGTTATACGTTATACGTTATACGTTATACGTTATACGTTATACGGTAGACGTTATACGCTATACGTTATACGTTATACGTTATACGTTATACGTTATACGTTATACGTTATACGTTATACGTTATACGTTATACGTTATACGTTATACGTTATACGTTATACGTTATACGCTATACGTTATACGTTATACGTTATACGTTATACGTTATACGTTATACGTTATACGTTATACGTTAAACGTTATACGTTATACGTTATACGTTATACGTTACACGTTACACGTTACGCGTTACACGTTACGCGTTATACGTTACACGCTATACGTTACACGCTATACGTTACACGCTATACGTTATACGTTATACGTTATACGTTATACGTTATACGTTATACGTTATACGTTACACGTTATACGTTATACGTTATACGTCATACGTTATACGTTATACGTTATTCGTTATACGTTATACGTTATACGTTACACGTTAAACGTTGTACGTAATACGTTATACGTTATACGTTATACGTTATACGGTATACGTTATACGTTATTCGTTATACGTTATACGTTATACGTTATACGTTATACGTTATACGTTATACGTTATACGTTATACGTTATACGTTATACGTTATACGTTATACGGCATACGTGATACATTATACGTTTTACGTTATACGTAATTCGTTATACGTTATACATTATACGTTATACGGTATACGTTCTAGGATATGCGTTATACGTTATACGTTATACGTTAAGCGTTATACGTTATACGTTATACGTTATACGTTATACGGTATACGTTATACGTTATTCGTTATACGTTATACGTTATACGTTATGCGTTATACGTTATACGGTATACGTTATACGCTATACGTTATACGTTATACGTTATACGTTATACGTTATACGTTATACGTTATACGTTATACGTTATACGTTATACGTTATTCGTTATACGTTATACGTTATACGTTATACGTTATACGTTATACGTTAAACGTTATACGTTATACGTTATACGTTATACGTTACACGTTACACGTTACGCGTTACACGTTACGCGTTATACGTTACACGCTATACGTTACACGCTATACGTTACACGCTATACGTTATACGTTATACGTTATACGTTATACGTTATACGTTATACGTTATACGTTACACGTTATACGTTATACGTTATACGTCATACGTTATACGTTATACGTTATTCGTTATACGTTATACGTTATACGTTACGCGTTAAACGTTGTACGTAATACGTTATACGTTATACGTTATACGTTATACGGTATACGTTATACGTTATTCGTTATACGTTATACGTTATACGTTATACGTTATACGTTATACGTTATACGTTATACGTTATACGTTATACGTTATACGTTATACGTTATACGTTATACGTTATACGTTATACGTTATACGTTATACGTTATACGTTATACGTTATACGTTATACGTTATACGTTATACGCTATACGTTATACGTTATACGTTATACGTCATACGTTATACGTTATACGTTATACGTTATACGTTATACGTTATACGTTATACGTTATACGTTATACGTTACACGTTACACGTTACGCGTTACACGTTACGCGTTATACGTTACACGCTATACGTTACACGCTATACGTTACACGCTATACGTTATACGTTATACGTTATACGTTATACGTTATACGTTATACGTTATACGTTATACGTTATACGTTATACGTTATACGTTATACGTCATACGTTATACGTTATACGTTATTCGTTATACGTTATACGTTACACGTTACACGTTAAACGTTGTACGTAATACGTTATACGTTATACGTTATACGTTATACGGTATACGTTATACGTTATTCGTTATACGTTATACGTTATACGTTATACGTTATACGTTATACGTTATACGTTATACGTTATACGTTATTCGTTATACGTTATACGTTACACGTAATACGTTATACGTTATGCGTTATACGTCATACGTTATACGCTTTACGCTATACGTTATACGTTATACGTTATACATTATACGTTATACGTTATACGTTATACGGCATATGTGATACATTATACGTTTTACGTTATACGTAATTCGTTATACGTTATACATTATACGTTTTACGGTATACGTTATACGTTATACGTTACACGTTACACGTTATACGTTGTACATAATACGTTATACGTTATACGTTATACGTTATACGTTATACGTTATACGTTATACGTTATACGTTATACGTTACACGTTATACGTTATTCGTTATACGTTATACGTTACACGTTACACGTTAAACGTTGTACGTAATACGTTATACGTTATACGTTATACGTTATACGTTATACGGTATACGTTATACGTTATTCGTTATACGTTATACGTTATACGTTATACGTTATACGTTATACGTTATACGTTATACGTTATACGTTATACGTTATACGCTATACGTTATACGTTATACGTTATACGTTATTCGTTATACGTTATACGTTACACGATACACGTTAAACGTTGTACGTAATACGTTATACGTTATACGTTATACGTTATACGGTATACGTTATACGTTATTCGTTATACGTTATACGTTATACGTTATACGTTATACGTTATACGTTATACGTTACACGTTATACGTTATTCGTTATACGTTATACGTTACACGTTACACGTTAAACGTTGTACGTAATACGTTATACGTTATACGTTATACGTTATACGTTATACGGTATACGTTATACGTTATTCGTTATACGTTATACGTTATACGTTATACGTTATACGTTATACGTTATACGTTATACGTTACACGTTATACGTTATACGTTATACGCTATACGTTATACGTTATACGTTATACGTTATACGTTATACGTTATACGTTATACGTTATACGTTATACGTTACACGTTACACGTTATACGTTGTACGTTATACGTTATACGTTATACGTTGTACGTTATACGTTATACGTTATACGTTATTCGTTATACGTTATACGTTATACGTTATACGTTATACGTTATACGTTATACGTTATACGTTATACGTTATACGTTATACGTTACACGTTATACGTTATACGTTACACGTTATACGTTATACGTTATACGTTATTCGTCATATGTTATACCTGATACGGTATACGCTATACGTTATACGTTATACGTTATACGTTATACGGCATACGTTATACATTATACGTTTTTCGTTATACGTAATTCGTTATGCGTTATACATTATACGTTATACGATATACGTTCTAGGATATGCGTTATACGTTATACGTTATACGTTATACGTTAAGCGTTATACGTTATACGTTATACGTTATACGTTATACGTTATACGTTATACGTTACACGTTATACGTTATACGCTATACGTTATACGTTATACGTTATGCGTTATACGTTATACGTTATACGTTATACGGCATACGTGATACATTATACGTTTTACGTTATACGTAATTCGTTATACGTTATACATTATACGTTATACGGTATACGTTCTAGGATATGCGTTATACGTTATACGTTATACGTTATACGTTATACGTTATACGTTATACGTTATACGTTATACGTTATACGTTATACGTTATACGTTATACGTTATACGTTATACGTTATACGTTACACGTTATACGTTATACGCTATACGTTATACGTTATACGTTATACGTTATACGTTATACGTTATACGGCATACGTGATACATTATACGTTTTACGTTATACGTAATTCGTTATACGTTATACATTATACGTTATACGGTATACGTTCTAGGATATGCGTTATACGTTATACGTTATACGTTAAGCGTTATACGTTATACGTTATACGTTATACGTTATACGGTATACGTTATACGTTATTCGTTATACGTTATACGTTATACGTTATGCGTTATACGTTATACGGTATACGTTATACGCTATACGTTATACGTTATACGTTATACGTTATACGTTATACGTTATACGTTATACGTTATACGTTACACGTTATACGTTATACGCTATACGTTATACGTTATACGTTATACGTTATACGTTATACGTTATACGTTATACGGCATACGTGATACATTATACGTTTTACGTTATACGTAATTCGTTATACGTTATACATTATACGTTATACGGTATACGTTCTAGGATATGCGTTATACGTTATACGTTATACGTTAAGCGTTATACGTTATACGTTATACGTTATACGTTATACGTTATACGTTATACGTTATACGGTATACGTTATACGTTATTCGTTATACGTTATACGTTATACGTTATGCGTTATACGTTATACGTTATACGTTATACGTTATACGTTATACGTTATACGTTACACGTTATACGTTATACGTTATACGTTATTCGTCATTGTTATACCTGATACGTTATACGCTATACGTTATACGTTATACGTTATACGTTATACGGCATACGTTATACATTATACGTTTTTCGTTATACGTAATTCGTTATGCGTTATACATTATACGTTATACGATATACGTTCTAGGATATGCGTTATACGTTATACGTTATACGTTAAGCGTTATACGTTATACGTTATACGTTATACGTTATACGTTATACGTTATACGTTATACGTTACACGTTATACGTTATACGCTATACGTTATACGTTATACGTTATGCGTTATACGTTATACGTTATACGTTATACGGCATACGTGATACATTATACGTTTTACGTTATACGTAATTCGTTATACGTTATACATTATACGTTATACGGTATACGTTCTAGGATATGCGTTATACGTTATACGTTATACGTTAAGCGTTATACGTTATACGTTATACGTTATACGTTATACATTATACGTTATTCGTTATACGTTATACGTTATACGTTATACGTCATACGTTATACGTTATACGTTTTACGTTATTCGTTATACGTTATACATTATACGTTATACGGTATACGTTATACGTTATACGTTGTACGTTGTACGTTATTCGTTATACGTTACACGTTAAACGTTGTACGTAATACGTTATACGTTATACGTTATACGTCATACGGTATACGTTATACGTTATTCGTTATACGTTATACGTTATACGTTATACGTTATACGTTATACGTTATACGTTATACGTTATACGTTATACGTTATACGTTATACGGCGTACGTGATACATTATACGTTTTACGTTATACGTAATTCGTTATACGTTATACATTATACGTTATACGGTATACGTTCTAGGATATGCGTTATACGTTATACGTTATACGTTAAGCGTTATACGTTATACGTTATACGTTATACGTTATACGGTATACGTTATACGTTATTCGTTATACGTTATACGTTATACGTTATGCGTTATACGTTATACGGTATACGTTATACGCTATACGTTATACGTTATACGTTATACGTTATACGTTATACGTTATACGTTATACGTTATACGTTATACGTTATACGTTATACGTTATTCGCTATACGTTATACGTTACACGTTACACGTTATACGTTGTACGTAATACGTTATACGTTATACGTTATACGTTATACGGTATACGTTATACGTTATACGTTATTCGTTATACGTTATACGTTATACGTTATACGTTATACGTTATACGTTATACGGTATACGTTATACGCTATACGTTATACGTTATACGTTATACGTTATACGTTATACGTTATACGTTATACGTTATACGTTATACGTTATACGTTATACGTTATACGTTATACGTTATACGTTATACGTTATACGCTATACGTTATACGTTATACGTTATACGTCATACGTTATACGTTATACGTTATACGTTATACGTTATACGTTATACGTTATACGTTATACGTTATACGTTACACGTTACACGTTACGCGTTACACGTTACGCGTTATACGTTACACGCTATACGTTACACGCTATACGTTACACGCTATACGTTATACGTTATACGTTATACGTTATACGTTATACGTTATACGTTATACGTTATACGTTATACGTTATACGTTATACGTTATACGTCATACGTTATACGTTATACGTTATTCGTTATACGTTATACGTTACACGATACACGTTAAACGTTGTACGTAATACGTTATACGTTATACGTTATACGTTATACGGTATACGTTATACGTTATTCGTTATACGTTATACGTTATACGTTATACGTTATACGTTATACGTTATACGTTACACGTTATACGTTATTCGTTATACGTTATACGTTACACGTTACACGTTAAACGTTGTACGTAATACGTTATACGTTATACGTTATACGTTATACGTTATACGGTATACGTTATACGTTATTCGTTATACGTTATACGTTATACGTTATACGTTATACGTTATACGTTATACGTTATACGTTACACGTTATACGTTATACGTTATACGCTATACGTTATACGTTATACGTTATACGTTATACGTTATACGTTATACGTTATACGTTATACGTTATACGTTACACGTTACACGTTATACGTTGTACGTTATACGTTATACGTTATACGTTGTACGTTATACGTTATACGTTATACGTTATTCGTTATACGTTATACGTTATACGTTATACGTTATACGTTATACGTTATACGTTATACGTTATACGTTATACGTTATACGTTACACGTTATACGTTATACGTTACACGTTATACGTTATACGTTATACGTTATTCGTCATATGTTATACCTGATACGGTATACGCTATACGTTATACGTTATACGTTATACGTTATACGGCATACGTTATACATTATACGTTTTTCGTTATACGTAATTCGTTATGCGTTATACATTATACGTTATACGATATACGTTCTAGGATATGCGTTATACGTTATACGTTATACGTTATACGTTAAGCGTTATACGTTATACGTTATACGTTATACGTTATACGTTATACGTTATACGTTACACGTTATACGTTATACGCTATACGTTATACGTTATACGTTATGCGTTATACGTTATACGTTATACGTTATACGGCATACGTGATACATTATACGTTTTACGTTATACGTAATTCGTTATACGTTATACATTATACGTTATACGGTATACGTTCTAGGATATGCGTTATACGTTATACGTTATACGTTATACGTTATACGTTATACGTTATACGTTATACGTTATACGTTATACGTTATACGTTATACGTTATACGTTATACGTTATACGTTATACGTTACACGTTATACGTTATACGCTATACGTTATACGTTATACGTTATACGTTATACGTTATACGTTATACGGCATACGTGATACATTATACGTTTTACGTTATACGTAATTCGTTATACGTTATACATTATACGTTATACGGTATACGTTCTAGGATATGCGTTATACGTTATACGTTATACGTTAAGCGTTATACGTTATACGTTATACGTTATACGTTATACGGTATACGTTATACGTTATTCGTTATACGTTATACGTTATACGTTATGCGTTATACGTTATACGGTATACGTTATACGCTATACGTTATACGTTATACGTTATACGTTATACGTTATACGTTATACGTTATACGTTATACGTTACACGTTATACGTTATACGCTATACGTTATACGTTATACGTTATACGTTATACGTTATACGTTATACGTTATACGGCATACGTGATACATTATACGTTTTACGTT